>NW_008238330.1:8311792-8405788 GCF_000691975.1 Corvus brachyrhynchos | reverse complement strand
CGCCCCCCCCCCCCCCCCCGCGAGCCCCGCCGTCCCGGCCCCTCGCCGGCCGTACCACAGGGAAAAGGGGGAGGAAAAGGGTGGACGGGCGTGTGGAGTTGGGCGCCTTGAGAGGAAGAGATTTCTGTGAGGGGCTTTGAAGAAGAAGCACGTGTGTCTGCGTGTTTAGGGTTGTGGGGTCCTTTTCCTCCTCTCAGAAAATACAAAAGGAATGCTTCTCTGCTTTGCCCTTCCCCTCCGTACAGGACGAAATGAAAGAACCCAACGGCCCATGGCGCCGCTTCCCAAACTACATTTCCCAAGCTCCATCCTGGGCGGGGCGCGGGGGGGTATGAGATTGGTGCCGGCGGCGGGGAGAGGAGGATGCTGGAGATGGCGGCGGCGGGGGGAATGCGCGTGTAGCCCTGCACTCTGTGCCTCGCCTCGGGCCGCGCCTGAGTGAGGAGCTCCTGTGAGGAAGCGGGGCTGCCGCTCCGGGGCGGCTCGGGACTGCACCGTGCCAGGGAGCTGTCGCCTCCCGCCCAAGTAAGCCCCCGCCGGGCTCCTTCTCCCGCTCCACGGGGATGTGTGTATCTCTGTGTGTGTGTGTGTGTCTGTGTGTGTGTGTGTGTGTGTGTGTCTGTCTGTCCGTTCGTCCGTCCGTCCGTGTCCCTATCCGTGGCTCTGTGTAGGCGCTGTGGGTGCTGCTCAGGGACTCTGAGAGGGCAGGAGGGAGTGAGGGGGTGTGTGTGGAGGGTTGTGCCAGCCCGCACTCGGTGGCGGCAGGTTGCCTAGCGGGCATAGCGACGGGAAAAAAGGTGGAAAATAAGTGTTTTTGTTTGCCGGACTTGGTTTCCTTTAAAGAGGAAAGGCCCGGGCTTGCAGGCTGCGTTTGTTCCCAATCCCGTCTTTTTCCCTTCTTCCCGCTGGAGCTGCCGGTGCCTGGCAGCCCCATGCCTCCTGTGCGAGCTGTGGGATCCAGTGTGTCCGGGTTCATAGGTATGGAGCTGTGAGTTTTGAACTAGGATAATGTTATTGTCAAGCCGCCTGCAAAGGGATTAGTCTCCTCCTCGCTCCTTCCCTCCTCCCTTCTTAAAATAACATCAGGTAGGGAGCAGAAAAGCTGATTTGTGCCCTGTATGACCGAGTTCTTTAGTCGTGTCACTGGGGCATCTTCAAGGCGATTACGTGGTGGAGGTTTTGATGTCGTCTGGTTATGCCTCCATTTACTCGTCTAAAAAGAATTTCTCTTGCAGAAGACTTGCATCAGAACTTTTTTTTTTTTTTTTCCTGGTACTCGGTAAGAGAGAAGAGACCTCAGTTCTGTGACTTTGAAAACTTTTTATTACTTGGTGCTTGTAACAGAAGGCATTTAACAGTTCTTAAAAGTCTGTTATTTTGTTGCATTTCTTCATATAACTAGCAGTGTCTATCACAAATAATTTAACTAATGACATTAAGATTTCTGAGAGTGTTTTCTGAACTATATAATCAGAAACTCAAGACACCTGGAATTAGCATTTATTTAGCTCACACTAGTGCAGTATGAAACCAAGAGGTGTAATATACTTAAGGAAAGCTGTTGCTGACAAAGAAAAAGTTTTTTGTATAAACAGTTGCATGTATTAGTATAAGCTTTAACAGTAGTTTGTTTCCTTTTCAGTAAAGAAGAATGTCCTTGTTTAAAGCTAGAGACTGGTGGTCCACCATACTTGGAGAAAAGGAAGAATTTGACCAAGGCTGTCTATGTGTTGCTGATGTTGATAATAGTGGCAGTGGACAAGGTAAATTCAGACTTGAAATTGCTGGCTTTTAAGCCACACTGCTGTAAGTTTGCTTTGACCTATGCATGCTGAAAGCTTGTTAGCCAGGCTAGTTGGCTGGTTAGTTTTAGGTCTGCTATCTTTAATGTGTCCTTGTAGGCTTAAGAAGACAAATTCAGTGCTCTCTGTCTTTTTATATTTGTATGTTGCTCAACATGTTAATTCTTGCTTGTGTTCTCTAGTAACTTTTCTTATGTCTTATTCCCTCAATGGTAGATATCTTTAAAATAAAGAATTTTCAGTTAGTCATGGGAGCAAACACATTGTGACTTATAATAACCTAAGGGGAGAAAAAAAAGGAAGGTGAGAGCTAAAAAGTTAAGAATTTAGAAAAACAAATGAACAGCCCTTTTGGTCTGCAAAATAAGTGACGATTGAAATAAGTGACGCTGCTTGAGTAAACCCTGCTTTTCTGTGTAGTCATTAATAATGTGAAATGATCTTTGCTGTCAGGGAGAGTTTTTGTGTGTGTATTTTTTAAAAATTAATAAATTATTGGGATCTTTATGATATCATGCTCACCTTGGAACTTTGTTTTTGCCCAGTAGAGGTACTTGAGTTTGATTTCATTCCTGCCATACTCTTCGAAAATTATTTTAATGTAAGACTCTCCCTTTTCAGGACAATTTGAATAAAGTTGAGCTGTTACTGATTTGGTGTACAGCCTTTTTCAGTAGAAATTCATTAGAGTCATTTAGATTGGAAAAGACCTTTAAGATGATTGAGTCTGACAGCTAACACTCTGTGTTCACTACTAAACCATGTCCTTGAGCACCACGTCTACACGTCTTTTAAATACCACCAGGGATGGTGATTCAAACAGTTCCCATGGCAGTCTCTTCCAATGCTTCACAATCCTTTTGGTGAAATTTTTCCTAGTATCCCATCTAGGTTTTACATCCCCTGGTGCACGTCTAAGCCCTTCGCTGGCTTTGTTGCCCTTCTCTGGCCATGCTCCACCACCTCCATGACTTTCTTGTAGCGAGGGGCCCCAAACTGAATACAGTATTTGAGGTGCAATCTCACCAGTGCTGAATACAGGGGGGCAATACTTCTCTGGCCACACACATTCTGATACAGGCCAGGATGCCATTGGCCTTCTTGGCTGCCTGGGCACATGCTGGCTCATTTTCCAGCTGCTGTCGGCCGTCACCGCAGGTACTGTTCTGTTGGGCAGCTTTCCTGCAACTGTTCCCCAAGCCTGTTGTGTTGCATGGGGTTGTTGTGACTGAAGTGAATGATCTGGCACTTGGCCTTGTTGGACCTCATATGATTGGCCTTGACCCATTGCTCCAGCCTGTCCAGATCCTGCTACAGAGCCATCTGACCCTCTAGCAGATCAACCATCCCACCCAACTTCGTGTCGTCAGCAAACTTACTGAGGGTGCACTGGATCCCCTCATCCAGGTCATTGATAAAGACAATAAACAGGACTGGCCCCAGTACTGAGCTCTGGGGAATGTCACTTGTGACCAGTCGCCATCTGGGTGTAAGTCAGTTCACCACCACTCTCTGGGCTCAGCCACCCACCCAAATTTTGTCCAGTGAACAATGCACATGTCCAAGCCATGACCACCCAGTTTCTCCAGGCAAATGCTGTGGGAAATGCTGTCAAAGGTTTACTGAAGTCTAGGTAAACAACATCCACAATATGTCCCCTGTCCACTAAGCTGGTCACTTTGTCACAGAAGGAGATAAGTTGGCCAAACAGAACCTGCCCTTCATAAACCCCTACTGGCTGGGTCCGATACCCTGCATCCCATGCATACAAGTTGCATGATGGCACTCAAGATGATATGCTCCATGACTTTCCTGGCACTGAGGTCAGGCTGACTGGCCTGTAGTTCTCCAGATCCTCCTTCTGACCCTTCTTGTAGATGGGCATCACATTTGCTAACTTCCAGTCAACTGGGAGCTCCCTGGTGAGTCAGGACTGACGATAAATAACAGGGAGTAGCTTGGTGAGCACTTCCACTAACTCTCTCAGTGTTCCTGGGTGGATCCCATCTTGCCCCATAGACTTGTGTTTGTGTCTAAGTGGTGTAGCAGTATGTTGCCCATTTCCCCTTGCATTATGGGAACCTCATTCTGCTCCCTGTTCCTGTTTTCCAGCTCAGGAAGCTGGGTACCCAGAGAACTACTGTTGTTCTGTTGAAGACTAAGCCAAAGGCAACACTAAGTACCTCAGCCTTTTCCTTATCCTTTATCGCTATGTTTCCCCCCATGTCCCATAAGAATGGAGATTCTCCTGGGTCTTCCTTCTGTTGCTGATGTATTGATAGAAACGTTTTTATTGTCTTCTATGGCAGTAGCTAGACTAAGTTCTAGTTGGGTTTTGCCCCTTCTAATTTTCTTCCTGCATAACCTCGCAACATCCTTGCAGCCCCCTGATTCAGCTGCCCCTTCTTCCAGAGGTCATATCTCCTCTTTTTCCTGAGTTCCAGCCAAAGCTCTGTTCAGGCAGGATGGTGTTCTTCCCTGCAAACTTGTCTTTTGGCACGTGGGGATGGCCTGGTCCTGTACCTTTTAAGATTTCCTTTGTTACAAATGTTCAGCCTTCCTGGGCCCCTTTGCCCTGGAGGACTGCTTTCTAAGGGACTCTGTCAGCCAATCTCCTGAATGGGTGAAAATATGCCCTCAGGAAGCCTATGACAGCCCTTCTGCTGTCCCCCTTCCTTCCTTCTCTAAGAATTGAAAATAAAATTTTGTGATTGCTGTGCCCACTACCGCCTCCAACCATCATATAACCTACAAATCCTTCTCTGTTCACAAACAACAAATCCAGTGGGGCACCTTCCCTAGCTGGCTCCTTCACCAGTTGTGTCAGGCAGTTATCTTTCGTACACTCCAAGAATCTCCTAGACAGTTCCTCTCTGCTCTGTTATATTTTCAGCAGACATCTGGTAAGTTGAAGTCCTCCACAAGAGCAAGGGCTGGTGATTGTGAGACTTCTTCAAGCTGCTTATAGAATATTCATTGCCTCTTTGTCCTTTTTGGGTGGTCTGTAACAGACTCCCACCATGATACCTGCCTCATTGGCCTTCTCCCTGATTCTTACCCATAAACACTCAATCCTATTGCTACCATCACTGGTGCTGACAGATATTCATGTATCTGCAAAAAATGCAATTGCTAAAGTTAAACTTTAGCAATTTAGAAGACAGAGCATAATGAACATTAATTGAATCACGTCAACCTATTCTTTCTTTTTAGGGTATTATTTGAAGCACTCTGCAGCAAATTGAATTCCACATGTACTATTGTACTGTGTAGTATCCTACATGTTGTTTTTGTTTGTTTGTTTTTTAGATAAAGTTATTGTGGGCAGTTATAAGGGATATCTCCGAATCTTTAATCCACATCCTATGAAACCTGGAGACGAAGTACAACCCGAAGACCTACTCTTGGAAGTGCAGTTGCGAGAACCAATATTGCAGGTGGAAGTAGGAAAATTTGTTTCGTAAGTAAATGGCAGGTTATGGTGCTGTTTATTTAAGTCTTAGATGTGATTTCCTTCCTTTGTTTTGGAGGGTGAGTTTTCAGTTTCTAGATGGACAACTATTAATCACATCTATGAATCCAATAATATGCATTTATCTGCTGCTTGATTCATCTTGATATGAGAGAATTTTCACTTAAGGTCTATATAGAGGATAATCTCCCACATGCAATTTTTTAGTATGTAGAACAGGAAAAACTATACATTGAAAGTTATCTTGTAAGGTGTTAAGAGTACGTGGCTAACTTGTTATGATCTAAGATGTAATACTGGCCATTTGTTTCCTGTTTGATAGAGGATAGAAGATCCTTAATTCCAATGAATTTAGTGGAAATAAGTGGCCAGGTAGAGATACTGTGACTCTGAGGAAAACACCTTATAGTTAATTGGCTGTAAGAGAATCTACTTAGGAGAACTTTATTTTAGAAATTAATTCTTAAAGGATTAATTTTAATTTTGAAATTAACTTCTAATACTGAAGCATGAACTTTATTTAAAAAATGGAAGTACTAACTATGGGAAAGATTAGGGCTCTGAGACCAAAGGGTCAAGTACTCCCAGAGTGACCCTGTGCAAGAATGATAATGCCTTACTGTGTGAAATGAGCTAAAACATTTTCTATGGTTGCAGCACAAATACTTTCTGTGCTGGAAATGCTACTTGGGTTTGGGGGAAGAAGAATGTGAGGGTTTGAAGGTTCCATGCAGCTCATACAAATGTGAATTAAAAAAAAGCTAGTGTCTGTGATTGCTGAATATGCTTGTTTGGAGGGATGATCCTCATATCATCCCTCCAAGAAGGATTAACAGCACCTTGTTTCAAATGAGGTTCAGACTAAACTGGGAAAATATCTGGGTTGCTCTTCATATTGGAATCTGAAAAAATGTTCATAAAGGATTAATTTTGATTTTGAAATTAACTCTAAACACTTAAGCATGAATTTAGGAAGATCAGTACTTCTGAGTTTTTATGCTAATATCTAACACCCAAACCTCTGCATTTGGCTCACATGTGACAGCAATTTCAACATGTTACTTGAATTTTATCCTGTATGAATTTTACTTGAATTTATCTGAAAATAATGTTTTTTACACCCTTCTTTACAGTGGTACTGAAGGACTTCATCTAGCTGTGTTGCATTGCCGAAAACTCTGTGTGTATGCTGTTTCAGGTTAGTTTACAGATCCAAGCTTTCCAGTGATTTTAAGTGTATACTAAAGTTTGGATTAGGTTAATGTTAAACTTGGTATATACAGTGTTTGCTCATCATCTCTGAAGATCTGCAGTCATGTTCTTTCACTCAAGCCTGTGTATGAAGAGGAAACATTAGTAATTAGGTTTAGCAGAGGTTTGCTGGTCTGCTCCATGCCTGAGATGCTGTGATGTCTGTGATGGTCTGTGGTTAGCAGTGATTGTGAGCAATTAGTTCTCATTATGGTTTTATGAATTGGTGTTATTGTTCAAAATGCTAATGAACAAATGGTTGTATAATGCCAACCTGCTTAGCTCTTTAAAAAGAAACAATTACAATTCTTTCTGAACTCAGAAGTCCAGATAATTTTTTAGAAAGCCAGAACATTGGTAAGATAGCCCATGAGAAGACAGGAGGTTAATACTGGTAAGAAGGTGAAACCACGATGTTTTCTCTTAAATCTGCTTTCTTCTACTTCCTTTGGCTGGAAATTCTATATGATGTATTCTCTGTGTATGTGAAGAGCCAAGATGCGAAATACATATTCTATGCACTGATTTTTTTCTTCCGTATGCTGAGGGCAAAGCACAGATTTAACAGTCTATTAATGGTACACCCATCTTCAAAATTCAATAGACAACATGGCATTGTTAATTTTCTCCATGCAGGGACACACTCTGTGGTTCCTTTTGTTACAAGAGCATGCTTTTCTTCTAGGAGCAGCTTGCTTCCTATTTACAGCCTTGTCGTCAGATAAGATTACAAAAATGTGCTCTCTTTTTAGATTCTCTTTGCCTATCTGGAAACACCTGTGAAAGTGATCTTTGCTGAGGAGGGATTCTTTGAGAAGTACTGCAGTCTTCATGGTTTCCATTTGCTGTAATAGTGTTTAAGCCTTAGGACTGCAGCCTACCAGTACAATTTTTATTAAAACAATTTATTTTAAAATTTGCATTAGCAGCACCCAGTAAGTCTAGAAGTCTTTAGTAGTTATAATATGCTGTTTGGTCTACATGGCTTAAGCAGCTAAGTAATAATAAAAGTAATATTTTGCAACGCCTTAATAGACTTTTCATACTAATCTGTAAACATTTATACTTTAATGGTAATTTCTGTGATCTGAGTGGGTACTCTCAAACAAGCTCCTTTGAGAAATAACTATCATTATTTCTTTGTGCTTTTAAGGAAAATTACGCTTTCTTAAAGTGGAATCTTTACTTGCTTTGTACATGTTACCATATCTGTTATTCATAATAAAATCACTATCCTGCTTCTCTGACAAATAAAAGCACCTTCAGGGCTGACTCAAGTATGGCCTTGGTATTGTATTACAGTCATTGTACACAGACTGGCTACTTTCTAACTTGTTTATCCCAAAGTGTTGCTGATTATCTGGTTACTAGTCAGCCAGGGCCTTTCCCCTCATGTCTATTCCAGTCTTTTCCCTAATGTGGGCCTGCTTTAGGTGTAATTGCTTAAAAACTATGTTTGATTTGATTGGAGAAATTGCCTAGAAGGTTAGCATAAGCTACAAGTCTTTCATAGAATATTGCTTAAGTTGTTGTTGGAATAATCTTTGTATAATTAAAGCTGTGGTAGGATTTAGCACAAAACACCTTTTTCTCAGCTGATGTGTGTGACTGTTCTCAAAAGTTTTGGTTTATTTTTTTTCCTTGCTAATATTAGTCCTTAAGTATTACTTTATGCAATGAAGTTTACTTTCTCCATGGTGTTCAGGAAGAACTTGATTCTTGAAAGAGGAACTTTAGTTTATTTAGAAAGACTTTTAATTTCTGCTCATTCCCTGAAGGAAACAGGAAGTTAAAATTCATGCAGACATTTTCAGAGAATGTGATGTATATCACAAAAATATTTTTGCTACCATATGTTTGTCTTTTATCTTTGCATTGCTGACCACTGCATTCAATTTCAGGCAAAGTAAAGGCAAGTGATAGGTGTACCCTAAACATAGCTTTGTCAAATTGTAGCTAATGACCAGCTACAGCTTAATTTGTGGCAAAGACTATTGCGGCTGAGGCTGGCTGTTGGATAAAGTATATTTACCAGATAGCTAGAGAATCATAAGAATTCCCCTTTGAGCAGGCTTTTTTTCTGATCTTAGAGGTGCGTCCAACATGAAAAATACGTTTAAATAATAAAATCTCAGCCTCTTGCGAGGTCTTTATAGTATGTATAGTATAATGAGACCTTATTTCTGGTTCTGGCCTTTAGGAATTTTGTAGCTTGGTGGTTTTTTTTTTTCAGAAAGCAGCAGTGTGAGCCTACATATCCCAAAAGTCACTAGAAATTAAGTTACATTTTTTTCAGATTGTTTACACTCACACCCCTTTACTTCTTCCACAGTGTGTGGATCAAATTAATAAATACTTACCCTTTGTTTTTTTTTGTAGGAACTCAGGGGAATGTGGAGCATGGGAACCAGTATCAGATTAAACTGATGTATGAGCACAATCTTCAGAGAACTGCTTGTAATATGACTTATGGTCCATTTGGTGGTGTAAAAGGTAAGCTCCTTGTTGTATATTCTTTATAATTAGTTGTTTAACAGAATTTTGAAAGGCAGCATGATGCTGCTGTCTAGAGGAAAACATCTTTCTATGCATGATGGTACTTTTTATCTGATACATATTGAAAATAACTCAAGTTCAAATGAGCAAAGAATATTAAATGCAGAGTAGTTATTTTCTCACATTTTGAACTGGATATGAATCTACAAGGAAAACATTGATTTTAAAAAACATGACAAAATTCCTGGCTCTTCCCTTGTAAAGTACTTTAATATCTAAAAATAATTGTTTTCTTCTATGCTTTAATTCTGTTTTACTTTTCTGCACTTGCTTATCCTGGACAAGTTAAAAAGTTAACATCTTTTGCTGAACCTAAAGCATAAAATGTCTTGAAATATGTGTAATTCAGACTTCTAAAAAAAATACTTAAACTTTGATTGGAAAAAAATAACAGTGGACAATAGTATTTATGGTGTGTCTGTAGATTTGAATGAGTTTAATAGATAACAGTCTTTTTTGACTTTGTGAATGTTTTTTGTGTTCCCATGTGGAAGCATTTAGATTGGCTTTGCATAATATATCTTTCTGTTCAGAAGTAGAGATTGCCCAAAAATATTGGGGGTGGCAGTCATCAAAAAAAGTAGTGTCACTAAACTGTTGGCAGTGATAGTCACTTTCCAAGGCAGAAAGTCTCCTGCATCAAGATGGCAAATATATACAGGCAGTTCCTCAGTTCTGGGCCTGTAATAACCTTCCAGTAATATTGCTGCAATGCCTTACCCTAAATTCAGGCTTGTCCCTGGGCTTAAATTCAGCTGACCAAAATCCTAACTGATTGAAGAGATTTTCACCTACTAATTTCTTACAACTGCCTTGGGGAAAATGGTCAACTCATGTGAGTGAGAAGGTATAAATGCCATGAGCATCTTGAGGAGTGAGTGTATATGGTATGGCCTGTTAAAAGCGGAAAGATGATACAGAGGTTCTTAAATCTGAGAAGAGGGAATAATGTTCTCTGACACTTTACAGTGGCGTTGCAGTAACAAATGTATAGGGGATTGTAAACTAGGTGTTGTGAGTGTCTGGAATGGTTCAGAAAGAATAACACAAGTCAACATGTACCACCATGCAGTTCTGCAGAAGAAATTCTCTGGATTTTTGACATGCACGTTTGTTTACCATGGAGGTCTAAGTAGAGGTCTGACTGCCAGCTCAGTCTTGATGCCAGACCTGTCTCATGAGCTGTGGTGGATGCAAATAATCTAATGAAGAAGGTGTCTTTGCAAGCTAGGGACACAGGAGGTAATGTTTACCCTAGAACCTACTCAGCAAGGTCTGACACAACTCAAGTTTGGCCTTGCCTGGCCAAACGCTTTTCAACGCCTAGGATGGTCAAAATGAGGGCCAATCCTGACAAAGCAGCAAGAACAGCAGAAGGAACTCTGGTAAGTTCTGTAAACTTTTCTGAGTTTTCTATGTTAGCATGTCACGCTAATTTCCTTTTCCTTTTTTCTTCACCATGTTCCAGTTCACATAGGTGTGTTTATTGCTGTTGGACAAAGAGTGATCTCAAATCATAAATAAGCAAAGGAGGCAGAGATTTATATTATGTAATGAATAATACACATTCATATTGTAAAATCAAGTTGCTTTCTGTTTAAGACCTAAATCTAGGAAAATTATAGTGAGTGTTCAGGTACCTAATAGGAGGCTAGTAAGGCATGTGTTGAAGCATCAGAGAAATTGGCCAAATGAACACTGAGGAAAGTTCTTTTTGGGAAATGAAGGAATATTCTTTTGTTGGTAGATTTCCTGGACTGAATGTTCTTTTTATGTGGCTTTCCTGGACTATCTGATTAGATTTCTTATCAAGGATATGCTTTTAATCTTGCCCTAAGCCTTTTGTAGTATATCGATTTTAGTTCTTTTAAGTATCATCTTTAATATCTTTCTCTCTCCTTGAGGCTTATAAAGGACAGTATTGTGTTTTTATTTCCATCTTGCAAGACCAGCCAGAGTGAACCAGAAAGGAGGTCTATCAAGTGCTGTTAATTTTAGTAAACAAATGCCTGTCCTGGTCTAGCCTGCCATGCTATCTATGTGTATCTGTGTTTGGCAGGTGTTCTGGTGTGCCATTGAGAGTCTGTAAATAAATAAACATTTTTTTTTACTATCAGCCTTCCACAGGCTTCTCTGGAATTCTTTTCAGGCATCTGCTAACAGTGTTTCTCATCTTCAGTAGAGGTTAATTTATGGTGGTGCTGTAAGCCTGCAGCTATGAACTTGCTTTGCTAACAGTCTAACTTCTGTACCACACTCCGGAAGTAGAATAAAAAAATACAGGGAGAGTTTTTGCATTTATTGCCATCTGTTACTACTGTGACTAGTATGTGTCTTACTGCTATACTCAAGCATGTTTGAAACAATGTGAGGGTGAAAGAGACACTTCACAGGTCATGTTCACAGAACTACTGAAGCAGACACAGGAGAATGGCAGTTGAACAGAAGGAGAAAAGCATGCATTCAGGGAAAGCATACCATGGGAGTGTTGGGGAGGAGGGTGAATGTCAGTCCCCCAGGAACATAATTTTTCATTTGAGTAAGTAAAGAAGGCTGTAGGAGTTGACACAGAGAACTTGATCTATGAAGTTCCTCAGTCTTGCTCGGATTTCTCTTGCTGAAGGTTATGCTTTTTTTCTTTTTATGGAGCTCTTAATCCTTTACCTTCACTGGTAAAGCAGGGCATTCTACTCAGCCATATGATTTAACATTGACCAAAAAAAAAAAAAAAAGATTGAGTTTGCAGTCCTGAGGGGTATGGGACAGGTGAAAAGTAAAGTCAGGACCCTGAACTTTAGGAAAGCAAACTTCCCACTCTTCAAGGTTGGACCTTGAAGTCCTTGAAGTCAGTTGGACCCCTTGTGAAACTGCCTTCAGGGACAAGGAGTCAGAAAATGACAGATCTTCAAGGATGTCTTCCATAGAGTGCAAGAGCTCAGGATCCCCAGGTACAAGAAATTGGGAAAGGAAGGCAAGAGATTGGCAAGTCTGAGTTGAGACCTGCTGGTCAAACTAAAGGGCAAGAAGGAAATGCACAGCCAGTGGGGGCAGGGAGAGGTGGTCTGGGAAGAATATAGGGATGCTGTCTGGTTGAGTAGGGATGGGGTCAGAAGAGCAAAGGTACAGCTGGAGATGGACTTGGCGAGGGGTGCAAAAAACAAGAAGGGCTTCTACAGGTAGGTTAACCAGAAAAGGTAGGTCAAAGGAAGCAACACTGGCAAACTGGTAACAATGGACGAGTAGAAGGCTGAGATACTAAATTTTTTTCCTCAGTCATCACTTGCAATCTGTCTTCCCACACTCTCAAGTGGTAGAGAGCAGGATGGGGACTGGGGGAGCAAAGTCTTTCCCACTGCAAGAAAAGATTGGGTTCATGACCACCTGAGGAACCTGAACATACATAAATCTGTGGGACCTGACTGAGAGGCATCCCAGAGTCCTGAAGGAATCGTCTGATGTAGTTGCCAAGCTACACTCCATGGTTCTTGAAAAGTCATGGCAGCAGGTGAAGTCCAGAGTTACTGGAAAAAGGGAAACATTTAATGCATTTTAGAAGGGCTGGAAAGGAGCATCCCAGGAAGTAGCAACTTGTCAGCCTCAAATCTGGGCCTGGAAAGATCATAGAATAGAACTTCCTAGAAGCTATGCTAAGGCACATGGAGGACAGGGATATGACTCAAGATAGCCAGCACGGCTTCACTGAGGGCAAGTCCTGGCTGATCAACCTAGTGGCCTAGTGGTAGAGTGCCATGGAGTAACTACATCAGTGGTCAAGGTAAGGATTATGGATGTCATCTATCTGGATTTCTGTAAAGCCTTTGACACACTCCCCTACAACATCCTTCTCTCTAAATTGGAGAGAGATGGTTTTCAGGAGTGGGCTGTTCACTGGTTGATGAATTGGTTGGATGGTTGCATCCAGAGAATCATAGAAAATGCTGAGTTGGAAGGGATCCATCAGGATCATCTAGTCCAACTCCTGGCCCTGTGCAGAATGTGCTTCTTGAACTCAGACAGACTTGGTGCTGCGACCACTTCCGTGGAGCACCTGCTCAACCACCTTCTGTGTGAAAAGATTTTTCCTGATATCTAACCTTAACCTCCCCTGACTCAGCTTCTTGTCATTTTCTCAAGTCCTGTCACTGGTCACAAGAGTGAAAGACCAGTACCTGCCCCTCTACTTCCCCTCAGGAGGATGCTGAAGACCACAGTGATATCCCCTCTCAGTTTCCTCTTCTCCAGGCTGAACCAATCTAGTGCCCTCAGCTGCTCCTTAAAAGGTTTCCCCTCCAGGCCCTTCACCATCCTACAGAAGTATAGAATGACAAATGTTATTCCTTGGGCATCCGTAGCAGGACCAGTGCTCTTTAACTTTTTCATCAGTGATCTAGGCAGTGGGATAGAGTGCACCCTCAGCAAGTTTGCAGATGACACCAGGCTGTGTGGTGGGATTGACACACCTGAAGGACAGGATGCCATCCAGAGGGACCTGGACAAGCTTGAGAAGTGGGCCCATGGGAAACTGACAAGGTTCAACAAGTCCGAATGCAAGGTGCTGCACCTGGGTCTGGGCAATCTCAGACATGAGTACAGACAGGGAGATGAATTAATTAAGAGCAGTCCTACAGAGAAGAACTTGGGTGTTCTTATGGATGAAAAGCTGGATGTGGTGCAATAGTTTGTGCTCACAGCCTGGAAGGCCAAGCATGTCCTGGGCTGCATCAAAAGCAGTGTGACCAGGAGAGTGAGGGAGGTGATTTTCTCCCTTGTGAGACCCCACCTGCAGTGCTGCATACAGTTCTGGAGTCCTCATCACGGAAAAGACCTGGACCTGTTAGAGCAGGTCCAGAGGAGGGCCATGAAGATGATCAGAGGGCTGGAGTACCTCCTACGAAGACAGGCCAAGAGAGTTGGAGTTGTTCAGCCTGGAGAAGAAGAAGGATTCAGGGAGACCTTAGTATGGTCTTTAGGTACTTAAAGGGGGCTTACAGGAAAGCTGAGGACAAATGTTTTAGTGGGGACTGTTGTGATAGAACAAAGGGGGATGTTTTTATACTAAAAGAGGGACAATTTAGATGAGGTATAAGGAGGAAGTTTTTTTACGAGGGTGGTAAAACACTCAAGGTCAGATTGGATGGAGTTTTGTTCAACCTGATCTAGAAGATGTCCCTCATTGCAGGGGGCGGTTTGGACTAGATAACCTGTAAGAACCCTTCCAACCCAAACCATTCTATGATTTGATGATTTTAACGTCTTTGGAGTTGTTTCATGTATTGAAGTATAGAAACAAATACCACTAGATGTGTATTTCATTCTCATTCAGCTTTCTTCAATGTAAGTTTTTGCTGTTCTGTCCCTGCTAGTTTATGGCAAGCTTAGACCCTTGTAATGTTTTGGTCTATTAGACAGCACATCTCTTTGGCTGAAATGTGATGGAGATGTAAAACATACAAAGTACAACTGTCACTTCTCAACTGTTGATTTTTTTGTCTCTTGTATTAAGAAAAAAGCTATTAGTTATTTCTCTGTTGGGAGTATTGTGAAGTAAAGAAACCTATTTGGTAGCCTAGTTGCTAAATTTCATTCTTGCTAGTGTCTTCAGATTAATTATTTGATCTATGAGCAATTTTCACATATGGAAGAATTGACAAAGATGTTCTCATAACAGGAACAGATGAAGAAAATCAACAGCCTCATTTATTCTCATAATAGAAAGTTGAAACCTAAATTAAAGAAACTATCAAATCTGTGGAATAGAAAACCCAAAGACTGAGAAGTTGACCAGTGGCTTGCATAGATTAACAGTGTACATTTTTCTTAAAAATAGCAGTGTGACTTGTGGTTGTCACCACTAGATGGTCCTCTTACAACACTTACCAGTCAGCATTTCTGTATCTGCATTTATCCTTGAACTGATTCTACAGGTGTATTTACTGCAACATTTACTGAGGTGTAGAAAACACAAAAGCACTTTCTGAAAACCTCTATAGCTAAAAGTCTTTTATTGATTGAAACAAAATGTATTCTGTTGGTTGTAGAACTTTAGCAAAAAGGTGAAATGAACTTGAATCTTATTTTCAGCAGAAATGTTAAAAGCCCAGAGGTGTGAGAAATAAATATGAAATCCCTTATAAGTTTAGCTAGAATTCTAAACAAAGCTAATGGAAATGTTTCAAAATAGTAAATGGGAAACACCTACAAAGATGAAAATATAGACGTCAAGCATAGTGTAGGCAGGGTTAGCTGGGACCTACAACTTTAAAAATCTGTGGCAAAGGATTATAATGCAGATCTTTACATTTCTTTGCTGCTTTAGCTGTATGTTTGTTCCTGGCTGTCTCTGAACACTGGTGCTAAAATGAAAACAACGAACTATCAAGAAGGGACATAGGAAGATCAGCTGTTGCTTCTATATTTAAAAAAATCAGTATTGTTAGCTCAGACTTTCAAAGGTTGAACTTAACTTGAAGACACTGCCTTTGTTGTTTAGAATGCATGTCTCCTTTTCTTGTTTCTGAACTCTTCCTCCTGGTCTTAGAGCTATAAGTTGAGTTTGTCATCCAGTGCTCCAATTCTAGCATATGGGTCATTTTAGAAAGGATGATTAATGATAAAACCATGAGTCAGTAGTGCTGAACCCTGGTTTTCAACCAAGTAAACTCTTAACCTAGCCACAAAATGTCACAACCCTTAAGTAATGAACAGATTGTAAACTTCATGTTTTACTTCAGACATAAAATTTAAAAACCTTCAGGGTACTCTACCTTAAACTGCCTTTTTTTTTAAAGAAAATGAAGGTGTAAAAGCATATATCTTTATGATTTATGTTGCACCCTGACTTATGATGAGGACTCAGCTGTACAAAAATTTTACTTTATATAAACCCATTCATCACGTGAGTTTTATAAGGTCAGGTTATACTATTATGGCATCATGCAATTACACCACCAGAGACTGCTGGGCTAAGAATTCAACTGTCATTATATGAAATGATGTTTGCTGATAGTTTACAGTATCTTGGAAAGTATTTTCTGTTTTCACATCTGTAGTATGTTGTTCTGAGTCTTTATGAGTCAAATACCAATGACCTGGTATTTGGCTCAAGCTCATAATTTTAGATGATGAGGTCATTAGAGAGGTTAAATTTGGAGGCAGCCTGGGCTGTGGTGACCCCGCCCTGGTTGAGTTTGTGCTCTCAAGGAGCATGGTCTTGGCAAGAAGCAAAGTCAGGACCCTCAGCTTTGGAAGAGTGAACTTCAAGATGTCTAAGGAGTTGGTGAATGAGATGCCCTGGAAAACTGTCCTTAGGGGCAAAGCAGCTGACCAGAGCTGTCAGTGCTTTAAGGACACTTTTCTTAGAGCGGAAAGCTCTCCATCCCAGTGTGTAAGAAATCAAGCAAGGCAGGGCAGACATGGATGTGGATGAGCAAGGATCTGGTCCTCAAACTGAGAAGTAAGAAAGAGATGCACAGCCAGTGGAAACAGAAGACAGGTGACCTGGGGAGAGTACAGGGATATCATTTAGATGGTGTAGAAATGGGATCAAGAAAGTCAAAGCAGTGATGGAACAGGACCTGGCGAGGGATGTTAAAAATAACAAAAAGCTATTCTGTAAGTATAAAGGTCAGAAAAGAAAGGCCAAGGATGGTGTACCCCCCAATAAATGACAAAGGAGAACTGGTAACAACATATATGGAGAAGACTGAGGTACTCAATAAGTTTTTTGCCTTAGTCTTCACAGCCTGGAAGGCCAAGCATGTCCTGGGCTGCATCAAAAGCAGTGTGACCAGGAGAGTGAGGGAGGTGATTGAGACCCCACCTGCAGTGCTGCATACAGTTCTGGAGTCCTCATCACGGGAAAGACCTGGACCTGTTAGAGCAGGTCCAGAAAGGTCCACAGAAACAGTCAGAGGGATGGAATATCTCTCCTCCAAAGACAGGCTGAGACAGCTGGGATTTTTCAGCCTGAGGAAGAGAAGGCTCTAGGGAGACCTTGTGGCCTTGCAGTATTTAAAGGGGGCTTACAGAGAAGAGGGAGTGTGACTTTTTACAAGGGCAAATAGCAATGGGGAAAAGGGGAATGGTTTTGTACTAAAAGAAGAGAGGTGTCCCATCCCTGGGATTTTTCAAGGCCAGGTTGGATGGGCTCCTGAGCAACCTGATCTAGTGGGTCCCTGGGATGAGCAGTGACATCGTCAACTAGACCAGGTTGCTCTGAGACCTGTCCAGTCTGACCCTGAATATTTCCAGGGATGGTGCATCCACCACCTCAGTGCACAACCTGTTCCAGTGTTTTACCAACCTCCTTGTTAAAAAGTTCTTTATGTCTAATCTAAATCAACCCTTTTTCATTTAAACCTTTGCCGCTTGTCCTATAACAACATGCTCTTCTAAAAGTTTGTCCCCATAAATAATTAAGAATTATTGTACTTGGCTGGTAAACCCTAAGTGATGGAAATTTTTTTTGCTGATTGAAACTCACTGCTGATTGAAAGCTTCTGATAAATAAGTTGCATATTTTTCCATTGTTAAAAGACAGAAATGGAGTGAAGTAAGTGAATTGGATATAATGTTTTAGTTAAGAATTCCTTTTCTTATTCTTTATCACACAGTGTGCCTCCAGTTCAGTTTTTAGGGCGTAAATCTGGTATTAATATAGAAATAGTGAAGTCTTATGAAGCAATATTCCATACATAATTTAGTGTTTATAATGTTAAAACAATGTTAATTGAAAAACAGTGAGAAGGGGTTTTTTTTGGTAGATAGGTAGTGATTGGATTTTGAGCCAGTATTGTTACATTTTGTGATTGACATAATTTGGTCATCATTTTATATCATTCCCATGTTTTTTTGTTTGTGGTTACACCTAAATCATGTAGGCCTAATTGTTCTAATTAAAATACTGATGAATTGGATCTGTTTCACCTGTGCAGAATTTTGGTTAATCAATTTACCATTGTTGACATCAGTTATATGAAATAATAGTAGTAAACCATCTTCATGTAAAAATATTAAAACTCCTTATAGATATATAATCACAGAGATTAGTTGAGATAATTATCAGCTGCTTAAGAATCTAATGAATTTGCATATTGGCACAGTAAAAGATTTGCAGAGAATGGGCATTAAGCAAAACTAATTTTTGACTCAGTGCAAATAAATTCATATTACTTCATAATTAATTTTTATTGTCTTTTCCTAACATGATGTTTAGATAATTAGTGCTGAAGTTACCTTAATTTTGTACCTGCAACATACAGAATAAACTCTGACCTGTGCCTTGACTTTGTCATGTCCATATTGAAGGTATTTAGGCATGGTATGTTTTCCTGTCTGTAGAGTAATCTGAGAAAGAAGGCAGTAGTTTGGAAAATGACTCTTATTCCTACTTTACTGTCTTCTTTTGAATGGATTAGGGCTTAGCCACCTTACAGCTGTTAGCCTAAGTCCTTCTATATCTTGAGAAAGAGTCAATGTACTTCTTGTGCCTGACTGTTCTTAAAAAGAGAGATTTACTGATGTGGAGCCTGCTTACAAGAAATGCTGGTATTATGCTTTTTTATAGTGGAAGAAAAGTGCCCTTATTACTTCTTTGAAAAAGTTTGCAGATCAGGCCACAATTTCATTCTTTGCCTTGTTTGCCTTGAGTGATGTGACTTATGTTTGAGGAAAGTATATGCAATAAATTTCTGCTGAAGTAATGTGAAGAGTGGAGAAGGGCTTTAAAAAATGCCACTGTTACTTGAAACTTAGGCAGCTTTACAGATTATCACATAAATTTCCTGTGGTCAGTTGTGCATTAGACTGAATGCTGGGCAGGATAGCAGCTCATATATGAACAAACAACGGCGTGTAATGAATGAATAGTAAAGTTCTCTGCTTTGAGGACTGGTGAATGAAGTGCAGGTTTCCTGAACTGCTCTCTGAAGTGCTTAGGAAGCGTGTGAAGGATCATATGCTGTAGTAGGAGGATGCCCTTTCCCAGGTGAGGATTGAGTTCTGTGGTTGTTCTTCAGGGTGTAAGTGGTACATTAAGGTGGGTTTAACATTAAGGTGTATAAACACTCTGAACACTTCCAGTTTTCTTTCTCATTTAAAAATTTTTTTTTCAATTTTTAAGATTTTTTCGCCTTAAGAACTCAGGAAAAGGCATAATGATAGCTTGCCACTGGGGGGCAGAATCTGTTGGGTTGCTCTTGAATAGAATACTAGTTTTATTTAGTGGCAGACTGCATAGTTTAATAACTTTGCTTTCTTAGCTGCTGAATTATTTTGGAATGGTGTTTACTTATAGATAATGGTTTTGCACTGTGAAAGCACCTGTTACTGTTTTGTGTGATTCCACACACTTGCATTATCTAGTAGTTAAGTAATAAGTGAATTAATCATGGTTTTCTATAACTCTTCAAATGAGTCGATAAATGATTTAGTATTGGATTCCCCTAATAAGCACAGGCTTTGAAATTTACTTTTTCATCTGAAACCTTCATGCCTTAAGTTGGCTTCCAGAGTAGTTCTGATTTATTTGAAGTTGTTTCATGGATACTGTACCAATAAAAGCAAAGGGAAGGAAGAAAGAAAATACAGCTTTGACATGAAAAAGTTACAAGCAAAAAAGTGTGAAAATACCTTGAACCTATCTTTTTCTCATCAAATGGCCTTGAATTCATTTTACTTTTATTATAGGACTGGCCTAGAGGCAAAGTAAATTTGAGTGTTACAACAAAGAGGGTGCTATATGGAGGAATTTTTTAAAATAATGAAATACAACATATGCATAAACCATGCAGCCTTGTAACAGGAAACTTTGTAAGAAGTTTGTACAGTAAGACTGTGGTTAACTTTTCTACAATTCTGCAAGAATAAATTTTATTAGGTGTTAGTCAGAAAAAAAATTATCAGCTGAGTTTTATGCTGTAAGGTTAAATGATTCTTATGACTATATTTAAATACTGGAGCAGTATAAATTTGGACTTTGATTTATTGGCTAATTCTATTAAGGAACAGAATATTTAACTGTTGCCTTTCTGTTAAATTGGTTCTGCATAAGGACAGATTTTTTGAAAGGTTTGGGCTTTGAAAGTTTTTCATGGAAGAGATCTGCTGATGACTACTTTTAAATGGTTTCTCACTTAACTTTGGAAAACTGTTAGTGTTTTGGTTTTTTTTTTTCTATTAATAAGGGAGTTAGAACCTCTTCTCTAAATTGAGCATGTGAATGGAAAAATAATCAAGGAAAATATTCTCTGAATCTCTTACCATCCGTTTCCTTTTACCTTCTTCAGCTCTTCTTAACTGTAATGATTGTAGCCTAATGATCACAGCCTAACTGATATAAAAATTCTCATTGCCTTCAGTATGCCAGAACTTTGTCTTAATTATGAATTGCTAGATTAATCTCTTAATCTGCAATTTATTTAAAAAAAGCACTATAATTTAAGTGAAGTAAAACCAATTGCAGAAATATGTAACTTTGGGAGCAGTTGTGTCTGTAAGTGAAAGACTTGTTTTTCAAAACTTTGGTAAATTCTATATGATACATTTTCTAATTTCCCTTGTTGAAGTATGGTACTCAAAAGTGTGCAGTCACTGTGCACTGGCAGTATAAAATGTTTTGTATCTTACATGTGGGGGGGTTATGGCTTCTGCAGTGCTCCTGCCAAGAGTCAGTGAGTGCCAAGGCAGAACAATAATTACCTCATATGTTTTTAATAGCACATATATATTAATAATGACCCAATCTGTCTTTTGTCTTTTTGGTGACATATTGTTGACTCATATTTAATTCATTGTCCTACTCTAATCTCCAGATTCTTCTTCTTAGTGCTGTTGCCTGCCATTCTCTGGTTTCCTGTGAGTCAATTGCCTGAGATCACATCAGATGTTTTATTTCAGTTTAGAGATGCTGTCTCTAAAGTTTAGAAATGCAGTATATGTTATTACCCTGTCTAATAAATAGTTTGGCATGATGAATTTTCTGTTACTTAAAACCTATGTACAGCTTTATTATTTACATATGTACTTTCTCCTTTAAATGTTCCAGCATTTCATGTGAATGCATTTGTCTATAAGATTTGTTTGCTGACCCATATTTCCTCCAAAAGAATGCAGTTTTAGTTTCTAACTATTTAGTCTATTTTGTCTTCTCAAAGGGTCTTTCAGAAGTGTGTGTATGTAGCTTTTGTTTATTTTTCTAGTGGTCATCAATGATTACTCAATTACAAAAAAAAGTCTCTAACCTATAGGAATTTATTTGGAGGGTGACCAAACCCTTGTTAGCTGCTTTTCCTAGAGGATTGAAATGTATCTTGTACATGCTATAATGCTTTATACTAATTTTATTTTGGGTTATTATGTTTGGTGCAAATCATTCCTATCAAAAATCACTCTACTACATCATTGTGGTAGCTTAGTCCCTAAGTACCACACAGCTGCTCACTCACTTTCTCCCACATCACCCTGGTGGAAAGGGGAGGAGAATCAGAAAAAGGTAAAACCTGTGAGTTGAGACAAGAACAGTTCAAAATTTGAAATAAAGTATGATAATAATGATAATGGCAATAAAAAAAAGAGATAAATAAAACCCAAGATAAACAAATAATGCACAGTACAGTTGCTCAGCACTCTGTGACTGACGCCCAGCCTGGCCCCCATCAGCGATCAGCCCCTCACAGCCAACTCCTCATCATTTGAATGTTCACAGTGTGCTTCCAACAGTATTAAAATGTAGGATAACAAACTGTTCCTGCTTGTTAAACCTGTGATGTCTTTTCTGAGACTGCCAAGAAGGAAAATGGTAGGATGATGATTTTTTTTGATGTAATTCAGTGACTCATTTTACCACAAAGTAAGAGTTAATCTTTTCTGTATGTTGGTTACTGGCCTAGGATATATATATACAAATGACTTGAATGTGAAAAGTGGCTGTGTTTATGTGGTGTTTTTTTTAGCAAATTAAGTCAAGTTGTTTATTTCTAATTTTTTAGGGTATATTTGAAACTTCTTGAAGATATATTGGACTTTCATCTAATACTCTACAGTAAATTCCCACTTTTGTGTTGTAAGCTTCTCACCATCTGACTTTGCTATAAATAATTGTCAATGAGTTCTTTGGATGTGACTGCAATTATTCTGGAGATTATTCTTCACCACATATCTTTAACAATATTTTAGCTCAAAAAATTAGTAAATAATCACACAGAAGGGGTAAGTTAGAAGGTATCCCTGGAGGTCATCTAATCCACCCACCCTGCTCAGAGTTCCTAGAGTGTATTACTTGGGGTTGTGTCCAGATGGCTTTTGAATATCTCCAAAGAAGGATACTCCACAATCCCTCTGGGCAGACTGCTCCAGTGCTAAGCCACAGCCTCACAGTAAAGAAGTTTTTCCTCATGTTCAGGTGGAATTTCCTGTGTACATCAGTTTCTGCCCATTGCCTCTCATCTTGTTGCTTGGAACCACTGGGAAGAGTCTAGGTCCATCCTCTTGACACTCTCCCTTCAGATACTTACTTATATACATTGATGAGGCCTCCTCTTGGTCATCTTCCTGAGGCTAAATAGGCTCAGCTCCCTCAGCCTGTTCTCATGAGAGAGATGACCCCATCCCTTAGTTATCCTTGTTGCTCTCCCCTGGGCCTGCTGCAGGAGCTCCAAGTCTCTCTTGTAGTGGGGATCCCAGAACTGGACACATCACTCCAGATGTGGCCTCTCTAGGGCTGAGTAGGGGGGCAGGACCATCTCCCTCAACCTGCTGGCAATGCTCTTCCTAATGCATCTGAGGATACTGTTGGCCTTTTTGGCCACAAAGGCACACAGCTGGCTCATGGACATCTTGCTGTTCACCCCAGGTCCTTCTCCATAGAGCTGCTTGGACCAGCTATCTTGGACCCCTTGTCTCTCTAGGGCACGTTCCCATGGGATTTTTCAAGAAGGTCACTGAAGATGCCAACATTAGCTCTCCTGAAGTCCAGGGTTGTGATGATACTCATTGACATGCTTCTTCTTCACAGGATACTAAGCTCCATGATCTCATGGTCACTGTAGCCAAGGCTGCCCCCAGCCTTCACATCTCTAACCGTACCTTCCATGTTAGGTAGTATAAGGTCCAGCTGCACACCTTTCCTAGTTGGCTCCTTCACCATCTGTGTCAGAAAGTTATCATCAGTGCTTTCCAAGAACCTCCTGGGTTGTTTCTGCCTCACTGTGTGGTTCCTCCAGCAGATGTCAAGGTGGTTGGAGTTCTCCATGAGAACCAGGGCCTGTGACTGTGCTGCTACTTCCAGCTGTCTGTATAAGACCTTGTTTGTTTCCTCCTCCTCATCAGGCAGCCTGTAGCAATCACCCACAACACTGTCACTAGTCTGCCCTTCAATCCTAACCCATAAGCTGTTGACTCACTCATCATCCTCCGTGAGACAGAGCTTCATACGTCAAAGTGCTTTGGGAAATGCTTAGCAATCATGAAGCTTCTTAGTCTTAGGAGACTATAAAAGGAGAAGTAGGAGAAAAGATGGGGAATTTCACTGGGTTTTAACAGTGGGATCATATAGTTCTGTTTGGTTATAAGTTTTCAGGTCTGTTTTAAATGGAATTTTAAAGTTGACATTTATTTTATGGTGGTGACTTAAGATCTTACTGATAACTTTTGAAAGTACCTAAAATATTGAAAAATAGGGCATGTATTCAACTTCAACTGAACTCAGTGAAAGGTCTGCTGTTGATTTATGATTCACTAAAAACATCCACGTGCCTGAACTATTCAGTCAAATGTTACTCATTTGGAAGGGCAACTGGTGACAGTACTTGTTTGTGGGAGATTTGCTAGTTCAGTAAGATGTTCTATAATATTTATATAATGTATGATAGATGTATAACTTCAGTTGAGAGCAGAAAGATTCACAGACTGGAATTTCTCCTACTTGCTTTAGAAAAAGTATATGCCAGTGTTGTAATGCCTGTATGAATGCAAGGCTCTTAGAAGAAGATTTCTGCAGCTGCTAGGGCCTGAAAAGTAGTTACTGAACAAGTTATGGCAACAAACAGAATTTAAAGAAAAGAATTTTACCATCTCTTCATGAATCGTTATTATTCAGGCTACATCTATGCATGCAACCATTTTCAAGACCTCCCCTGTTTATGCTGTCTATAATTAATCTTCTGCATTGAAAAAGAGAGCAACTTTGAGTGACACTGCTTTCACAGCTGCCTGAACATTTTTCCTGAGACAATTTCTTGCACTAGGTGGAAACATCCACTTTTAAATGTGGAAAAAATTACTTCCTTAATATAGAGGTTGTAATAAACAAATTTTAGTACTATAGTCTGCTTAGGGGAAGAGGCTTTACCTGTCGTGTCTACACAGTGCCAAATACCATGTTTCTTTCAGTAGGAATTTTAGTTGGGTTGCAGCTATGATACTTTGGGATCTTTATACTGCCTGCTGATCTGTCCTACTCCTTTGAAGCATACTAGTGTTTTTCCTAAGGGTCCTTCCATCACCTCAGGTTAATATGAGATTTAAAGGCATCATTCCCAAGTCGCATAATTTAACTATGTCATCTTCTGTGGTAAGTCTTGAATCAAGAACAAAGGAGTGTATAACAGGTCTCTAAGGGATTAATTGTGTGAGTGAGGGCTGATTTGCCTTTGGAGATACTTCAGTAGTTCAAGATTCCCTTTCCATCTAAAATTCTCCTTATGTTTTATGGCAGGCACAAATCTACAAGAGGTTAGGTAGAGAGAATACAGTTTGATGGATGAGAGAAGCAAGGCTATTTTCTATTCTCGTGGCAGCTCTGACTCCATGTTTTACTATAACTTTACCAGGGAGGCTCCTTACACAGAGTGCTGTTACAGAGAGAGCATCTCTTGTGTTGGGACTTAGGAATATGTTTTACTTCAATACTTTAATATCCAGAACGGATTAGGAAATAATTAAAGCTAACATCAGTAGAATAAGGACATAGTGTTTTCCTAAAACACGTTCCTTAGTTTCTCTTAAAGTTTTTCTCTTCCTGTCCACTACTCTATTTTTATTTCCTTCCCATTGGAGTGATTTTTCAATTCCAGCAGGAAAGCACCCAGTCAGTGTCAGCTGGAACATGCGTACACTTTGTGCATCATTTGGGATGGGTACTTGCATTAGCACTGAGTGATGCAGGGCAATTTTCCTTTTCCTCTTTGCTTGTGTTCAGGGTATTGGCAGTCAGATCCTCTGGCTTAGGATGAATGGCCACAGCTGAAGTCCTGAACTTTGATCCCTTCTGTAGTTATGCAAGGAGCAGCCACCAGACCACCAAGCTAGCAAATTCAGAGTTCTTTCTGAATGTACAGTGACACGTGCTTCCTGCACCGGGTTAGGGAGGTAATGTAAGACTTGCCTTTTACTAGGCATACATTGTTTGAAGAACTGCTCAAGTTATTTTCAAATGGTTTTTCCATTCATCAGACCTGATTCCTGAAGTTCTTTTCTCACAGTTGCCCCAGATCTGCTTTGCTAAAGGAGCTACACTCAGCAGCAAGTAGAATTTTCCAAATTGGGTTTGAGCTGGAGAAGTCTGTGTTCCCTATGCTGCGAGAATTTTCAGGGGCAAATTTCAATGATAAAGGAGAAGGAGAACATACTTTCTTGTTTCAAGTCAGGACAGGAACTTGTCTTCCCATGTGTGGGAATATAGTTTATGTGTATCACTTCACTGGTCACTTTTTTATCATATTAGGAAAACATTTCCCATGTATCATTAAAGGGCTCTTAGGCTCCTGAGTGTGTTGTAAATGCCAGTTTGTCTTTTAATTTTATTTCATTGATGCTTCCTTCCATGTGAGGCTTTTTTCGTGAGGTATTTGATTACCATTGAAGGCAGTTAAAGTTTTCTCTGCTGACATCTTCCTAAACTCTGTAATTTTATGAAGTTTTTCCTGATTTCCAATTTATCCCAGTGTAGTTTTCATTGCCTGATTTCATGTGGTGCTCAGGCCTTGTGATTATGTAGTGTACGTTTTATGAAAATGATTTGGTGCCAGAGGGGAAGCTCAGAGTACAGGAAATCATTAACATGCAAAAAAAACTTGAGCTCCAAAATAGCTTTAATTAGAAGCTTATTTCAAAGAACTACCACCTGCCTCTCATTTTGTCTTTGCATTAGCTCTAAAAACATTGTGGCTTAAAAGTGTGATGTAAATATATTCCTATCCTGCTAGAATAACAAAACTACAAAACAACAGTAGCTAAACTTGTGCTTAAAAGTAGCAGTTTCTGGCTAAGGGGCATTCCTCTTGAGATACAAACTGCTGAAACTATGTAGAGTACACTAAGTGATTCCATCTGATATGCAGAAAACACTGTGGTTTATATTTTCACTTTATAAATGTGTCACTGGCAAGGCCAACTGGCTGCAATAAGCTTTTTTGAAATGGACGTTTCTGGTTGAGTATTTGGAAGACTGCATTTCTCAAAGTGAAACATAAAAACTCCATTCACTAGCTACACATTAAAAACAAATGGCTGAAGGAAATAAGTTGACCTATAAAAAGCTGGGAAATAAAAGTTCATACACAATTTAATTTTCTTTAGTTATGCTTTACCTGTTTGGATAACTGGTGTTTGATCCACTAGTACAAGCTAGTTAAAATCCAAATTTGAAAATTATTGAGTAGGAACAGCACAAATATGATGAACAAAGTGGTGGGTATATTAAGAAGTGCTGCTATGCTTTTAAAGGCCAAAAGAGTGATTGCTGATTCAGTCTTGTGCCTCTGTTTCTCTAGACAGTACAGTTCAGTATTGCAGTGTGCTTGGGGATCATTGGAGTGCTCTAAAGAACTTGTCATATTACGTCATGTCATATTCAATTGTGTCACTACTGTTAAAACAGGAGAGATTTTAACAATGATATTTGCATGTGGTTGGGGATTGTGCATGCTAAAGATGAATGCTTCTATGTTTGGCATGACACATAGTAGCTTCATACATATTGCAGGAGTGTTTCTATTCATCACTTTCATGATGTTAGGGAATTGGTAAGAATAAGATCGATATTTATAATATAGAGAAGAACAGAAGCTATTGCTATTTGTTACTTAAGCAATAACACCTCAGCACTTATAATGACTTTTACTTTTTTCTGTTATTTGAATTGTAATATGTCTACTAGATTATCACTTTGTATCTATTGTATCTGCTATAGTTTTCATCAGAAGAGATGAAACTGTAGAAATTAACAACTTAACTATATTTTAGACAAGCTTAAACCCTAAAGATTGTGGTCAGCAGTTGTCTAGGAGACAGTTTTCTCACTACCATCAGTATACAGGAGTACCTGAAATTTAATTCTATTGCAAAATAGGTAAGATTTCTGTGGTAGTAGGGGCATTCACTTTGCAATTAAATGTCTTTTACTTTTGATCTTATATCAAGCAATGTTTTGAACTTTTCAAAATGGAATAGTAACATAGTAAAAATTTAAATATACATAATATTGTTGTTATTTTTTTTTTTTGTGACTTAAATTATTTTATGCAGAGTTTTAATTTTTCATTCTTTTTTCCCCCCCAACTTTATATCTTTCTGTGGAAGAAAAGATGAAAAACAAGAAGCCTTAAAAAAACCCCAATGTACAAGTGTGTTCTACTACTGTGCCTTTTAAAATAAAAATTTCAAGCTGCTATCTGTAATCAGTTTGTCTTCAGGGTTCAGGTGCCAGGGAATTCCACCAAAGTTAGACTCTGAAAGTTAAAATTCAGGAAATAGGGCTGTCAGACAGCTGCAGATTTCTTCTGTAGCACGCTACTGATGGTAGGAGAATGCACAGGAGACTTTGGAAGGGGATTTGAAGATTCTCTATACCAAGACTTACAGGGTTGCATTCTTGATAAAGGTGTAAAGTAGAAGTGGAACTGAACAGTTAGCTATCTAAAGTGTTGAGAGGGTTTGCAGTAAGCCTGATGCTGAATGTGAACATATGTGATTTTGAGGTAACAGAGGTAGAATAACGGTGGTCACACAGACACCTGGATTATGAAGCACTGTTTTCTTGCCTGTCAAATAAAAATGCCACTAGTTATTTGTAGTAGCCAATAACTATGCTTTAAAGTAACCGTACCTAAGAGAGTGTGGTGGCAACCAGTGGGCTAGCACCTTTTACTGGATATCAGTGTTTGTACTAGCTCCTAAGGGAACTTTTACTGGTTAATCATTATTTTGTACAGCTGGCTCACTCATACTCTTTCTGGACTGCATCAGCAGTGTGATAATAATTTCAGCAACTATTGGGAAGTGGAGGCTGGGTGTCATTAACACTGATAGCATACCAGTACAAAACTTCTCAATTTTCCCTACTCTTTTCTGATCAGGAGCATGTGCTAGGACTAAATCCTGTGAAATTTCACATTTTAGAGGAACAGAAATCTACCGTAGATGCCATAGAGTAGTTCAGAGATAAAAGACAGAATGACTTCTTTGAATATCTGATTTGAATGATTCTTCTTTTTGACATGACCTAGTCCAATCCCACTCCCTGAGCAGGTTCAGCTAGAAGTTGCTCAGGATTGTGTTCTGTTGTATTTTCTGTATGTCTATGGGAGAAGAATTTACAGCCTTTCTGGAAAATGGGCTGTAGTGTTCGATGACCTTCACAGTAAAAAAGAAAATTATGTTCAGATAGAATTTAATGTGATACAGTTTGTTACTGTTTACTTTAGTTCTGTAAGTGGGTGCCACAGAGAAGAGTCTGTCTTCCTCTTGTCTTTTCACTAGAGACTGAAAGATTCAACTTTGCCTCAACCAAATGAACAACATGAATTGCACTTTCAAATGTCCTTCTTATCACATGGTTGTTATTTGTAATAGGGTTTATGACGTGTTGTGAATTACATGCAGAATCTGGAAAAAAGGATTGTACATCTTAATTCTTAGAAAATAGGAAAATCTGAAAAAGAGATGAAGGAGGCAGGAAGGATGCTGCTGCTTTATCTTCCTTTTTTTTTTTTTTTTTTTTTTTTTTTTTTTTTCTGTTTTTACCTGAAGCTAAGTTTTTATTGTGTATTTCAATCACAAGGACAAGTAATATGACATACTTTCTGGCCTTTTACACTGCTATTTATTTCTAAGTAGTTAAAGTTTCTGTGAAGAATCACAGTGAAGATGAACAATGTTTTGCACTGTACGTTTGCTGCTTTTTCAGATATTGAATATTTCTTTGACTTTTGTTACCTTTCCGGAACTGTAAGAATGAAGGTTTAGTCTATTTTTGTTTTGCTTCACCTTCCTATGTTAGAAAACTTATTAAAGGATTGAGGGTGGAACTTAGTGAACAGACAATTTATTTGGGTCATTCATGCATACAGAATCATTCCTGAGGCAAAACAGAGTATTTTGATCGAGGTGAATAGACATTTTGAATTACAAATACTTCATGTAGTCTTTGCTAGATAAAGGCTTATCTATGAATTCAGGAGAGATGCATCTATCGGCTTCAGGAAGTGCTAGTCTTAATGGTATAGCTCTCTTTGAATGCATGAAAAATATTGTTTGCACGAATTGTCACCCTTGCATATGAAGTGCAAACTGCATAATCATCTTCTGATCTCAGAAATCTTCCCAATGAGACTTTGAATTTAGATTGGTATACTTGAGGCATGATGAGCCATTTCTTAAGTCATGTCTTGTGGCTGCTGAATAATGCATGAGGCTTGAAGTAATTTACTCCAAGCTGAATTTTGTATTTGGTATTATTTTTAGACTTGCTGGTAATACAGAGTTGGATCTTTTTTGTTTTTTCTTTCCTTGAAGACAGAAAATGTGAATGTAAAATGTGGAAGACATTACCATGGTATTATTTTCACAACAATACATATTTGTAGGACTTGAAAGAATAGAATTGGTTGTTTTTAAACCACAGTTGTTATGACTGCTTTTAAGGTATGGAAGCATTTAAGAACCAGAATAATTTGGCATTTTGGGAATATTGAAACATTTCTTTAAACTGAAATAGTAATAGTTATATCCTTAGGAGTATTGTTTTGAAACAAAATATCTTGCCTTTTTTTTTTAATGTATTCTGAATGTTATTCCCCGCCCCCCAATCTAGTTTGTTTATTTTAGAAAGTAAGCTGTTATTGAGGTTGGAATATTTAGTATTCTTCCTCATAATAAACACTCACATAAATGAAAATTTGCTTTTGTTAGGATTACTTATATGTACAATTTTAGTTTCCTCACAGTTTTAGGATTAAAATGACACAAATACATTGCTTTGTTTCCTTTGTATGTCTTTTTGTTGCTTCCCTTAGGTCGAGATTTGATCTGCATACAGTCCATGGATGGGATGCTCATGTTATTTGAACAAGAAAGTTACGCTTTTGGCCGGTTTTTACCTGGTTTTCTTCTGCCCGGTCCCTTGGCTTACAGCTCGCGCACAGACTCTTTCATTACAGTGTCTTCTTGTCAACAGGTTGAGAGTTACAAGTATGTGTTTATGTTTAGTAATTATAGTGTACTTTGGTGGTATCATTTACTAGGTAAACACATTGAAAGTAATCTTGTTTAATTTTTAAAGCCTTTACTGGAGTATGCAAAAGCAGGTAGTTGCAGGAAAGATGTTGTGTGTTGCTGAGTGATTACTGTCTTGGTACAGTCATAGAACAAAATGTGCTGTGAGTCCTGAGGACTTTATGGTCCTGTTTTATTTTTATAAAGGTATTAAGTCTGCTAGCTTATCAAGGCTATGTTGCTCCCAAGTGTCAGGTTTTTCCCTGCTTCAGTTCAGTCTAGCCTGTGCTTTCAGTGTTGGAACATGGATGAAACTGTTGTGAGCTATTTTAGTTTGTCACCGTATTAAGTTTATGGGTTCAACATTTAGAAAAATAGAACTATATGGAAAGTAAAGACTGTGCAAGACATTTGCACTTCCTCCAAGCACAGGGACTATGTATCATAAGGCCAACTAGACAAAAATTTAATAGAGAATAAGAAAGAGAATGAGAGAGATTTTGAAAGACAGACAAGGGGGCATTTGTATTTACTGTGGAGGAGCGGCTTGAATCCATGGGGCTCTCTGATGCAACCACCATGTTGAGAGTTTATCAAGTATCCATCTGTTTAGAATCAGGTGGATGCTTGAACAGTGGGACATTGCGGTGGATGTCTGCTGTGAAGCCTTCCTTAAACAAGGCGTTTCCCTATTGCAGACCCTTGTTCTCACAGAGGAATAATGTTAGGGTTATTGAATCTCTAGGCTTAGCAGTAAATTGCGGTGGGGTGGTGTTTAGGGCAGAACTACTACCTGTGATGACAAAAATCCACACCCATTAAAATGGATGAAAAAGTGGCAGAGCTATTAGGCTTACAGAGCCGTAGTTGTTCACAGTTCTAACTAGCAGCCAAAGATAAGGGACGATGATACTGGAGCCAGTATTTCCTTAACATCTTCATCCTGGACAGTAGGACAGAATGCATGTCCTGAAATTCAAGGACAATGTCTAGTTTTTGGAAGTGGCTAATATAGAAAGGAAAGATATGGTTGCCATTCAGAGGAATCTCATGATGCAGAAGTAATGGGGTGACAAGTACCTTAATGATTTTTTTCAGAGGTAATAATATATATTAAAGAAAATAAGAATGCCTCTTTTTATAAATAATGCCCTGGGAATCTAATCCAGGGAATGTTAGTTGAACACAATGCTTTGTCACACTACCCTCTTCTGTCACCTGTAGTTCTCAGGCAATACTCTTTATTTTGCTGCTTAAGATTGATCAGATTATAGATATCGTGTATTGTTTGCTTAATGCAGGACAAGATATATATGTTGCAAGTAAAAGTAATTTAATGGAAAATTTGTAATTTTCCTAAGAAATTAGAGTAAAAATTCTAATATAGTATTAGAATAAAATTATAATAGAATCTATTAATGTTGTCAAGGAATAAAGAAACATTTTTTCCTATAAAATGAACATCTCATATGTTTTCCTTATGTTCAGATTCTTGACCTTTACAACAAATATGACTAAAATTTTTCATCAGTCTGTTACTAATTCAAAAGTGTGCCATTCATGCTGTGCGAAGATATAATTTTAAAGGAATTTTTCACTTGGTTATTGGTCTTTAGTGTCAAATGTTAAGACACTAATGGAACTAATCTCTAGTGTGTGTCTGAATTATGAGGATATTAGAACAGAGTTAAGTAATTCTTTTAAAGTGAAGGAAATGCTAGGGAGAGAAGAGGTTATTTTTATGGTATTGAATAAAAACTGCAACAATTCTATTTAGTGTTTTTAGCAGAACAAGTTGCCAAAATTCAAACTATCCATCTTCTTATAGCTCTTACAGATCAATGGCTTCATTTGAAAGCAATTTTTATTGTGTTGATCCTGAATTCTTTCAAGATCTAAAAGCAAAATGCCTCTTATATGCTTGATGTGATAACTGAATTGAAAGTTTGTGTTGGTCCTCTGTGGCTTGAGGTTTTTTTCATGCAAGACTCTGCAGGTAGCTGGTACTTAAATATCAGTATGTACTGCTGTTTGATGTGAACTTGATTTGGTACCTCCATATTAAGTCTCTGATTAGTTAATAAAATGTCAAGGTGCTTTCCAAGACTATCAGTAAAATACCATGAAAAGAGAAAATTTTGTTAGGTCAGGTTCCTTCTGGGTCCCTTCCAACTTGACTTATTCGGTGATTCTATGATTCTGTAAATCTGCAACTTCTCTTATAAATGTGTTAAACTGAAAAAGGGAAGTAAATTTATTCATACAGAGGATAGTTAAAGACATCCTAATTGTACTAAAAGCAGTTCTCTTAGTATTATTAACCAGGTCACAGCATTCACCTTAAGCAATTAAATTTCTGCCTCCAAGTACATAGTTTACTTCTGGAAGTAAAACAATTTTAGAAACTAAAATCCTTCAGTAGCACTTCATGTTGAGGTGGAACTTCCTGTGTTTTACTATATGGCCATTATGCTGTATCATTTTGCTACACCACAATACATGCATGAAATGTGAGGAATATTGTTGTTATCATTTTAAATCTCTAATTTTGGCAGTGAAGAAAAATATGTCTTGTTAGTTTCGATTGAATTGGAACATTCAGAACTGTGTTGGTTTAAGCTTAGGAGCTGATGGCACTCCGTGATTTCAAGAAATAAATGCTGTCTTTTGGATAAGTTTATGTTGGGTCTCATTCTATTGTTTATTTCACTTACGTAGAAAACTTCTGTATTTCACAGATTATCTATGTGCATACACAGGAAGTGGGGTAGATCAGTGAGTTACAATACCAGCACAAATTCAGGAAACAGTTACAGACGAATCAATGAGGACACAGTTTGACCACTGAGGATTGCATAGGTGTGAAGAGGACAGATGTGCAGAGCTTTCATGCCAGTTGCTATCTTTTGTTCAAGTGTTTTCATTGCCAATTTTTCTTAGTATGGTTTGTTGGCAGTTAAAATAATAAACCTCCCACAAACCTTCCAACTTCTGCTAAATGTGCCACCTGATGATTTCAGTTTACTGAAGTTTCTTAGATTGCAACCACTTAGTTTACTTAACGGAGGTGCTTGCCAGTTAAAATATTAGATAGAGCAGACTTTCTGAGTAGCTTAGGAAGTTTTTAAAAATCTTAATAGGAGCAAAAAAAGTCATTTTATATTAGAATTCCAATTTCACAATTTGATAATTGGTTTCTTCTTTGTGGTCTGTATTTCTATTCCCTAATATTCAGACTATTGAATTTATTTTAATTCTGCATGAAATCTGAATAGAAATGTTTGTTTTAATTTCTACCTTTATACTTAGCTGCTATCCTGCTCTTAATATTAGTCTTAACATCTTTGCTGATGATAGATATGTTGCAGCAGACTTTCTAATCATCCTTTTAGACTGTGATTTTACTGTGTATGTATACTCATGATAATTGTATTTTATTTCTTACTTAATGTAAATGTATTAACTACAAAGATATCTTTTTTTTTTTTTAATCTTTTTAAACTGCCTGTAACAGATACCAAGTGCTGGCATTTGCAACAGATGCTGATGAGAGACAAGACACAGAACAGCAAAAACTCAGTTCTGGAAAAAGACTTGCGGTAAAACCTGTTTATGTTACGTACCCTGTATGAACACTGCACAAATATTGAAATGACCGATGCTAAGTAAGGAATGGAAACATTGTCTGCTGACAAAGGACCTGATCCAGTTGCTGCTAAAGGCAATGGAATGACTCCAGTAGATTTCTATTAAGGTTTCTTTGGGCCTCAGTTGTTTGAGGCTGGGCCTTAAAACTTGCTGTTGTTCTAATGAGAAAAGAAAAAGAGGGAACTGCACTGGAGATAACTATTTCCAAGGCAATCTTCGTAATACAGAACCTACACTGTAGTAAAACAGATAAATAGGTACACCTGAATTATTGCTTATGTTTTTAAATGAAGTCTAGTTGTGACTTTGTATTGTAGAAAGTTAATCTCATTCTCCTTGGGGAATCCTTTGTACTCAGAGAAAAATTCACAGTGAAATGTTTCCATAAATGGTCAGTGTCCTGAACTCTTTTTGTCAAAAACCTGTGGATTCAATAGTCTTCTGGAGGTCTCTGTCACTAATTTGTTTAATATTTGAGCTGCCTCCTCTTAAGAGGAAGAGAACTTAATTCTTTGTGGTCCTGCAGTAGAGTTGCTTGTCTGCTAAATATACTGCATATATAAAATGCTAGATTCAGCATATTTTGGGTACAGCAGTAAAGTATTGGGAGAGCATCTTCCTTCAAGCTGGCTAATTGTAGAATTTTTCAAATACACGTAGGCTGAATCCTACATGTAGAAGTAGGAGAAGGCAATTTATAAATAAAAAATCTGGAGACTTCATCAGATATACTGCAAATGAAACAGTTTTTTAAAATCTAAAATGTGAAGCATACATGGAAACAAACTTAATAATCTCGATTTTTCCCTTTAACTTTTAAGATGGCACTTCCAGTTTCATACATCAGATACGCCAGGATATTTGCTGACACATCCTATGCTCTTTAAGTGAAATGATTGATACTGTTCCTATAGGAAGTGCTGACAGTTAACTTTGATATATTTTTACTTCAGAACTTCTAAATTTCTGTTTAACCAGCTTGGCAGAAGTCAAAAGCATTTTTTGCATGTGTATTTAGTTGAAATTTCTCAGAGGAGCTGAAGAAACAACCCAATGAAATGTATCAATAAGCAGTAGTATTGTTTAAAGCGAGGTGAGGTAGGATTTGTAAGTAGTTGTTTATTATATCAATGTATGTAGTTGGAGAAGTAAACAAACTATGACATACATGAGCATTCTCCAGATTAAAGGGTGTACATGAGTAACTGCAAGCATAAATATTGGCTTACACACCTAAAATGTTTTTCTAGTTTTCCATGTATATGTATTGGTAGAGTAAGTTGTTGCCTTTTGCTCCCTATCCTTGTCCTTAATAACCAAGGACACATACAGAGGCAGATACTTAGCTGAACTGCATAGCCAACAATTCATGACTATTTTAAAAAGAAGACATTTTTGCTGCTTGAGTCACCTTAAGGAAAGTTACAAACTGCCCTCAGAATAAGAGGATAATTCTCATCCAGAAAAAGACCTTGATTTTGCTTTTCTATCTATGTTAATGATATGTAATTTGATTAGTTCTGAGCCTTCTCAAAGTTTTGTCTTTAATGTGTCTTTAGCTGTCAATTGATTTCTGGAGCATGTTTTTTCTTTTGAAGGTGGATTGGGTCTTAAACATCGGAGAGCAAGCACTGGATATATGCGTTGTCTCGTTTAATCAGGGAGTTTCTTCTGTTTTTGTGCTTGGTGAGAGAAACTTCTTTTGCCTTAAGGATAATGGGCAAATACGATTCATGAAAAAACTTGATTACAGTCCGAGTTGCTTCATTCCTTACTGTTCAGGTTTGTAAAAGGAAGATTCCTCTTAACCTTATCTTGGTTGCTTTTAGAATTAAAAGTTGTTTGTTTATTTTTTTTTTCCCCCACTAAATAAATATATTTTTCTGAATAAGCAGATGGGGCATTGTGCAGCCTGGTCTAGTGGAAGGTGTCCCTGCCCATGGCATTTAGGTTAGATATTAGGAAGAAATTCTTTACTGTGAGGGTGGTGAGACACTGGAACAGGTTGCCCCAGCCCTGGCAGTGTTGAAAGCCAGGTTGGATAAGGCCTTGAGTGACCTGGTCTAATGGGAGGTGTCCCTGCCCTTGGTAATGGGGGTTGGGACTAGATGGTCTTTAAGGTCCGTTCTAACCCGAGCCATTCTATGATTCTGTATTTCTATGATTTGTAGAAAGGATGTGAAATTGGAGCTCTCTTTTTGAACCGGGCAAGTTTATTTCAAATGTTACTTTTTGTGAAGTGCCATAATTTTTAGAATCTAAATATTTTCTTATCACCAAATTGAGGTACTTGTCTAGTGCCCAGGCTATCAAAGCAACAAACACAGAAGAATGACAGTCTTTGGAAGAATAAACTAGTGTTTGAGGACCTTCTATTTGAGAACCTTTTGATTTATGACCTTCTGATATTTACAGATTCTTAAAAAAAAATCAAAGTTTATTGTTACTACATTGGTGGAAACAACTTGGTTAGATACTTGGTTATAAATACAGACTCTTAATACCTATTCTCTTTTAATGTTTAAAAAAAATCTCATAAATTTTTGACACTGTGTCTCCTTTTGAACTTAAAATACCATTTTAGTCTTTATAAATTTGATCTTATCAATTTTCACATATTATACTTTCTGATTTGAATTATACTGTAAATAAACCCTATCAATGCATAGACATTTAATTGGTATTGACAAGTTAATGAATTAATGAATAGTGTAAGTGGCAGATATATTAATCAATGTGTATTTTGTCATATTTATCTTGGCATGCCAACATGGCCATTATGAGTTTTTGTTTGTCATGTTTTAAATTACCAAACATGGCTGGCCAGAACCTTGGAAAGTTGTGGCATATATTGTGTAATATGCAATTGAAATTGGTATCCATAATTAATTACATATGTCCTTGGTTAGTGTCAATGTAACTTTCCTATCTTTTGACACTTTATATTAAATTAATTTATAATAACTAATGGCTTAAAAATAAAAGAAAACATAACTATATAAGCCTCGAAGAAAAGTTCTGGCTTTTGAAAAAATCTTTCAACCTAAATTTTTTTTTTTAATCTTTGAACAGTGCAAGAAGGAACAATAAACACTTTAATTGCAAACCACAGTAAAATGTTGAATGTTTATCAAGATGTTACATTGAAATGGGCCACTCAACTTCCCTGCATTCCTGTCTCAGTAAAAGTAGCGAATTTTCAGTAAGTAACTTGTTAAAGTTTACTTTTTACTTAGATTAATCTCTGGTTGTGTAATTTGCTTCTAGATCCTAAAAAATAATTCTGAGGTATGTAACAAATAAGGTAACTTTTAAAAGGAAAATTCTAAGTGTTGTTCCTTTGTTTTGTAAAATGTTCATTTCATTAATGAGTGTACTAGAACAATACTAGAATTGCTCTATTGTGCTTTAGGTTTTGTGTTTTTCTTGAGTGAGGTTTGAACCTGGAGTCTCATAGCTCCAGTCCAGTAGCTTCTTTTGCAAAAGAATGAAAAGTGTGGTTGTGCAATCTGGCAAGGACCTTCCCTGAGACAGGAAAATAGGGAATCTCACTGAAAATCTGTTCTTCATTAAGCATTTAAGAGCATATGCATTCCAGAGATTATTTATTGGAACGGATTATTAAAATCCAGTGTTAAATTATGGAAATTAAGGAATTGTTTAAATTGCCCAGGGCTGCACTGCAACAGACCAAAACTTTTTGTAAAAGAACCATAAGACAGATCAGGGAAAAACTGTTTGGGTGGGGGATTGGGCGAAGAGAAGCTAGGACATGTTTAAAACTTGCACCAAGACTGTAACTGAAATAAGCAAACTACAGAAAGGTTCAGCCAGTGTTTTTATACAATTGAATTTTGCCTGTACTGTGTGCCCCCAGAGCTGGGCTGGGTGCTGGTTGCCCAGTGCCTATGACCATAGAGGATGCAGTAGGAGTATCCTTGTCACATTAATCTTCTGATCCCCAGCAGGCTGGTGGCTGCTGGGCCAACATATGCTGGATTGCTAAACACTTGACCATAAACCCAGCATTTTACCTCCAAACTAATGGAAATGCAACATCTGACTAAGTAGCTTTAGTGACTTGTGCAGAGTAATCTGAGGGATATTTGTGTTTTGTTTGTTACTAATAGATACCTATTTTTTTAAAAATTATTCATCGTTTATTTTTTTCTTAGACTCTGGAGAGAGTTGGGCTGGCTTTCATCCATCAGGTCTTAACAAGTGAAATATAATGAACAGTCTCACTGGGCCACTTAGTATAACCCAGAAGTTAATTATGCAGGATACGACAGTAGAGCTTTTGAAGTATGGGAAAAATATTTGCTTTACAAAAATTTGAAAAAAACCATTGATTTTTACAACAGCAGGTTGTACTAACATTTGTATATACAATTACTTGTTTGGAAACTCATTATATTGAATCATCTGTTTCAATAATTTGTCTAAAATGTTTATGCAGATTCTGCCTGTTCCCTGTGAACTTCAACACTCAGAAGTTTGATATTAGGGAGAAATTTGAGAGCCTAAATCTGTCCCAGCTCAGTTTGCTAGCTAGATTCTGAATTCCCACAGAGCTACTAATGCCAGGGTTTGACTTGGGGTTGTGTTCTTTAGCAGGTAGAGAGACAGCAATATAGTTATGCAGACCTCTTTATAGAGGTACTGATAAATGAAGGAACATCTGTGTGCCTACACCCAGTGGCCTGAAAGGCAGGAAGAGGTCCAGGGCTGTGTGTTTCTGAGCTATGCTTTTGTCTGTCTATTGAAAAATATGCAGTATGCTTGTACTTCCTTCTGGCATTAAAAAAAGAAAACATGAGCTAAACAGCTAAACTGTAGTAAAGCTTGTAGAGATAGTAATTTGGCTTAAACAGGGCATATGTGTTTGTTTTGGTGTTTCTTAAAAATAATTTGAAAGGGAGTTCTTTGTGAGTCAATGTGATAATGATTTTCTTGTACTCAAGAGAGACCTCAGTCTTAGTTGGGGCCTCTGAGCACAGCACTAGTGTAACATAAATAATATTAAGGACTTTAATAAGCATAAAGTTGTTAATCCTACACTGCTGAAAGACTGAAGGGCCTTAAATATGATGTATGCCAATTAATTACTTTCTTCACTTTTAAAACAATAATACTTACAAAGCAAATGGAGCATTCTGAAAGCAGCTGTCTCTACAGTTCAGACATATTCATTTGTATTTTCTCCTTGGCATAATGTCTGTTACTTCTAAGGTGTAACTCTGCCTTGCTGGATAAGAAAAGCCCTATTAGAAGCTATTTTATGTAAATCCCTTGTGGCAGAAGTAGTGATTGCCTCACAAAAGCAGCTTGTGATTCTAGTGTATGCCCCTCCTTATTATTTATGAATTGATTTTTCCCCTTAAAATAACGTGAAACACATTATTTCTCTATTGCAATACCAGTATGTAAATAAAGATAATTTACTACAACATTTGGGATTAAATTCCAGTATAAACTGCTTGATTTCCATCACAGTTTCAGAAACATGAAAGGAAAAATAGAATCAAAGACAAGCGGTTACTTAGAACATCTTTAGATACTGCACTCTAAAAGTTATGTATTTTTAAGCTGTTAAATGATACTTTTTTGCCTGCTGTTAAAACCTGAATGCTCTCTGTCAGGAAATTGCAAATTTGCTATAAAAGTTTGTGATCAGAAACTTGAACTGTAGGCAAAATTTTGAGAGTTTATCTTATTCTGGGTTTTACCCGAATGTCTTTATAACTAGTCTGAGCTGGAAGTTCAGTTCTCGTCATTGTTATAGAAGTTTGTCCCTTATTTTGTTGAAAGTTTATATTCTAGTTCTGTTAATGTATATTAATTACAGTTTCTGACAAATTTTTAATGTCAAGGGCCCTCCTACATACTTAGCACTGCCTGGATTGCTTCAGAAGTGTAACCACTTACACTGACAATTTCAATTAATTTAAACTACTTAGATCTCTGTCTCAGTACAAATTTATCTTCCCATGGATAAGGCTGCTTAAACAGTTATATTTTTGCTTGTCCTGTGTTGTTATCCTTCAAGTTATGGCTGTGCAAACACATTCTCACTGAAGCTGAAACTCTTGAAGAAAATGGTTTAGGTGTTATGCCTGAGTTGATTAAAAAACCCCAAACATCCCCTCACCAAATCCACAAACAGCCCCTCCCAAACCTTTCTAGAGTGGTTTGAAGAGAAGCTTTCCATATATTGCAAATCTAGGAAAGTTACAGAAAGGAATGACAAGAATTCCTACTCTGCTCAAAATTTCAGTTGAAATGGTAGTTGCAAGCAGCAGTATTTGCTTGGTATCCATCATGATTTTGTAAGTATCTTCATAGCATTGACTTTAAAGTCCATTCCCTTTTTTCCTGCCCTTGAGTTTCCATTTTTCTGTTTCATGAGAAACCTCTTCTCTAAGATCTTCTTTGTACCTCCACATCTCCTTTGAAAAGAAGTTTCATGAGCACTATCTCTTACACTTATGGATTATAAATTCTATGAATTTGTCACTGGTTGATGCTTCTTGAGATTGTGTTAAGATTTCTCTCTCTCTGTCTCTTTCTTCTCAATTTTTGTGAGCCCATCACAAGTTATATTTGTTTTTCTGTGTCTGAATTATTCTGTCTCCATATGCTTGACCATAAAAGGTCCTTGGAGTACATTGTAAGACTTAGACAACTACTTTTCTGTTTATTTGGCACTTGGCAGAGCTCTTTCTAAGAGTACATCTTTTAATGACTGATAGATTGCACTGAGTATTAATTACTCTGTCCTGGTTGGCCTGAAACTAGAACACTATGTTAAGGTGCATTCAGTCTGAAGCAAAATACCTTGTGTTGTCAGCCTCTGGGCTATTTCTGTCACAAACATCTGAAATGCCAGTGTGGGTTAAAACACATAGATAGATTATTATATATACACATATATAGATTTTGGATGTAGTCTCAGGAAAGGGCTTTCTGTTTTGATTACTACCAAGTTATGAACCTGTATTTTGCCATAGGAAAGCATGAAACCTTTAAATTGGGGACTTTTTTTTCTTCTCAACCTTTTTAAAGTTCACTACTCTCCACTTTACTGCTTGGTTTTGTTTGTATACAATCTTCAAGTTTTATCTGATAAGCCTGTGAATGCTAAAAGGTAGCCTGACTTTTTTCTTTTAAAGAGAAGCGGACTGCAAACTTGCTCAAATACCTCTTTTCTTCAAATCAGTGTTTCATGATGTCTTTAATTTTGATTATTTGTGCTTTTGTCTGTCCACCAAGAAATTAAGTCTGGTGGTATCCATACCACAAAAAAAGTTGATTTCATGATGTGGAATTCTAACAGGAAGCCAACCTCAGAGTTTAGGGAATGTGTTGTGGGAAAGATATTTCTTCCCTCTCTATTCTACTGGAGACTCTTACTACTTTAGGCGCCGGTTTATCAGCAAACCTCATGTTTGAATGAAGGATGTTTTCCCCTTCAGCCACATTAGAATTTAGTTAGTAATACTCAAAAGAAAAAATTTAGAGCCACTGTAGTGAGGCAGAGATTTGTGAATTTGTGTTTGGTGTTCTGAATATGGCAAATTGTGATTTAATTTCACACATTTGTGATACATTACTTCAAAACTTGTGGCTTTATAGAGTCAGTTGTGCAGACTGTTGCCTTGTGTGGGGCCAGGAGTTGGACTTGATGATCCTTGTGTGTCCCTTCCAACTCAGCATATTCTGTGATTCTGTAGTACTTGTCCAAAGGTTATTGGATGCTTTGCATATGTAGTGCCTCATATTTTTAGGAGCTACATCTAGGAATTAGAATACAATTAGAATTTTCTTTTGTGACCATTTGTATGTACCTCTCTCTCTGTGAGCAGAGGAACTGTTCTTCATGGAAGAAAGATTCTTGAAACAAGTAACCCACATAATGATGCATGTGCCTTGTAAAATGTGAAGTTACTTTTATTACCAGGGGTTGACAGGTATGGACAAGTTGGTGAAAGTAGCTAGAATATTTGCTTTCACTTCCATTTATTTGACAGATAAATATCATTTTACTTGGTAATGGAACAGTGTGTTTTCTGAAGAGGAAATATAAGGTCTGGAAAGGGTTTTTTATGCGGAAGTAATTTATCACCTCCAAAGAATTAGAATTTCTGAGTTTCTTAAAATATTAAATTTCCAGGACTCAACCTTTTATCTTGAGTTAAGCTAGTAAATAGATTTTCATTATTTGAGAAGGGGGAAAAGAATTTATTTTTTAAACAAAAGTAACTGTTGAAAAGTCAGGAAATAAAGTAGACTTTATATGTTCAAGATGGCAAGCAAGGTTACTTAGCAAGCTTTATCCACACTTCGACTCTTTATGAACTTCAAGTTTGACTAGATTTATTTGGAGGAGTGATCCCATAAATATATCACAGGGTCCCACTGAATCACCACTGATTCTGTTTTGCTCAGTTTGCAATCAAGAAGTGATTTCTTTCTATGAGTTGCTAGCACTCCAACTAGCTATGGTGTTTGAAATTTACTGAGGTAATTTTTTGTTGTAGCTTCTCCAAGTATGATCACTGCAGTCGGGATCATGCCTGAACTCCTAACATTGGTATATGAACCATGAGCCCATTATGACTGTGTCACATAGTAATATATTAATCAGCCATCTCTTAAAACCAGCTACCCATAGGCTGTTGGTTTTCATTTTTTGATGTATGCGGTTCCGTATTTGATTTTGCTGAATTAGAGACTTAAATTTATTACTTTAAAGTTGCATTGTGTAGGCTGAGATGCAGAAAATACTGCGGCTTACTGAATCACTGCAAGATTATTGATTTAAGTTGCTATAGTAAGGTCCAATTTTCTTACTACTTATAAGACAAAATAAAGTGAATCATTACATCTAAAATTTGTCATGTTGTTCTTGTATGAGTCTCTCCCCTTGCATAAATAATAAGCAGAGACTATTTGACTAATGAAGGGACTGAGATTTAATTTTCTATGTAATCATGTTAATAAGTCTTCGAATATTGTATTGTCCCATGTGTGCTGATAGCCAGGACTACTGCACTTTCCTGTCTCTCAGGATATCCCCACTTGTGTTACAGTTACACAGGTGCATTGCAAAAGAGTATTTTACAATATTTTAACATACAAGTTAGTTTTAAAAACAGTGACTTCTAATTTACTAAAACAATAATTTCTTGCTATGTACTGAGTTACCATTTTACTCCTACTCTGCTAAAATGATTCACTAAAATGACGAGTGCCTGCAGAAAAATTCCCAGTGCTTTAACCCTGGGTGTGAAAGAATATGTGAGGAAGGGTTGTGTGGGTTTTATGACTTAGTACCTTACTGTATGTTACAGTACTCTGTTCCTATCCAGTCTCTTCCCATTAGTCTGTAGCTTGACTGCAAGGCTGAGAATTATGGGTCTGGTGACTCAGACAAGTAGAGATGGTCCCTACACCACCTCCAATGCACTTGAAGCATAAGCCAAATGACATGTGCTGCTGCACTTCAGCATTGCCCATCAGTTTGCATTTTGAAGGAGAACACTCTGCGGAAAGAGATATTCATTGTGTTTATTGCATTTAAAACCAGTCCCATCTTTACCACAGTATCAAACAATAAAGATTTTTAGTTATTGCAGCAAATGGAGAGAATGACCTTTCTTCCTTTTAGAAAAATGTATGCTACAATGCTCCCTTTGGATTTTCTGATTTATTAGTACTTTATAATATTAGAATGATTGGTAAGATATGTGTGGTTTGTATGCTTAGTGGTCTAATGAGGTTTGAAGTCCCTGTAGACTGTTGTTCACTGGCTTCATAGAACAAGACTTGTGTGTGTGAGTAATAGCTTGAGCCTGACATTGTTAACATGCTTGTAACTTCATGGCACTTTATCTGAATAAAATTATATAAAAATTCTCTAATTCAGCAACCGGTCTCCTTAAAGAAGAGAACATAAACTAGGGTTTAAATTCTTTGTTTTGAAAGAGGATTAATTCCCAGATTTGAACTCATATGTAGCCCAACAGACTGATGAGTTTAATTTAAATGAGGTAGGTGAATCAAAAGATTGGAGTTCAGAATTCTGGTGTATAGCCATTGGTTGAAAATGTGCTTTTATGAAATTTTAGCTTCCAATATTTTAAAAAGAATATTAAAATCTGCGATCAATTCGTAAGTGAGAAAGTATTGGCCTGGTCCAATCATGAACTTGAAATTAAAACTTTATTTCTGGCACAGAATTGTAGTATGTTGGGTGGTTGAATGAACGTGCTCTATGTAGCTGGGCTCTCCAAACAGTAGAAAAGGAATGGGAACTGAATTTAACTGGAAAAAGCATGGAGAAATATTGTAGTTGAATTAAGTGTATAAGGTGTAAAAGTGCAACCACATATATGGTAATAGTGGATGGAGTCAAAATAAAACTCCCCTCATTAAATTTTTTAGCTGTCCAGATGCTTGAAAATACTTTGTTCTTCATTGTAGCCCATCTGTTATTCCTTATTATAACTGACATCACCACAGCTACCGCAACTTTTAAAGAATCACCGTATAAAAATGGCAAAACTTACATATAAACCCAGCAAAACTTAGCACTTATTACACAGTTTTATGGAAAGAAAACTGCAGGAATCAGACTTTATAGTTTGTTGAAAGATTTTCCCTTTCTGTATAGTAGTACTGTAATAGAAGCAATGCCAGTTATGACGCACAGTATGAACTGTTCAGTTATATACACGTATATATATAAATTTTTATTTGCGTGTTCTGTAAGAATGTTGCCTGATCTGAGAAGTTAAATGCAGAGAATTCTAGAATCTTTAACATAATACTTAACATAATTGCATTTTAAGGAAAAAATAAAAAGATTGCATCTGTTTTCCTCATCGCTGATTTGCCACTGGATTTTTGAGACATGGCAGTAGAAAATATGAGCCTTTTCAAAGGCCTTTTGAAGAGATAAATTTAATCTATGTCTCTTAGCCACAAAATATGAATGTGACTGCATTTCTTTTACTTTAGTAGGATTCTAATCCTGAAAGAGACATAGATGTGCCATGTACTATGTCCAGCATATACTGTGATTCAGGACTGGCCTTTCTAGTAAGATAACTTTAAATGGTGTTTACTCTATGATGTTAAGCACATGCCCATATTGCCAGTTCTCCTAATTTTATTGCATGTCACTTACTTGCTTTTTCAAAAAGCCTACTTTTTACAGTCATATGACTTTGTAAGGGTTTTAACTTCAGAATAACATTTAAAATATTCCTACCTTCATGGTTCTAAAGAAAACATTAAAAGTGAAAATTCTCAAGAACCAGAATGCAAGTAACTCCCCCTCCAGTATTTTAAATAAGATCCTTGCTTTTAAACAAATATCATGGGTTTTTTTGGCTAAGCCAGTATTTCTCTGTTCCAGTTGTTGTGACAGAGTGGGATATAAGGTTCTGAACTCTCAGTCTTGGAGCTGGTTCTGAACTCTCAGTCTTGGAGCTGGTTATTGAGCAGTTGGCTGGAGTTTATGGACATATTCTAACACTCTACCCGTGAAAGTGCTGGACATCTTGTTTGAAAAACAGTTTTATGAAAAATTTCAGTCTGTTGATTTTGAATGTTTTCATTATTATGCTGTTAACATGAAAGACTTTTTTGTACAAGGAGGAGCACTTGGGACATTTATGTCTAGCTGTGGAGCTGAGAGGCAGCAAGCAGTGCAAGTGCTAGAGATGTTTTGAAAAAGCAGCTTTGTTCTTTATAAGACAGGGTGAGGGGACAATTATAAATATTGTTAGAAGTAACAGTATACACACTTATTCCTTACTGAAATGCTGGAGAATTTTGAAAGTTGCAGGCAGCTGTGAGGAAAAAGAGATGTAAACTAATTTGAGTTGAGTGCTTTAAAAGTTATGTAATTCTTCAAACTTTCAGAATAAATCTGTTTTAAAGACACATTATGGTTATTCTTGTTAACCTCTTATAATCTGTGCATAGTCTAATTTTCCTTGTGTACCTCCCAATACTATCTTATATGAAGCCAACAATTAAGAATAAGCTTTATCTAAAATGATAAATTTACCAGGAGTAGATTTTATCAGCGAAGCTCCTTGCATCTCTTTTATGTTGGAAGCAGAGATACTAGAGGTCTCTCCAGCTTGCTTGACATGATATGGACTCTAACCACTATCTTGAAGTGGGAGAAGAGCAGGCTTAGTGGAAGAATAAACTTTTGAGGCTCTCCATATTCTAAATTCATGTGGCATAGCTGTTAGTACAGCCTTTGAAAGCTGTTGTATACCTGTCTGCTAGTGGGGGAACTTGGCCTTGAAACATATTTTAGATTTCACATGAAGGAAGTGCAAATGCAGAAATATGCCCTAAGAGAGAATGGAGCATGGAGATGCTTTAAGTGTGTCACAGTTGGTCTTAATTTCTTTCTTGTTGCTAATGCTGGTACTGTCATAGAGAAATCACAATGTAATTTCCCTTGTTTCTTATTATTTAGAGCTCTGACATAGAGGCTGCACTCTTACTTAAAGTAATCAGATTTGCTTGTCAGTCCTCATGTTCATTTTCAATTCAGCTAATGCCACTAAGTTTCTTAGATATGGAACTGTGGTAATACAAAATGCAATGTGTAAATTATGAACTTTTCCTTGAATACATTATACTTCATTTCTCTTTTTTTTTTTTTTTTGCTTAGAGCAAGATCATATATTTCTGGAGGCCTGTGTCATCACTCTGAATATTATGGTTTTATTCTACTTTTTGACAAATACTAATTTTACTTTAAAACTGCATTTTGTACAGCTGTCTGCTTTAATTTTTAAATAAAACTTTTGTTGCTTTTGAAATAGTTTTGATTTTATATCTAAAACAACAAGAAACCAAGTTGGTTAATCCTTCAGATAAAAGTTTACATTTTGTATGCAAGATGTAGTATGAGCTTAAATTTCATGCCTAGCCTGACTCTGTTAGCATGTGATGTGTGTGTGTCCCCTACCTGGAGGGACCAGAAGGTTATCTCGTGCAGGGATGTCTGTTCCAGAGCATACATTGTTAAATATTAGCTTGGTAAGATTCCCTTGTGTCAAGGGAATAACTGTTAAGCTGTTATACTAACCCTGGTAAAAAACCCCCACACCTGCTTCACATAATGTGACGTGGTACTCTCAGGGCTCACCTGTGTGAAAGCTCTGCTGCCCCGCAGGTGGCAGTAGCGCTCTGGCAGAAAGGACCCCCGACCTAAACTTCTCTGAGTAGTACTTGGTTTTAACTTGGCAGTGAAAGTAAAAACAGTCAATTTCCTTTTTTTTTTTTTCTTTTCTTTTTTTCCTTCTTTTGTTTTGTATGATGGAAAATACTCCTTTTTATTTGGTTGCTGGATGGCATTTTAGGCAAAGAGTCTCTTTTGAAGAGAAAACTACACAAGGAGGACTTCAAAAGCTAATGCCTGGTCAGTTTGTCCTGAAGTAAGGTGCTGGCTAGTTTGTTGTTTTGCTGTATAGTGCCACCATGTAAAGCTGCTAGTGGAAATGTCTTCGCTCACAAGTAGGGAGCAAAAGTACCCATATAAGACCTGAAAGGTGGAGAGTTCTTCAGGCATTTAAAATGGCCACGTTCAGGTTTTACTCAGTTCTGGCTCTCTGCATTTCAGCGTTTATAAGAGGGGATAAATGTTGGCCAGTTGTTCTAGTCATAACTTCTATTTTTTTTAACCTCTTTTCCATTTGTTCTCAAGATGAAATCATGTTTCATTTCCCTCTTCTTCTTGCATGTATTTCATAATTTTTTAAACGAAATTTGTATCTTATATTCTTAAGTTCAGCCATCCTAAGGTATCATAGAAATGGGAAGGATGAAGAATGCTTTTCTGCAAAGCAGCCACTTAATGCTGTTCAATATAATTATATATTGTTAAACAATTATATTTGAGCACTATATTTACATTATTTGTTTGCATGCCCACTGCAGAGTGTGCAAAGTATGTTAAATATAAAATAAAAAGTCTTAAAAGAGTTTTAATTTTTGAGAGCAATTAGATTGTCTGTTTTCATGTGTAATAGCAGAATGGGGAAGGCTTACGCGTACAAGCATTACTTCTAATGTAAGTTGAACCAAGATTTTTTTACTGAGGAAAGCGTTTCAAAGAATCCTGAGAGTGCTCCATGGATAGGCAGAACAGTTAGGAATCAGTAATAGCTGGCATTGAGTCACACTGGATGTACTTTGACTATTCAGCTGTGGGTGTACTTCAGATTTTGGAGTACGTATTTAATAAGAGTAAGATGGGCTTTTTACTTTTATTCCCATTAGTTCGTGTTAGAAAATTCTTATAGTTATCTACTCCTAGTCTGATCTTCCTTCAGTGTTTTATCAAATACTTCACATAGTTACAGCTTCAAATGACACTGAAATGGTAGTGAACTTAGAATAATTTAGGTTTTCCAAAGCACTAAACTAGAAAGTCCTATTGAGGTATGCTCTTGCCTATAATTACCTCAAAGGGTGATAAAATGAGAGGAATGGATTCAAAATGATTGAGCACAATTCCAGGAATTAGTTTCCTAATTTAGTAGTTTTTAAATAATACATTATCGATAAGGAACAGAAGGTAGTATTGCAGAGAATCTTGTTTTCTGAAATGGTTGGTATGACTAACAGCAATTAAGACTGCTTCTGAAATTGAAGTAGAAATTTTATGAGCTATTATAAATATAAATAATTAAAGCTGTAAATGGTGTCAATAACCAGACCTTGTTCTAAGAGTTGTCCAAAACTTAGCATGTGTCATTCAAATAGAACTCAGAACTACAGATTCAACTTCTAAATCAATTGTTTGAGTGATCAGTTTGGTATTATATAACTGGAAACATGCAAAGCATTTTAATTTCTTCAAGAACTATGTTGTGAGCAATTTGTTTAGTAAGAGAAACATACAAAAAGCATATGCCATTATTATTAACCAGAATCCAATAAAAGATAGTCTTTCAAATTATTACCATATGTGTGCAGGAGCTGCTTCGTACTGTAAAGTTATTTTAGATATCAGAATAATTTGTTTTATACTTTGAGTTTCTCACTGTTAAAATGTCCCCTTAGATTTACTATTACTCTGGCTATTGTGTGATACATAGTAAAAAAAATAGCTTACAATAAAAGAAATTTAACAAGAAATTGAAATTCCAGATTGTATGCAAAATGTGCCAAATGAAGTAATGGTATTTGCAGGGATATTGTGTGAGAGCAGTAGCTGTGAGGAAACTACTGTAAAACTGTTAAATATGCTTCCCTTCCCCCAGCTGTCCTTAACTACTGTTAAAAAAAGATTGAGAAAATAACGCAATTTTGACTGGCTGACAAACATTCCAACAGAGAAATGAATGTATTATAAAAAAATATATTAGAACTGCTTGCCCATATTTTCCTTATTGCTTCTATTGATATGCAAATTCATGGACAGCTTTTAAGTAGGAAAGATTACTACAAAAGGCTTTTTTATACTTCTGTATGTTTCATGTTGAACAATCTTCTTGGGACCCAGCAGAACACTAACTGAAGCAAAGGAAAAGTATAATTTGTAATGCTGTTTTCTTAAAGTAATGCTTTTGTCTCTGAGATAGTGCAGACTTCAAGGATGTCATGACTATTGGGAAAGTTGGTTGAAATGAGCTTATTTTAAGGTGGAGTTTCTGAATGTGCATTCTGTAATGCTGACATAAACTCAGAAGTTAAGCAAAGTATAATGTACATAGGTAAATCACCTCATTGATTTAAATTTATCTCATTTGATAGACTGATTAGCTGCAGATGACTGCCAGCTTAATTGTATATAGGAAGGACTGTATTTTCAAACTACTTTTGAATGTATTATGCCTTAGTAGTATATCATCAAAGATTTATTGCTAACTCTGTAGCTATATTTCTTCATGCTCTTTTGATTTACATTCAGATGTCCTCATGGAACTTTCCTTATTAGATTAACAGATGCAAAACTTTGGGAAAAAGTTTTAAGATGGTCCAAAGCCGTTGCCGGGCAATTCTAGAAATTGTCTTGTTTTCAGAAGTTTTCTTTCTCCAGTTGTGGAAAAAGCTCCTGATGCTATTTCTCTTGTTGTAGCCCTTTTTTTGTAAAAAAAAAAAAAAAAAAAGGTTGTTTTTTTTTTGTAATTTGATAGCAAAGTGTGGAGCAGTATATTTAGTAGCATGGTAATATCTGCCTCAACAATGCCCCATTTTTGAAGACTTTGCCGCACCCCTGACTGTCGGGGTCCCTTCCTCCTGCCATGTGGTCCAGGGAGAGCGGCCCTGGGAGGGGAGACACGGGGTTTCCCTGCCCCTGCTCAGCCTCGTTCCCATTGGTTGGTTTGTGTTCCCTGCGCGGGCAGAAGGACCCTTGGTCCCGTGACTGGAACAGTTCCTGGGCAGAGCTCCGGCCATGCGGCTGGAGAAATAAACATCTCTGAAACATCTAGCAAGAATCTGGCCATAGATATTTCTTTTCCACGGGCCTCGTTGACTAATACACGTGTTGCAGTATCTGCACTGTAACACCTGACTAATATGGCAAAGCTCCTTGCAAGTGTTTGTCAGGTGTTAACAAAAATCCTCTACATTAGACGTTATTTGCATACCTTACTTAAGATTGTGTTGTGGTGCCAAGTATTCATAATAGTCTGTCTCCTAGCGTTGTTCATACTGAGAGCTCAGGGTTAGCCCAATGTATTTGTTTCATGTGCCATCCAAAACTCTGTAAATGTAGGACAGATTTGTGTTGTACAGAGCTTTTTGGGTATAAGAAAATTAGGATGAACGGTTCTGCATGTTATTCAAACAACAGACCCTATCCTGAGCAAGGAAACTAACTATAGTCAACAACAAATATTCAAGTAGTGAGAGAAACCAGGACTCATGCTTAGTTCCAGTTCTTGTTGATAGTTTACAGTTTGTCAAAAAATCCCTTTAGGATGCTGTGACCCAAGCTCACAGGTCACAAAAAAGTCATGACATTCACAGGATGGCTGCTAACACGGGTGCTGGATATATAAGTTGAAAATCAGTGTTCAGTCTTCCACTTTCTTTTCTTCAGGTATTTGTTGGGGCATCTGCAGCCTTATGGTGTTCACAAAGACAGCTTCCTATTACAGTTTTTGTAGCGAATGCTAAAAAAATTCATGTTAAAAATTGCAGTGATGGTTAAAAATTTCTGTGGCAGTAAGCAGTAGTCCCCAAAAAGAAGACTGTTTCTGTTTAAGATGGACTTGTGTAGTAGGTAAGGGGAACATTGTGTTTGAGCCCTTTTGTGTGTGTTCTGTTCCAGAAGGCAGTTCAGATTTGCATGTTCCAGCTTCAGTGAAGGGCTGACTGGAGGTACCTGTTGTCCAAAATAACCTCACAAGCAGTTTCCGTACGTTCATGGTTCAACAAGGAGATTTATTTCTTTCACTGAGTAACAGCTGCATTCTGTAGAAAGAGAAAGCTCAAACTTACCTACAGCAATTACTTATTTGTTTAGTGCCCAGTAGGGTCTTCGTTCCTGTGTGCAGTTATAACTGTACAGGGTTCAGATGATCTCAGTTACAGCACAGTTTTTCCAGCTTATTTGATTGCAGCTGTAAAATCTCCACTAGGATTGTGGCCTTAGTGTGCTATAAAAAGACATTTTGAACAGTACAATTGGATCTTCAGTGATCAAAATTAATCTGTGACATCTGTTGGCTTTCATAATTAGTATTACCATGGAAAATTTTGGATTGAGGTTTCCTGTCTGTGTGTTCTGGAGCCATGCTACAAGACCATGTAGGAAACCAGAGAGCATTCTATTTCTTTTATATAGCTACCTGCCTTTTAATGAGTATTGTACTAGAGGAGGCATTTGAAAGGTATCAGTGTGTGTAAGTTAAAAGAATTTTTGTTAATTCTATATGAATTATAGCTTGAACACTTCTATAAATGCAGTATTTTATGAGGGTTTAATTAGTGGGATAGTGAATTAGGCCTTCTTGTCCAAATCACTTTTTATATCTAAGAATTAAATTTGATCTATCTTTGCTTTTTATGGCAGTTGTGTTTGATGCAAAGGCAGTATCTGTTATATGATATTCTAAGGATGGAATAAGAGCAAGTTACTGGCATGAATGTGAAACGTCATGGTTATGAAAGTGAATACAGGCTTTTAATTTAATTAAAAGTAGGCATTTAAAAAAATAAAGTGAAAGTTAGCTTTCTCCTAGTATTTGCTGTTAACATCTATGCTGGTCTTTACTGTTCAGTTTCTCTTCTGTTAGGAATAACTTTCAAACTAAGCAAAATGCTGGCAGTAGTCCCTATTATCTCATAGTTTGTTAAATACTTTCCTAAATCTTGCATTTGCATTGTACAGATCAGATAAACAAAATGAGTGAGATTTTTGTAGGAGCAATGAAGTACTTTTCCCTTGAGAGAAAAGAGACTATAGTGTAGCTGATAAAACACTCACTTGTATTGATTCAGGGGAATGTAAGGGAAATGCTCTGGATCCATGTGGTTTCCTTTCAGAAGGATACTGCAGGGAACAGCCAGCCAGGGTTTGAAGCCAGCACAGTAGCTGCAATAGCAGCCGAAGAATTGGTTAGGGGAGCTATTGATACCATGAAAGCCCTAAAGCTGTCTTCTTTGTGAGCATCTTCCATCTGTTCATGATTTCTTCTAAACTTTATTTTCCATTTAGCAAATTCCTTTTCCTGCATATCCACCTAAATATTGCAACTTCAAAAGACTTAAATGAGTAAATAGGTTACAATTGTCTGGTCTATTCAGCTTGTTTGTTCTAATCCTTTCCATTACTTCTGATTTTACAGGTTCACAGATTCTGGGGGTTCTTTAGTCAGCTAACACAAATCCATTCTTAGATATGATTGCAATAAGTGGGAGTAATATTAATAAACATGTCCAAATTAAGGAATAAATGTAGTTATTGCCTCTGTGATTCTTCCCAATTTCTTAGTAAGCTTTATTTTTTTGTGCAGAGACTTGAAGGGTGTTATAGTCACTCTGAGTGATGATGGGCATCTTCAGTGTTCATACCTTGGAACTGATCCTTCACTCTTCCAGGCTCCTAAGGTTGATTCTAGGGAAATAAACTATGAAGAAATGAATGCTGAAATGAAAGAGCTTCAGAAAATCATCAGGGAGGCCACAAAACCACAAGGTATACTTCTTTCTTATTCTGTGTTTTTACATACTTTTATATTCCTGACTTTCCTTTTAGCACTTTAAAATATTTTGTTTTCAGGCTTTACCCATAGTTACATTTCTGTAGAAAATTTAGTATTTAAGAAAAATAAATAAAATCCTAGACTCTAAGGCCTTTGGATAAACGGTTTTTTCTTTGTATTTTCATAATGCTGTTGGGAGGTTCAAGATGTTTATGTCAGGTTGCAGATAATTCTCACTAGTGCAAGGGTTCAGAATAAAAACTTGACAGTGCATGAACCACCCAAAAGAAGAAAACTTGGAGAATTTCAACAATCTGATGTAGTTAGGCTTCAGAGACTGTAAAAGTATTGCCAAATTTCTGGTTTATTATTACAAGTGACTTCTTAAGTTATGAAATTAACAAAAAAAGACTTTTTTTAAAGCAACTTTTCTGTTGGTTTAACTATTCAAAAGATTTATTTGTAGAACATAGTGACATATTGTTACCCACATAACTGATGATGATAAGTTCTGGAATTTATGTACATTGCTAATAACTTGCATTGATTTTATTCAAGTAAGGTCATGCAATTTCTACAGAGATCCTTCAAAGTTTGTGTTTTCATAACTGAGTTTTTAAACAGCCTGACTTGCTCCTGGAATTGGAAGCATGTGATTTTACAGGAAACTATGGAAAAATCTTCAACAAATAGAAGGAAAATATTAAAATCTTCTCTTGATGATAGTTAGCAGGTTCTTAAAATACATTAAAGAAACAGTCATGGCTTTCTGTGTGAAAAAAAAAAGTGAAAAAGCTTGCAGTTGAAATTCCTAGAAAATAAAAATTATTTATCTGCAGGCATGAGTTTGATTCTACAACACAAAGATTTTTTTGTTTTGTAATTACATGTAATTTCATCCATTATCATGGTAGACTAATATCAGGATTTTAATTTTCCAAATCCAGTAATGTATTATTTAGCATATAGATGTGGATAAATTCCACTGATTTTTACCACAGTCCGTCCTTACTGGTATTTGACAATTTTGTCTGTCTGTCATAACCAAAGGAAAAAATAACATGATGGAAAGAAGAATTCCATTTGAAGTGAATCAACTTCAGCTTGTTAGTTTCAACATGTTGTGTGGAAGCTCTAAAGAGAGAGAAAGGAACTGTAGCTGTCCTTTTAAAATTTTGTAATAAATGTCATGGTATGAATGACAAGCTTACCATGAATATTGTTGATCTTTTTCACCATTTCTTCTTCTGAATTTCTTTTTCTTCTTCGATTTGTCTAATCTGATCTAAGTGGTGTTTTCAGATGAGTTTTTATGAATGCTCTTTTTGTTGTGGAGAGATGCTCTAAGGATGTTGTGTTTGGCTTTAACTGGATGTAAAACTTGTAGGAGAACCTTTTTATACAACAAAACTTATGAAGAATGCCTGTCAATTTTGGATGTTTTGGCTTTGTTTCATTTTGTCCTTTTTTTCTTACTACTTCAGCTCAAACCTTGGTTGCCATTAAGTTACTCCTAAGCACAATCTTTAAAATGACCCGTTGACTTTCCTGTCTTTTGAATTCATGCTTGTGCAGTAAGAGCTTGTGTTGTTTTGAAAATATCTACCCATATATGGAAATAATTTTTCTTTGTTTCATTTTGACTTTCAAACGTGGAAGGTATTTAGAATTAGGTCATTGTATTAAAAAAACCTTAGAGTAGTTATTTCCATAAATGTCTTGTATTTCTGTCCAGTGCTGACCATTAAACTGTTGAACTTAAGCTGTTTTATACATTTCAAAGAATAAGGATTTACATTACAAACTGATGAAATATTTAAAAATCTTAACTGTTATACTCACTTAAATCTAATGTTACTTGCATCAGTCTGGACGACATAAGTGATTAAACATAACGTGTTTTGGCTCAGTTTAATAGTAACAAAAAGCTGATACTTACATGTAAACTTTGATTGTGATCTCTGTTATACTTCTGATAGAAAAATGACTGTATGACAGAGGTTGCATCATAGTTAGCTTGAAGAAGCAACCAGAAGAGAAATTATTAAGAAGGGATAGAAAAAGAATGGACTGTGCTGAGCTATATGTAATTGGCAGAACCAGTTCTTAGCAATTCTGGCAGTATGAAACAGGCCTAAACTTCTTTTCTATGTGGTATTGGAGAAATGTGTTTAGGTTTTGCTTTTCTTTCTTGTAGTAAAGGGAGGCATTTCTCTCTGAGCACAAGAAAATGAATACTTATTTTCTGTCTTCATCAAAATCTTTTCCCTTGACCCTCTTGTTAGGAAGAGATAATGTGCTGTCTGCTAGTTCTAGGTCATTTTCAGGACCCTGTGTGTAATAAAATTCTTGCAGCTTTCTGAATGTGCTCATGCTCTCAGTTATTCAGTTGGTATGTTAATTGTCCCTTTACATCAACTCTTTACTCGTTGTTACTTTAGGAACTATGTATTTCCTGTTCAGATTTTTCATTTTCCGATACATTTAGTATGTTAGAAAACAGAAGTGCTTTTCAGAAAAATGCAAATAGCCTAGCACTGTACTTCCAGACTATTAAGAGAAGGTTATGTAATTCCTCATGGTTTCTAAGGCTTTAATTTGTATAACTTTTTTTTTTGCATGTGTGAATCTGCATAAGGTTTTGTATCATGAATATCAGTGAGTTTGTAGCATTCTTTGCCTTGCATGTTGATAGTCCTGGGAATCATCTGGTAACACATTTTAATCAAGCCACATGTAATGGTCTATACATAAAACTTTGATATACCTCCTAATGCAGAGAAATGTGCTGAAGATTAGACTGTTTGGGAATCTTTCTTTGTTTAACATACTCCCTATCAAATTATTTAGATGAAAGTGCCATGAGATGTGGGGTGTGTTATTTTGGAGGTAGTTATTCATCGTAAGTATATTGGCATTTACATGTGAGGACAAAAGTTTAAAAATAGCTTACAGTCTCTGAAGATCATGGATATTATGTGTAAAATCTTGTTACAGAATGCATCTAAATCCTTTTTCATATGTAAATCAGAAACTCAGAATGAGATCCAGGTTTAAGCTGTCTGTAGAAATCGTGAAGCTTCTTTGGAAGTTTCCAAAATCATATGCATTGCTATTTTTTCTTTATACTAGTAGATGTAGATATGTAACTTTGAGATTTGATGATGTTGAAATTGTATTATTTTTAGAAATATAGTTGAATGTTTCTTAAAGGAGAACTGATTTGCTTTTGCTTTTTTCTTTTTCTTCCAGATGTTTTGCCTGAATCTGAAAAACAGAGAGATGTAACTGTCACAGCAGAAGTTTCACCTGATTTGGATGAAGAATCTGTATGTACCTGTTAAAAAAGGAAATTACTCTGAGAACATTGGTTTCACATGAGTAAATAATGATTGATCATGCATAGTGATTACTATTTATATTTGTGGGACTGAGCTTCATGGCCCTTAGTTTTATATTAATTAGAACCCACTTTTATTAAAGATTTTAACTAGAATTACTAAAATTATTTATCTTCTGTCTGGGGATCTTTAGATTCTTGGCTGAACAAACATAAGTGAACAAGAACTTAGGATCTGGATTAACTTTGTAGTGGTGAGAAGTTGTACTGGTGAGCAGTTGTTAACATTGGGGAAAACAGTAGAAGAACCCTCGGAGCTTTCAAAGACAGAATACTCAAACCACTCAAGCTGCATTGTAAGAAATAATCTTTCTCCAAGCTGTCATTCAATATTCTTTGGTGTTGCAGCCTAATTAGTTTATTCATGTTGTATATGTATGTAGTTTACAAAAATTATTCAAATTAAGATTTGGGAGAGCTTATATTGTCTTTTAAGACTCTTCAAACATTTCAGAACATACTAGGTCATCTATTATTAGCCATTTCTGGCCACTAATTTCTGGAAAACTGATTTTCCACAGCTACTTACTGTTTAAAAAATACACAAGGATATTATTCTTTGATAAATGGACCTCTCTAAAATGTGTGCTAGTGTCCTAGCACTTGTCTGTTGGAAAAAGAACAGTGTGACATGGTCTTGGCTAGCTGCAATAATCTCTCACAACACTTAGAACTGTTAGGTTCACAGAATGCTCTAATGCTGCTGTGCTCATTTGCTCAACCTTCCAGATGCAACTGGTCTCTTTCATATGTAAGTAACTCAGTCTATCAATCAAACCACAGTCTTGAATCTTTATCTGCCCATGTATCTTAGTTTCCTGTGTGGTCGGCTTTTCTGTGGGTTCTTTCAGTAGATGCCTAGGAAAGAAAAATCTGGTAAAATACTTTGTGGGGAAGGATCAATAAGCAAGTGTAGGAACGATTTTAGGGCTTCTGCAGTTACCTTGGAAACGACAGGATTTCCGATGCTACTCCTGCACTTGTGAAAAGATTGAAATTGCGATGTGTGTGATAAAAGCAAAGAGGATATAGACATATTGATTAGATAAGCAAGTGGAGGACCATTCTGTTATTTAACACCACCTCTTGTGTGTGGCCTCTTATCCAGGAAATCCAGGTGATTTCTGAAAGCTGAATATGATAAGGGTTCTATATCTTTATACCCCTTCTATTGTTTCACGATCAACCACTGGTTGCCAGAGAGCATGACAAGCCAGTATGACAGTATCTGTCTTTTTTTAGCTGAAAAAGGTGCACAATGTACAAATGCAAGTCCTACTTCTAGAACCCCGAGAGCCTATTATCTTCCTGACTTCTTAGGAACTTTGGCCCTTATATTGTTTTTAATTTACTCTTTTATAATGAGAAGGTGTAAGTTCAAGTCAGTAATTTGGTATTATAGCAGAAGTGAGAGAAATGTTTCTTTATAAGAGTTTAAATGGGAACATTTTCTGTAACTGTACTGACTGACCTGTTTCAAAATGAAATACAAGCATAAAATAAAATTAAAAATAGACCACAAGGTCAAGATAAATTTTGAAGTAGAAGGAATTGCCTACTGCAATAGAAATTAGCAGGAGTATCAAAGTGCCTGCTAGAATTTTCTTTTGAAGTTCCAGGTATATTTCTGATTATAAGATAGTGTGTGATGATTTTATAGTACATGCTATACTGTGTATATAATATATTGGCAGAGCAGAAGGTATTTACAGAATTTGAATAAATATACAGTGAAAAGTAGTGTGCCAAACAAAACAGTTTCAAATATTCATATATACATCAGAGTATATTAGTTTCTTATATATACAACATTCATGACCTTTTGCTATCCTTTTTGCAGGCAATTTCAAACAGAGACTTTACATTTTCAGAAGGAACTCAGAAATTTATTTTGTGTATTTTAATCTGTCATAGGAATGATAAGTCCTTTAATGTTAATTCTGTATTTACCAAGTTGATGGTAGGAAAGTAATATTGCTTTTATTGTGTTTTCTCATTCATGTGGAACATTGAATTTACTCTGTTTTCATCTTTTTCTCCACAGCAAGCCATTGACAGTGAGGTAAAAGCAGGGGCAGTACCATCAGTCACAGTAAAGGTACTGTGCCTAACTCAAACAGCAGCATTTGAATAGTGGTGGCAAATTGTAACAAGCCTGTCACTTTCTGTGTGTTTCACTTAGAACATGAAAATGAGTGAAGTTTGAAATGCAATATATACTTAATTTTTTTCTCCTTGGTATGACAAGGTGCCATTCTAGCAAGCCTTCTGCTCCAGTCGGAAAGTGATTGCAGTTTTATTTTTGATAGGCTTACCAATAAGCAGACACAGAAACATTATTTGGATGGAATGAAGTAGTTTTTGATGTCATGAGAATATTTTTTCCAACAGCAATAAATGTTTGGTTACTGAAGGGGGAAGTTTATAATCTTCAGCTGCCTTTTTAGTTGTCAATAAACAAAAATAGACTTTCTTTTGTAAAAAGACTTACATAGCTTTAGCTATTTAAAAAGAAAACTAGGAAAATCTAACTAGAAAATTTCAGTTTGTCATGAGACCTGGTGCCTGTAACTGATTGTAAAGAAAGTGTGCGTTTGCGTGTGTAAGTGTAGGTTTTCCTCAATATTGCCTAAAAAGGATAATAATTTTTATTTCTGACTTTAGGATGATCTCCTAAGAATATCAGTGGAGTCTCCTTTTTGAGAGCCTTACAAGTTTTCTTTCTGTCTTGAGTGAAAAAGCTGATGTTTGAACCAGATCCCCTCAAACTAGTGTGGTTTACTTGGTCCAACATCTTTCCCTGCATTTTTAAGTGCTAAAAATGATACAGGATAAAACCATTATTCTGATAAAGTCAGTGATAATTTTATCAAATAAACTATATATTTATATATTTCATAAGATTTTTAATGGGAAGACTATTAATTACCCATTCTGTTTTCTTGTTTATGCATCCTGTACCTTTTAGTGAAACAAAAATAGTAAATGTGGGAGTTACCATGCATTCAATATTTTCTAGAATCTTTTTATGTGATAAGTTCCTATAACTGGTGTATTGTTAAACCTAAATCAATGTTGATGTTAATTATGTTAAAGTAGTCAAAGACTTGAGTAATTTTATGAGTAATAGTATTCTAAACTGATTTAACCTGGCTGTAGTGAGCTCCTTGGTAGGGCAGCAATGCAAAATAGATGATATTAGATATATGGTCTCTGTCTATGCAGACCATATTCAGATCTCAGTCACCATGATACTTTCATTTTAGATATGAGTTAGGGACACAGTTTTGATATCCATTGGTTTTGCAGTGAAATAACTGTATCCAATAGAAGCAATGAGGACCACTCTTTATGTTTAGCTGAGCTCTCAGTGTCTGGAGCTGTTGTGCTGAGTACCCTGTATATTGATTTCCTTATTTTGTGTGCAGTAAAAAAATCAAATAAAACTTGAAGTTGTTCAGAAGACTATGCATTGCTGTTTGCAGTTAAAGGAAGTGATTTCTTTGGTTATCTTCGATTTTATTCTTCTTGGGTTTTTTTTCTGCTATAGTCATCTAAAAAATGCAGAATTTTATATTTGTTTGTGTTAGAATGAATGCTCATGCCACTTGCATGGTATTAACCCTTCAATTAATTCTTTAGCTTTACTTTGTCTTGGGTTAAAATGACAAAGAACGTGAGAAATCCCCTCAGGTTTTTGTAATCTTCAAGTTACTGTGTATCATTATTGGATGTGAGTAAATGGGTATTGTAAAATGAAAATATTGGGGTTTTGAAGTTGAAATTTTAAGTTCTTAAGCATTGTTGCTTCAGTGGTCTTTTCAGATTTTTTTCATCTTTCTGTTGGTTATGGACTTTTTTTTTCCTGCTGTAGAGATTAGTTAGTTGCTTTCTTTAAATACTTCTGTATGTCTCTTGATCTAGATAACAATCCAGAGCAGAGTGACTGCGCAGAAGCCAAGCCTGGCAGTGTGTGTGCAAGCTCCCTTAGCAGTGACCTGTGACCAGTTTGTCTTTGGTGATTTAGGTAAATTATGGCAGTATCATCACAGCTGTTGTATTCTATTACTTTTTCTGAGGTTGGAAAAGGTATAGTCCAGCTTCCAATGAGTGCATTGTTGCAGATACACAGCAGTTAAAGCAATTACAAATTTGCCTTGCCTGCACTCCACAGCTTCTAGACACTGCTTGGTGGAGGAAGATGAAGTAGAAACGAATGGAGCTGTTTCCTTGGTCGTGGTATGATGTGTGACAGGTGAAGGGAGGCAGGGTGGCAGCCTCATGATGGAGGCAAAAAACGCCCCAATTGTTCTGCAGTACTTCTGCTGGGTTGTTTTGTTTTGCTGACATTTCTGTCTGTGTACAAATGGCAGTCTTGATCTACAAACAGGCACAGTAAGTTTGTCTGCTGGCGGTCCTCCGTTGGTAAGGCTGCAGGTGGGATTGCCTTTAAGACTATGTGGAGCTGAAGATCAGACAAGTGTGCCTGCTGCTTCAGTTATATTATCCATGTTTAGTGTGCTGAATTGTTTTATAGGTTATGCTTCAATATGCTTTGAGGCCCTAGTTTGCCTTTTAGAAATGAAGGATTAAAAAAAAACACATACAGTGATTTGATAAAGGTGAACTAATGGAAACTATCATAATTTAGTAGAATAATTACCAAAGTGCTAGAAAATCTGTTGCTTTCATTTGGACGCTGCTATTACTTGATTTAATTTTGTATTATTTTTAGAACCAGATTCATCTGAAACTGTGGTCCTGTCTGTCTTTTTGAAGGAGAATTGTTGTCCATCAGAGCTAGAAGGAACTTGTATGGTTTCATATAATATACCAACAGGTAAGCCACTGGAGACTTGAAAGTGATTTGCCTTTTTTTTGAGGCCTTTTTCCTTATGTATTTCTTATAAATGTTCTTTTGAAAGATACTGGAGGCAGTGGTAATTAAAGAAATAATGTTTATCTAATCTTCAGTTTTAGTTAATGTTTTGTGTTGCATCAACCTATGTAATTGGTCTTAGAGAGGTAAAATCATGAGCTTATTTCTCGGGAAACAGCTGTAACAGCTTTCTCACTCTGTCCTATCAATTTGCTTCTGTTCTGCTCCTTAAGGGACCACCTCTTGGAGTGAGAAGTTGATTACATCTTTATGACTATTCACCCTTCAGGTTTGCCAACCAATGTGACGATAATGCCTCCCCACAGAGAATGAGATCTGAATAAGCACTGGGAGTGATTATTCCTCACTTCCTTTTTAACAGATGAACATATTCATTCTGAACAAATAAACTAACCCAAAGAAATAGAAACCAAGGCATTATTTTTTAATGTTTTAATGTCCTAGTGATAGAATATGTAAATTTTTCATGTTATCCGTGACCAAAGATCGATTAACTTAGTGTTCTAGACACACTCTTGTGAATGTGTCAAGCTACTGAGAAGCTCTATGTAGGCAGGGCTTCCATGTTAAATGCTGCATAAACTAGTTAAATTCTTTACCTCTTATTGCTTGGCTTTGCTCCTGCACCTCCTCCCCTGTTGTGGTCACACAGTCACCAGTTGTTTCTCAGCCGGATTTGCTGATTTGGTTCACTGTGCAAAGACAGAGCTGTGCCAGCACAAATGGAGTAGATTGGCATCAAAGAAGTGCATGTGAACTTAGGGCTTCTGTGAAAGGTGGTGATCTTGAGTACCTTATCCTATATCAGCACTTTTATGTTAGCATTTTGTTCGTATCACTTCACACTTGAAACATTGTGCTTATGATGGTAGTCTAGGCTTTGCGATGGCTGAAATGTTTATTTCTAGAAAAATAATGTGTATTCCTTGTGAATGAGATGCTGTGCATTCATAACTGTCCAAATTTGTGATGTGGCCTTAGCCAGGTTTTGTGGTATGGCTGAATAGGTAGCACACTAGTGAATGTCTTGGATCCTCTGATTTTGAAAGCTTGGTGGTTTTTTTTTTTCTTTTGCTGGTCTTGTTTCTGTAATTTCTCTTTGTAAGACCATAAAATGAATGTGTTATTTCTTTCAGGTAATACTAATAAAACTTGCACTTGTAGTTTAGATATTAAGTTGCATTTTGCAGGCCTTTTGATTAGGGAAGTAAGAAAACCTTGCATCTTGAGTGTGTTTGAGGGTTTATATGCAATAAAAAAAAAAGAACAAGCAGACATGACATCTAACAGAATTATAGAAAATGAAAAATAAATTTTAAAAACTATCTTTGGTGGTTGGATTTGGAAGAAGTAAAGGAACATAATTTGGGTTAGGGCTAGGATCTGCTAATTTTTTTCATATTTATTTAAATTATTCATCTGAGATAATTCTGTGGAATTACATACAAATACTAGTGTTACTTGGCAGTCAAATCCTTAAGTATAATAGACTAGTAAACAAACTTTAAGTGCTTTTGTGACTTCATTTTATCTGAACAGAGACTGTTTCCTCTTCAGTTTTTTAAGATGTCCATATTTGTGGCCAAATCACTTTTCAGTCTATCTCTGTGGGATTCATACAGCTGAAGCTTAATGAGTCAGTCACTTGGATGGGGTTGCACTATTGATGAATGTGGTCTCATGTCTTTTTTTTGGCTAGTTTTATGTCTTTATGTATTGTCTACTTAACAAATGTGGCTTAAGTTCTTAAAACCCTGTTACATTTCCTGTTTTTTTAAATCTGAGTAATATCTTGTATTTTTTTTTTTTTCCCTTTTGTCCTGTTGCTGGTCATATGGCAGAGCTCAATCCTGAAGGTGAGTGAATGCGAAAAATGCAAAGTTTTATGAGTGGCAGTGTATGCTGAATAAAACAGATTTGGAAGGGAGCTGTTATTTTGCCTATTATTTCTATAAGATCTTATTATTCTTTGTTTGTTGCTATGAAGGTGTGGATATAGAGAAAAGAAGATCGTAAGGACATTTCTTCGTGAAGCATATTGCACTTTCTCACATGTAACATGGGAGTTTTGCAAAGTATTAAGTTCCTTGTACATTGAGATTGGAAATATTCTTTCTTATATCTGTTTTTCTCCCAGTTTTAGCAGTCAGGTGGCTAAATTATATCTTTGGTGCAACCGAAACAGCTATTCAGCATTTATGCTGTTTGGGCTGAGTAGCTCTGAGAATGATGTCACAACATCTCTTCATTCCAATTCCTATTGGAAACATCTTATTCAAGGCTAAAAGACTGTTTTCTGTCTGAGAATACCAGCAGTACAAAACTTAGTTGAGATTGTGGTAGATACAATTCTTGGAAAACGTACAATTAAGAGACAAAACAAGACTGGAAAATTAGCTTATGTGTATGTAGACTAAAAAGAGAGAAGAATAGTTTTGCAGTGTGTTGAAAAGGTGCAGTGCTCGTAGAAGGTATTTTATGAACTTTTGAAAATAAATATTTTAAGTACACTTTACTTCACGTTTTGGAAAGGTAAAAAAGTTGATTGTCCTAGATTTAGAGATCAACTGGAAGGGAGTTTTCAGTTTTGCAGTTTTCTGAAACAGAAGTTATAGATGTATGTATATTTGAGTCTTATTTTTCAATACTTATGTTCTTTCGCACTTACTAGGTGGAGTAAAAATTAGCATATAGATAACTGTTAAGGGTTCCCTTCCTTTTCTGGTTGCCAGATATTTCAGCAGGCTTTGAGGTGTTTTACAGGAAATAGATGCTTGAACTGTCTCGATAAGATACTGCTCTTGGCAAGAATAACTATTAACCTGTGGCACGTTTCTGCTACACGAAGTAATTAAAAAAAATAATTATCAATAAACTATATAAAAATAAGTGTATATAGTTTGAAAGAATACCATTCTAAAAATAAAGATTGGGTTTTTATTTTAAGAAATATCTAAACAAGATGAAAACCTTATGCTGAGGAGGATATTGCCAAGCACAGTAAACTTTGTAGAATTACCTTTGACAAGATCTTTTTGGGTTCCTATGGGGTGCACTGGACTATGTAAATTCAGGGTCATCAATACCGGAAGAAATATGAATTCCCTGAATATTTAACATCCTAAATTGGGAGTTCTGAGTTTTAATACTTTTTGTCATGCACATTAATGTTTCAAATATGATTGAATGAATGCATGAAGAATTTGGAAATGAAATAGTATCCACAGGGCTTGTGACTGTTTTATTACTTTTATCAGGTAAGTGCATAGTATGCCTTTAAATGCTAGTACCTTATGAGATATGTTAGACATCATCTGTTTTGTTTCAGATAAGAGGAGAATCCAAATTTTTATTTCCACTTTTTTTTTTTTATTACAGTATTAAAATTGTGTATCACGCAAAGTATCACAACTCTGAATGAAGTGAGATGTGTTGCTAGACGTAACATCAACAGGTTGAGGAAGTTCTGACTCCCACACATGGCTACTGCTTTATGTTTCCTTACTACCACTTAAAATTCTGAAATACTCTGAAACATTTCCCAGGAAGAGTTTTCACTGTAGTGATAAATTTTTTTGGCCTTTTTTGTTTGTTTTTCTTAGATGTAGTTGTTTTGGATTAATTGTCTAGAAATTTCCCCAGTCTCCTCCAAAAGCTAGAAAATACTTGATTTAGTTTTGATTTGACCCTTGTCTGAAATATTGAAAAGCTATGTTTATGATGAGGCAGACTGACAACAGACTATATAGAAAAAGCTGAAGCAACAAGAAAAATGTCTTAAGTATAAAAATATAAAAATAAATATAAAAATATATCAGAATATTTTTGCCTACTTTTGCAACCCTAATTTTTTTCCTGTTGATAAGTCTCCATATCTAAGTTCAGTACTAAGATGTTTGTGTTATGTTGTCATCAAGAAAAATTTTACTTTTCCCATCTGATGATGAAGATACAGTTGAATTAATGATACTGAAAGATCCTGGGTTTATTTTCAAGTATTCCTTCAGGAATTTTCCTTGGAACCTGGAGATACCCTAATGTTGAAATGAATTGAATGAATTTTCTGCTCACTTTTCTCTGATTTTATATTTTACAAGCTGCTACAGAATAGTTACTTGGAAGCATTATCAGCCAGCCAAAACAGCTAGTGAATTAACAGGGAAGAATCTGTGCCTTAGGGTAGCATTTTTTCCCTGAGATGAGTCTTAGAAGTAATTTTTTCACTGGAAGAGATCTGAGAGCAAGCAAACAAAATTACTAGCAAAAAAGGTTGCTTGGATGGCTATTGAATGTTTGAGCTCAATTTTTATACTTTCTTCATATGCCTCTGGGTAGCTATCAGTTTCATGACTTTTTTGACAGTAACTTAATTTATTGTTTCTAAAAGTCTGTTTTGTTAAACAAGGTTTTCCTGTAGCTGCTTCAGCAAAAAAATTGTCCTTAAAACCCCCCTAATCTGTCTGCTCAAAAGAGCAAGTACTCTGTATTTCATAGCAATGAGCACTTTTGCATTTTGCATAGAACATACCAGGCAATTGCTGGCATGCCAGCAATTTTAAACAATATTTATATCTGAGAAAATTTTTGACACATTCAAATGTGTTTTCTAAATGTGTGTTAAACCTTCTTCTTTTCTCCTGCACCATTCTGATGAAATTGCTTGTGATCATAGATCCCAATACTCAGGGCAGGAGCCAGTTTGTTCAACAGTTCTGTTTTATTATGATGCAATAAGCTGAAAGATAGAATTTAATATACATTTGGATAATGACCTCTATTGGATACATTCTTTTTCTAAACCACAAACCTCGGACTGATAATATGAAGGTTGCATAGATGTTATCTAAGAGTATATAAAAAAATAGTAAATATGCTCATAAAAAGCATTTAGTTTGTGACATTCCTGTTGAAAGTGTTGATGCTTCAATTCTGTATTTGAAGCATTGGGAGTAATCACACAGCTGTTGTTTATGTTAAAGTGGTATTGTTTGTCTAGAGCATTAAATAAAACTAATCTTCATTGCATGTTAATTAGTGTAAATACAGTATGCAGTAGTTTTGTTAATAACTCTTGCTTTCCCATGCATATACAAGTGGTCACTTTAGAAGGTAAATGGAAGTATTCAAATTTAAGGATATTTTAGGTGGAAATCTTAAAAAAAATTAGAATTTTATGTCATTGTGGTTTTCATGCATTCCTTAATCACATTAAATATCTTGTTATACCTCTTTGAGGACAGTGGCATGAAGTATCTTGCATTCCGAATGTGGAAATGAAAAATGAATCTGTGTTCTTTCATTTTAGGAATACCGAGAGTTGCACAGTGTAACTTCAGTCTGCCTTTGAAGTTAATTTGCTTTCCAGCCCAACCTTCAAAAGCAGCAAACCACAAGCTAACTATTGACACCAACAAACCTCCTATCAGTTTTGTCACCATTTTTCCTGGTAGGTTTTTAAATATGAAATGTGTTAGAAGCTCCCAACAGGAATTGTATGTCCATGTGAAGTAATGAGGTAATTAAAAAAGTTCATGTTAGTATATTAAAAAATGTGTTTTGAAAGAAATGATGGCATAGTATTTCAATAATAATACACCTGGAGTAGTATACCTGCCTCTGGTAAAACTGAAGATTTCTTTATATGGTATAGATCTAAATTTTATGTATGCAGACAATAATTTTACATAAAATAACTTAAGCAGTGTTGTAATGGGGAAAACATGGGCATTCATTTAAAAAAAAGCTGGGCAGGGCAAAGCAGAAGTGCGTAAATGCTGTATGTAAGGGATACAGTTACTTTGGAGGATGACTTGTGGAGTATTTGATATGTTGGTCTAAACCTGATCATATTTAATAATTTCAGTAGCCTTCTTGGACCAAAAAGAGGACTTGAACATAGTGTTATTTTTTGACATGCAAACCCAAACTGTGTTCTCTATTCAGCATTATATTAAAATAGCATGAAGGAGAAGTTCAGTTCCACTTAGGACTGGAAAAAGAAGAATGAAATTGAGTACTATAAAGTGTAATGTTATGAAAATAATTTTTGCTGTAATTATGTGCTCATAATTTGAGCAGAGGAGGTGGAAGTTACCACAGGAATACTCTGTGGTACAATATGTTGTAATCATAAGCAAACAAATAAAAATTAAGGATGCATTACACAAAATGTTTCCATGCAGGAAATTGATATCATGTTACTGTGCACTGGCAAACAGAGTGCTGGTTGCTGATATTAAATAAAATATAATGTATATAACTCAAAAGTGTAGAAAAATGTTATCTAGAGATTTCAAGAGGAGAATTAAAAGAAAGTGGCTCATTTAGCTTAATAATGCACAGGCAAAATAAATATAGTACAGCTGACTCCAGTAAATATTTTGTGGCTATATCATGGGTCTAGATGATCATATTAGCACAAGAAGAAATTAATAAACAGGGCTTATAAAGAACATGAGAAAATTCAGTCTGGCAGTGATTAAGTTTTAGAACTTCAGATGACTAAAGTACTGGAACGGTTTGCTAAGAACTGTATGGGCCAACAACTTTACTATTGTATTTTTAAGGAGTAGCTGCATCTCTCTTTTAAAGCTTGTATAGTATGTTTGTCTGAGAACAGTGAGGCAGGCTTTGTTGGTGTGGTTTTTTTTGGTTTGTGGGTTTTCTTTTTTTTTTTTGGTAGCATGATTCTCTTCACTTTAAGGGTAAATATAACTTTTCTCTCAACTGGATGTGCTGCGTAATACTTGAAACGTAGCAACTTTTTTTTTTTTTAAGGGTCTGTATTTTGAGTTTTTAATAATGGGCTTCCATTACGGCTAAGCAATAATGCTTTCAGAACAGCACATTGTATTTTATTTTTAACCTAGGGATGCATTGTTGAGAGTACAACACAAAACAGAGGACAAAGGAGGCATTAAAGTGTTGTGATTTCTGTTCATTCCATTTACAGTGATAAAAAAAAAAGTATGCTGTTTATGATGCAATTTGTGAGCAAACTTTGAATTATTGGTGAATGCAATAAAAGTTGTATCTCTTCTCCTCCCTGTTTTGTCTTATTTTGAGGAGAAGTACTGGGACTAGTGGTGACAAAGAATAGTTTTTAAAAGATGGTATTCTAAAATTAAACCTTTAAAATTGGTATAATCCACTACATGGAATGAAAAGAAAGGTGGAAATGGATGGACTTTGCAGAGTAGCTAGTTTTAGCAAGCTGGATGTTTGTATTGCTCTGTGCTAACAGCTTAAACAAGAGTGGGCTTAAGCATTTTAATGATAATTTCTGCAAAAGCTTTGCATAAATATCTGAATTAAAAGTGTCCTTGCATCTGGTAAAAGGTGGTAATCTTTGGGCTCTATGCTAATTGTGGTTCTTTTTAGAATGTACAGACTGAACCTCTGGGAAACCAACCTTTTGTTTTCAGGCTGGGGAACAGAAGCAGTGTGTGGCTCACATTCCACCTGTGAATGAATGAAAGGTGTACCAAACTGCTGATATTTGTTATTTTTAAACCCTAAGAAGGGAAACAATCTCATTCACCTGCTTGTGCAAAGGTTGATACAGTCCTGGCTATGGATTGAGGTTTGCTAAATGCCAGTGTCAAATTACAGAAAGTGGTATTTTACTTTCTTTTTCAGACTTTGTTGATCCGTCTGAGGGTGACCAGGCAAATGCTCTGGGATTTGAGTTTTTAACTGGTTCAAAAACCACTCTTCTTGCTTCAAAAACATCACGTAAGTTCTAACACTGTTAGAGTAAAAAGAAGCCTGATCATCAGTTAGAATATGTACAAAATGAGAATGTGGATCATACAAAGGATAATCAGTGTTTGCAAATTAACACAGGAGTTTCAAAGTGTTAACTGATGGTTTCTTACCTCCTCTCAAGTACAAAATTGTGTAACAAAAAGTCATATTCAAAATATAGTACACTACAGTGGCAGTTCTCTGAAGAAATTGGATTTTCTTAAAGTTTTTAGAAATGTTTTTATTCATAAGCTAATACAGTCATTATAATAATGGAAAAAAAAGGTCATTTTTCTCAAAGGAATTTCAACATCTGTATTTGGAATTAGTCACCTACTGAAATTTTTGGAAGGGATTAAAAAGCAATTTTCTAACTTTCCACTGACTTTCAGTAATCCTTGACTTAAATTAGGCACCAGACCCTACTTGCTTCTCTACGTCTGAGTAAATGCCCATCTCTTACCGTTAGATGCCTGTATATCTTTGTAAGAGATTATGGATTCAAGATCCTTCTTATTATGTTTACAGAGTGTATGAACATACATGCAGATATGCTATTAGCTGGTCCAGTATCTCTTGTATTATAGAGCAATTTGTGAATTAAATAGTCCTGTTCCAACCACCTGAATTTGTGCTCTTCGAAAGAGATTAGTTCTCTTAATTTTCAAGAGTATGGTCTTGCTCTGTACAACTGCTCAACTTGCTAAACTCTTTCTTGTCATGTGCCTTGGAACCAAATCAGTTCAATTGTGTTTAGCATTTTCCGTGCCAGCAGAGCACAAAGTCTTCATTTAATACAGCAGACTACAGATTGAAAAGCTAGAAAAGCGATTGTGCACTGCAGAGGGTTCAGTTGGAACACTCTGTGAATGCTTTGTGGAAACTGCTTTGAGTGAAAAATCACGATTTGGTTTGTCAATGTGGAGTTTTTTCAACACAGAGATAATCGTCCTTACTGTTTTCAGAAATCCATGTTTGTGACGGGCTATATAAATATTGATGGGGTCATCTGTGAGCTATGAGATAATATTTAATACCTTTTCTAATGTAATCATATATGTTAAAACCAGAAACCATCTGGAGAGCAATTTTTATTGTACCAAGAATTGTTTTACATTTCTAAGGATCAAATCCATCTGTATCGGTTTTTTGTATGCACTATTTACATGCTGTTTAAGTGTTACTTTGTTTTTAGTATTTCTTTGAATAGTAGGTCTTAAACAGTTTTAAATAAACTAGATATGCAATGATAATTTTTAAAAACTAAACAATTGAAAGGGTTTCTAAATAACTTTTTCCTGGATTGCAGTTTTAATCTTTGATTTGGACTTTGTTTTGCATACTTGCTAAATCTGATTGCTGTAAGGACAAATTTGTGTCTATGTAATGAATATATTTTAGTTTCTACTGAAGGCCATAACTTTTAATCTCACATACCCCTACCCCCAATGCTCAATCTTTTCCCCTCAGGTTTGTTTATTCACCAGCTAGGAATGACGCTTGCAGTCTCAGAATAAACTTTCCCACACTGCTTTACTTGTGAAGTTAACTTTACAAAGGAGCTTCACAATATCTGTTTCTCTTAGGGTGGCTACTCATTTACTGTATATGGGAATCCTAACTTTAGAAAACAAATGAGTGGTATGATGTCACTTTCTATGTTAGCAGCCAGTTTCCAGCATTCACTGCATGCATTGGATTGGGTTGGTTAGAGAAGGTCTTAGGGGAAATTCACTTATTTGAACTGCTACCTAAATAAAGCTTATTTAAAGATAAATACTTGTAAAAAATAAGTCAAGCATAATTCGGAATATTTTTATGAACAGAGACTATTGATAATACAAAGGCATTGTTGCTAAAATGATTGTGCTTGACTGAACAGATCTTCTGTGGAACTAATGAATGTAGATGAAATGATGTATTATTTGGTAGGTACTTACTCTGGTATGTAACACTAAGCTTATACTTTGTAAAAGTGCTTATGTAGCATTATAATTGGAAATGTTCTTCAAAAAGAAACCTGTATGTGTAGATAAATTTTGACTAGAAGTAATGGTGTTTCAGAAAAGTAAAAGAAGATTTTAAGATCAAGCCTTATTTCTGGTTTTCCATGAAAGGGGTTTATCATGGACAATGGAAGAAGGCCTCTTTTTCCAATATTCCTTATCAAATGGACCTTAAGTTCTGAATGAGGAGAGCTGCATGTAGCAATGAAGGTCTTCAGGTTCAGTTGGGTTTCACTGCTGAAGCTGCAAACAGGAGCAACATCTGTTTTCATGTTAGTTTTAAATTGTATTAGCTAATCCATTTTGAACAGTGTAGTAATTGAAGATATTACTTCAACTCAAGACAGCTGCAAAGAAGCCCAGCCTGAAGTACATCTTGACAGAAAATCTATATTATAAAGTAGCTTGCACCAGCTAGATTAAGACTTTAAGGTGGATTTTTTGGCTGAAATTTTTAAAAGTGTCTTTTAATGACAGTGTAAAGAAGACTTGACTGCTAATTGTGGGTGTTTTTTTTTTCTTCTGGTGTGGGTTTCATAGCTGAGAAGTGAACTGAATCTTTGAAACCTCCTATTGGCAGAGCAACCATTCCTAATGCAGGTTGTGCTATTTGGACAGCCTGTTGTAGTGTGAAAAGACCTTGTAACCTATTTAATCTGTTGGTGCCCCTCAGTTTCCTGCTTCTCTGATTGAGAATTTTCTGAAAATCTGTTACAATTTTCTGTAATGGAGCTTATTTTAACAAAAAGCTAATACTAGCTGGTTAACCGTGATAAAAAACATGGGATGAACAGAAGCACAGTTCTTTTTTTTTTTTACTGTATTTCTGTTTAGACTATGTGTTTAGTTTAACTACAGATTCTCAGTTTTATAACATTTATAAATCTAATTTGTCGTTTTTGAGAGTTGGAAGATCACATAAAGCAAATGATTGCAATGGTCTCTGCTCAGGCCATGGTAAAATTAGATTGTGTTTGTATTGACCAACAAACAGTGTATGGAAACTAAATGTGCATTTTGGAGGAAATTAGTTTTGTCCATTTTAAACCATTAATGTATTAGATATGTCAATTATAAATAGAATGACTGTTGATTTGGCCTGAAAACATCTGAGCTAATTTCCGTCAAGGAAAAATCACTTAAGACAAAGTATGATGATACATCCCAGTAAGTCCGGCCATTACAGTGTGAGTGTTTAAAAAATGGATATTAGGTTGAATGCTATCTTTAGCAGATGGTGTTCTTTTCTTTAACAAGCATGTTTTTAAATAAAATTTGCTTCTTTCCTGTTACACTGTAAACAGAATTTGTCATTCTGTATTCAGTGAAATACGTATCCTGGGAATGATGCCAGTGGTAATGTCAAACAAACTTGAATTACTAATGTTGAGAAAATTTAAAATAAGTGCATTCAAGTTTAAAAGAAGTCTGGTTAATTTGATTTACTGTGGACCTTTTTAACAAGGGCAAAAAAAAAAAGAAGGTTTTGTGTTAAATCCTCATAGCTGCATTTCTGTCTATTCTCTTTTTGCTAGTTATTGGCAGATGTGTAATGAAAGGATGTTAGGAACTTACGTTTGAAAATGCTTTATCTGAAAAAAATTAAAATTAAAAGGCTGCTATGATTTTCCACAATGTTTTTCTCAACATTTATCAGTTAATATTAGTTACTTCTGTTAATTGAACTAGTATTAGTATTAGGTAATACTGATTTCCTAGAAGCTGGAGAGAGGATTATACAAATGTGAACTGGAAGTAAAATCTCACTCCACTAGCCTGCTATTTTGAAAGTCACTAAAATCTGATAAGTTAAATGAATTTGCTGGGACAGATAACACTAACTAAGAGGATTTGTTTTTTCACTTCAGTATATATTAACACTTTTCATTTCTACACTAAGTCATTTTTACACAGTTGTAGTATGTAGATGGATAAGAATCACCTTCTACTAATTTTAGTTGTATTTAGAGTGAAGCATAGCACTATCAATAAAATACAAGTGTTTCTTTAACACTACTGAATGTACACATCTTAAGAAAATCTCATGTAGACTTTGGATGCAGTTAACAAGTTCAATTTGTGTGTTAGTTAAACTGTTGTACTGTGAATTTATGTGTCTGAAAACTGTGTTTATTAGTCTGGTATTTGTTCTTGAAGAACGATACAGGATTCAGAGCGATCAGTTGGAAGACCTTTGGCTGGTAACAAAAGAGCTCATACACCGACTAGAAGTACATTTCAAGAAGCAAACCTGCAAGGATTTTGCTTGCACCTTTTCTGGTTCAATTCCCCTGCAAGAATATTTTGAACTAATTGATCGACATTTTGAGGTATGTTACATAATACATGAATTGCTAATGGTCGCTAGTTTAAAATTGTATGTTAGTGCAATGATTAATCAGATTTTACCTATAGTATCACAGGCATTTGGCTTTCAGAAAATAGAAAGTTGTATCTAAGGGAAAGTCCCATCAGATTTTAAAAAACCTGCCCTTGTAGTAGTAGCATTGGAGGCTCAAGGAGGTTTGCCAGACCAGAAATCAGAGAAATGTAATTACTTTTTCCTGTTTGGCTGTGCAGGTGACAATGGAAAATCTCCAGTGGTTCAGCTAGCTTGTAGAAATAGCTAATAAAGTAAAATATATGCATTCTTTCCCCCACAACTTTCCAAAAAAAAAAAAAAAAAGAGCATAGCTATTTGAAAATTTCTATTAAACTTGTGTATTGGGCAAAAGCAGCAACATATGTATGCAAAAATGAGAAATGCTATTGGATGTTCTTTCATACTGCTAAATTTTCTGTGAGGTGGAGCCATCACCACACAGAAAGATGGAAGTTGTCACTGGGATTTTCTGGGATTTTTTGAGTGGTCAGCTTAGATCCTGGTCTATAGCTCAAGCTCTCGAGTAGTTATTCTATTCTCTTTCAACTAATTGGAAAGTAAAAAATGCTGATGTTTCTTAAGTGACTGATATTGTAGAAATACCTTAAACCTGGGCTTCTGTAGATTGTATAACAAGCTTAAATACATTGAAGTTCGAAATACAGGTGTGATTTCTGGGATGCTAATTTAGACTCTAACTATGTTGCAGCTGGCTCTTTTGACATTTCTGAAGTTTTACTGTAATTATCTGGTCTAAAAAATGTCAAATGATCTATTAAAGGCATTCTTATGCTTCCATCCCTGTTAGTTTGGGAAGCTTAGGAGAATATTATCTCTCTTTTGGGAAGCTTAGGAGAATATTATCTGAGTTGTCCCTTACCTGAGATGTCCCCTTTTTCCTACTACTTCTAGTAAAAATTCATAGTATTTCTTTTTCTCTTAGCACCCTTGAACTGTTTTTCGTTATCATGTACTGACAGAATGACATTTGCAAATTTTAAAATATAATATGGTATGTAAAGTTAAGAAACTTACTTTTTCTGTTCATTTTGGGGCACTTTTGCTTACATTTGGAAAGCTGTGTGTCGTGCCGTTTCTTCTGCTAGTTATAGCATGTCAGCTGTACAGAGGTATCACAGCTTTTTAAAAGACTCATCTTTAGTCATTTTTATTTTAGAGGCATATACTAGAAAGTGGTGATTAAAAGAAAAAAATAGGAATTTTTATTATCTAGGCACTTGATGTACAATGTTCAATGTTTTGTGAACACTTCAAGGAATTTTGTTGCTGTAGCTAATCAGTATACATAAAGGCAAAAAGGATTTAACTTCAGAAAAAGACAATCATTCAAACAGTACAGAATTCAGTACTTCTATTCATGCTAAGGGAATACTAAGGGAATAACCTTTTACCTTCTGCTGCAATGAATATCAAGTCCAATACACTGTACACGTGTCATAAATAGCACACCAAACCAAGAAGAAGCCTTCATGTCTTGGTAGTGAAATTCCATTCTTGTTAATAGGCTTCTTGATGAGATATTTATGCATTTTCAGAGGTTATTGTGGCTGCTGACAATTAGTTTTGATTCCAGTGGCAAATGATAATTCTTGAAAGTGTTAAGCTCTACAAGGATTGGGAAGTATGAAACTGGCATAAATGACGTCATATTTGAGTATTACACTCTGTCTCAAAAATTTTCCTATCCTTCTCCCATTTCATTTGGAATGTGCATACATAAATGTATATGACCCTTAACCTGAATTCTTGAAAACCCTTAAATTGCAGCTACGTTTGAATGCTGAGAAGTTTCAGGAGCTGTTATCTGAAAGGGCTGTACAGTTTCGAGCTATTGAGCGGCGACTGCTGACACGATTCAAAGACAAAACTCCAGCTCCTCTTCAACATCTGGACACCTTGCTAGAAGGAACATTCAGAGAGGTCAGTACAGTTTGATTATGAGCCTAGCCTTTCTTTATCTTGTTGGTAAAACCTAGCTTAAAGCATATAAGCTATGCTTTCCTGGTTACATTTACCATCCAAGAGACCAGGAAGCAGTAATTTGTTTAACCTAATAGTCCCTGTAACTTTCCAGATGATTTGCAATAGTTTTATTTAATCTGTGACCACAAAATCTTTACTCCCGGGTCATACCAGCTTGACAGCACATCATTCTTTCCTAACTGATGTTGATAGTGTAAATATTTTATAGTTCATGTGAAAATATTTTATAGTTCATAGCTTGTGTAAATATTTTATGGTACACTGTAAACTGGTGGAATGGTTTGGCTGGTGTAACATTCACAACAAAATTGTCTGAGACTGACCATGTCCTTCCTATGGGGATTTATGTTCTAATCGTTTCAGAATGTTATAGCTGCAGAAGAACAGTGTTAAAAAAAATCCTTCCCAAAGCATCCCCATACTGGACAAAGAATAAACCAGTTTTTCTTCCTGCCTCAGCTCTGTGTTGCTTTAGAATGACTTTTTCATGATATGTCCCCTTGTTAAAAAGTTATTGTATGTGCTTTTTTGTGCTTTTCTTTTGGAGGATCTGATTTTACTTTCTGACATGCCTTGTTTGAGAAGCTGAGTCACAATTAGAGTCCTTACTGGAAAAAAGACTTACCTTTGTGCAGTGTTGTATATCACAACAACTAGAATCCAAAGGTGTTAAGGAAAAGTATTTCCCCCTACTGTTTCATCTAAGAAAACATTTCTTTAAGTTAGAGAAAACTGTCTTTCCATGTATGCTTATATGTAAGTCAGATTTGCTTTTATTCCAGTCTGTACTGAGTTCCCAGTAATATTCCACTCTTTGCTGAGTTCACATGGGATGATTTAAGTTTGAAAGTGGGGATTTTCAGGTTGCTTTAATAAATACTAGGTATTGTGGTAGATGGGTTATTCTTTAATGCTTTGAAATGGCATGACTAAATAAGCCTGAAAAATTAACATAAGTGAATTTCTTGGGTCTGCTTTTGCTTTGTAGAAATTTCTGCTTTAAACTTGAACAACCAGGATGTGCTTGACAGTTTTCTTACGCAGTTGATTTGAAAGCTGAATTCTGAGAATATGGCAAAAGTCAGGTTGTTGAAATAGATGCATATTGCCAAAGCTTATTTTTGAAAGTCCTTCAAACCAACATTAGATGGGTGCTTTTCTTAACATTGCGGTTGTAGGCTTTTTGAATTGGAATGGGTGTAGTTGAAACAAGAATGAGGAAAAAGAATTCTTTTCAAAGAACAAATGTTTACATTTTTTCATAATTGTTTAAACTTGGTAGACTTCTTGGTAGATTTCCTTTTTAATTTCTTTTCTTTGTGGGAATCCCCTTCCAACAAAGAAATGTTGTTATCGTTATTATAAACAAAGTGTAGTAAAATGGTGATTGCCATTGATACCTCACTGCTGCATGTGTTGTTTTGAAAGTGAGAGCTGTGGTAGGGTTTAATATTGACTCTTCTGTGAGGATGAAATGAAATTGCCCAATGTTGCATTTTCTGTATTAGAAAAGACTTTGTATTTTTAAAATTCAGTATCATACTCTGTCTTTATTTGAACAAGTATGTCTAATGCAAATAGTTGAGGTATTCAAAATATGATAAATGTGTTTTCTGAAAAGGAATAATGAGGCTGGGTAAATATGAGCAGAATGAAGTCTCAGTCCAAAAAATCTTTTAAGCATGTAGCTTTTTCACATTGAAATAAATATGCCTTTTATTTTCTTAATAATTATCTGAAAATCCCATCTCCTCTCTTATGTAAAATATTTTTATATTGAGAAAAAATTGCCTTGTTTTAATCTCTCATTTTTCACTAAAGTAATTGTTATATACAAAGCTAAGCATGGTTTTGTTACTTCTTACATTGTGTTTTGTACTCAGAAGGGAAATGTCTATATTTTGGTTTTGTAGGGTATTCCAAACCTTTTCGTCTAGAACAGAAAGGGGTTTTCAGTTAGTGAGTGTGTGATTTTATTAATCTTTTTAACACAGAATCTCCAGGAATTGGGCATTGTATGAATTACATTCTTAATAGAATAACTATTACGGTGTAGTTTTTTTTTTTTTTTAATTGACGCTTTAGTAATAAAACCTCTGCAAATCCACAGGGATATAAAGATACCTCTTATTGGTTGGTGCCTGTATTTCCTCACATCAGAACAGTTATACAACTGTTTTTATGTTTTTATGAACAACCTTTTAACTACAAATCAAATAATGAATATTCAACTCATGTAGTTTCATTGCCTTGGTGTGATAAATACCTACCTTAAATGTGTTCTGTATGGTTTCTTTGCCCACCTGCAAATTGTTACATATTTCTGAACTGATTGAAATTTTACAACTAAAGTAGATTCTAAATGTTCATTTTCAGTTTTTCTCTTCAAGTAACAATTGTGTTTGTATGGTATGTAGGTAGACGTACAATGTGTATATGTCAAAGTTATAGATGTCAAACTGGAGAAAATTAATCAGCTGCATTGTATTCCCTGGTAAAAAGCATTTCTAGTTATGAAGTAAATTTTTGCATTAAGCCTTGTACACTACCAACAAGGCAGGCTGTATTTAGTGCCCCAATAAAATTACTGGTTGGTCTGTTATAAGGAAACTTGAGCTTTACTTTCCATCTTGACAATAATGAAATGTGTAAGCAGGCATCAGTGAGTACTTTTGGTTTTATAGTCCTGTTTAAGATTTTCTTCTAGAATTTGACTTTCTGAAGTAATATTTCAGATCTAAATAGATTGAAGTGAGTATTAACAACAGTTAGCAAATAGTGACATCAGGTGTTCCATTCTGGAAGGAAATGGAAAGCTAGTAGTCTTGTACATTTGAAATGGGAAATGTTATTCTTATGATCTTTAAGGAGGATTTGTAGGAAGGTGCTATGAAAATAATGGAAAAATCAATTTGCAATAGATGCTATTTATATGCCTATGAATTTCTTGATCTCCTAAAAAAAGTTTAGCAGTGCAGTTGGACATGCTACTAACACTTGGTCTAAGAAAGGATTTTAATTAGATACATTTAAAAGCAGTTGAATGGTAGTTGAGATTCCATATATGTTTTCTAGTTTAAAGGACTTCAAATATGAAATGAGATTGCGGCAAATTTTATGGTAGCTGTTGTAAACAGCATGTACTTTGTATAATGCTCCCCTGCTAGAGACATGTTATTGCTTGAAAGTGCAGTTTAGTGATCTTTTATGTCTACAATGTGTTTTCTGTCATAATAGAAAAAAATATTCATAGTTTGGCAGTAGCTGCAGGTTCTTGCCCTGAAATCATAATTTTCATGCATTGACTCTTGGCAAACATTACTTGGATTTCCAGGTACAAACTGGAATTAATAAGTGTCATAAAATTGAGATGCTTCAATTTCTTATTTCAACCCACATGGATTTTATCCTACTGAATATAAGCAATACTAGCTGTAAGCTGTGTTTAACCCTGTTTGGAAGCCTACCACAGTTACATTCTTTTGGGGAAGGAGGAGGATGAATTTTAAATATGGGGTGGAGTTCTCCTAGGGCACTAACTATTCTTTAACCAATTTTAAATACTTAAAACATGAATCTGAGACAAGATTGAGCAGTTCCAGTTTACAAAAAAGAATGTAACTACAAAGCAAGCACTCTTGCCTTGCATTGCTTCATGATTTGTCTTGCTTTTTCTGACTTCTTTTGTAATACAAACAGATTTTCCCTATATCCTCACACTTCCAACATATATAGTGTAGTTCCCTTCCTATTGTGTAGCAGCTCAGATTTCCCCATGTTCTGAGGTCTCTTCATCCCCACCCTATAAAACCACTGACTTTCTTGTGCTTTCTAATGATGAGATCTTATCTTTTACCCTTGCCCCCAGCACCACTCTGACAGTTTCTTACTTGTGCGCTGTCAAGCCTGTGCACGAGTTGGTGCTGACTGGCAGCAGCCACCTACCCAGAGAAAATGAACGATGCCCTCTGTCTCAGGAGAAATAGTTAAGTAGTGTTTCTCCCCTCCCAGTCTGCTAATTAAAAAAAACTTATCGAGGAACTGAATGATTTCTGGCTCTTCATGTTACTGTAAAATTTTGTGTGGTCATTGGAAATGACAATTACTAGAAATGGACTTCCAGAACAAATCTGACATAACTAGCCAGCACAGTTCCATAACCTTAGACATCTAGACTTAAGAACTATGTATTTTCCAAGCTGGGTCTTTTTTTATGATCAGTCATACATTTTAGCTTTTTCTTTAGGTACTTTATAAATTTAAAACCATCTTCTATTAGTGAAAGGACCTAGCACACTTTTCTAACCAGGACTAATTAATGCTGAAAATTTGCTTCCTTTATCTTCTACTAACACAGCTATTCTTCTGTGTTCATCTTATTTATATTAGTATTGAATAACCACTCAGAAATACTTGGCTGTAAGGAGTAATAAGGTGATTTTCAATGTGATTTCCTGATCCTACTCAGTAAGCAACTGGAAGTTGTCCAGAATATTCTGCTGTATTTAGTACACGGTTTGTATTTATCTTCACTTACCTCAGTCTTGCGTCTTGTAAGTTCTGTATGTGAATTGCATCTTGAAGAGATAAATGCACATGGGAATTTTTCACCTAAAAACTCTTCTTGAAACAGGGGGAAAATCTTCCAAATAGTCTTTCTGATTTCAAGAGGTGCTCATAGGTTTTTCTTTTAAAGTAGTAGGAAATAACACAATTCCTACAGATTTTTTTTTTTTTTTTCCCAGTGTAACTTTCCTCATCTGTTCTCCCTTCTGGAGAACATTTTACCATCAGTCTGTTAGAAGTTGTCAACAAACACAATTGCTTCCAGGTAGAGACACCATGACTCCTCATTTAGAATGAAGAAGGCAATTCCATCAGGAGGATCCATTTTAATTCTTTACATGGCAGTAAACTGTATAGGAACGTGTTGCCTGTCACTGAGAAAGCTTTATCCACATGTAAAGGTAGCCATTTTCCTTGAGGTCTGTGATGTGAACTGTCCCTTGCATGTACAGTCCTGGATGTTAGTTGGGGATCTTGGAGCATTCAGTAGAGACTTCTGAAGAAACGAATTTTTGCAAAGGATTTGGAAGCCAGATGTCTCTAAATGAATGCACCAGTTCTTTTAATTAGTAACATTACAGGAGTTGTCCTTCCTCTTTCTTATGAAAGTTTTGAAGAAAGGTGCATATATTTTCAGAACTTTGTAAACTTCATTACTCAGCTGTTTCTTTAACATAGTCTAATTTAAACAGAAAGATGGACTATTTCATGTTTTTGAGATGAAAATTATGCAACTGCGCTATGAATGGCAGCTGCAAAAACTTAGGACTGGCCCACGGTTTTATGTTGCAGCACAAGATTGATGCTGAAGTGTCCTTACTTTTTTGTTTGTTGTTTTTGTTTTTGGTGTTTTGTTGTGGTTTTGGTTTTTTTTTTTGCAACTGTTTGGATCCTTTTGGAACTCCTCAATCCCATGTCATTTTCAGAATGATGCTGAGTAGCTGTACTACATGACAGGATCTGTTCTGGTCTTAAAAGTTGATGTTTAGGTAATCAAATCTAAAGCTACCTTCATGGCATTCTTCTTTTCAAAGAAAGAAAAATATTTAGAGCAACACACAATTAAAGCATGCAAGATCAGATTTGCAGCTCAAAGAACATGCAGCTCATGTTCAACAGTTAACTGAATTTTTTTTATTCTTTTAGAAAAGCCTCCAAAAAAAGAGAAAGCTGTAATATAACAAACTTTCAAAACTAAATTTATGGAGAAAAAGAAAATCTTTTCATCCCTGAACAAACTTAGAAGGCCAAGGGAAGTGCACTAAATATTTATGTTTCTTGAGATTTCAGCAGAATGTGTAATTAATCTAAATTTTGGACAAAGCTTAAAGGAACTGAGTTAGAATCCCTCTGAGCCCATCTTACTTAACCAGACAATTGGGAGGAATTTTTAACCCAGTGTTGCTGATCATGTGTGTTATGTCTCTCTTTTGTTGTGGTTTGTGATTAGGCAAGAGTGTTGAAACCTTGTCAAGCACTATTTTATGTATTAAAATACTGTGTGCTGGTTCTTGCCCATTTTATAGCATTTGACAGTATCAGGCAGAGTTAGTTTCACACGGAAATCATTACACTATTGAGACAACTACTTGATTCCAAATTGTACCTTCCAAATCACGTGACTTCCTCTCTGAAATTTTGGCACTTCATATAAAAACCAGTTAACAGTTGATGCATATCTAAAGGTTAGCGTATTTTGTTCTCCTCGTCTAACACTTGTGATCACTTTTCAGAACAGATCATTAGCTGATTTAAGCCACCATTATTCCTGAGAGCCTGGTTATAAGGCATGGGGCTCTGGCCCAGTGTCCAAGTGCTTGCCTTTTGCTGGGGTTATTGTCACACATCTGGTTCACTTGTGTTCAGCATCAGCTAGATGTGAATGTGATGCCATCTGGAGGCTTTACACCTGTGTCAAAGTCAAACAAAAAAAAGTACTAATACACCTTCCCATAGTACTGTGCTAATGTAGCTATATGGCTCCCAGGTGGGGATGGTTCTTCATCTCCTGTCTTTCAGCTGGTGTGGAACAATTCTGTGACCGTCTGCACCATTCTCTGCAGCTCTGTTTTAGTCTTTTGCTGTGCTGCTGGGTGCTGGACCAAGCAGTACTTCAGGTGCTCTGTCTTTTGGTCTCTGGGTATATGATCTAGGTTTGATCTTGTATCTCTCCTGCTCAGAGCTTTGTCCAGCTCCTGGTACTGAATTCCCCCTCTACTGAAAGAATGTGTATTTGACACAGTACATTATAATTCTGTGAAGGAATTTTTATGTGAATGTGTACATGAATTTTCTTGTTATCATGAAAAGTACAGGTGTGTGGAAAAGAGAGCCACTCAGGAGGTCCAAAGTTATTTTCGTCTGTTCAGCAAGAGATTTGGATCTCGTTGCTACATTTGTGCTTCCTTTCTCTCCTCATTGCTTCTGTTTTTTTTCCATTTTTCTCTGCTCTCAGAATAAGATTCCCCCAGCTATCAAATGACACCCTTTCATTTGATTTTTGACACTGTTGTTTCTGGTTCTTGGCTGGAGACTCACATGATTGAGCTGACTTCTGTCTGGACAGTTTTTTTGTTCAAGGGAGCTGGAAATACTCTTAAGTTAGTAATCCTTGGTGGTTTCAGGCTGTTAGATAAAGTAACTTCTTTTGATATTTCCATAATGATTTCAGCACAAAGATGGAAAATATATTGAAGGCAAATGCCTTTGCCCTCCTTAGATGTCAGTGTTCATGTACATGTGCACATACATATATGTGTTTAACTACTCATAATTCATATCTTCATTTTAGTCTTCAGAGTTGTTCCTGGGTGTCTTTAGTATTGTCTATATGAAATCCAGATTTCTACTTGTATGGTAGTTGGTACTAACAGGTCCAGCACCTAATATACTGCAGAAAAAATATAATCTCCTAATTTCTCTGCGTATCTCTTTTGCATCTACTGATTAGGAAGCCACTTTCTTATTTTCTAATCTGTAATTTTACTGCACTATTAGGTAAAATACAAAGTAAGTATGTTCATTACAATTTTTAAAATAAACATAACTTTCTGATGTTTTGAAAAACAAAGTACTGTTCCTTGCAGTATTTTAACATTTTTGCAATGTGTGGAGCACTTGGATCGTTGGTGGTTTGTAGTCAGTGGCAAATAAAACTCAGTATGTTCTGTTCACTAAAACACAGGGAATGTCATTAAAGGTCCATTAACTCTTTGTTTGAGCCCCTTAACTCTTTGCCTTGCTTATTAATCAGTTGATAAAAATCTCAAAAGTGATCATTAATGATTGAGTATTCTCTCTTGAGTGGCACTTCTGACACACATGGCCTCGGGAACTTGACATTTTGGGAATGATTCATTACTTGATTAGTAAGGACTTTTACCTCAAAGCAAAACCATTAGGGTTTATCATGCATGACTCAAAGGCTATATATCACACCCGCTCCTGTAATAGTAATTTTCCCCAGATAATGTCAGTGGGAACTACACCCATAGTATAAATTAGGTCTTTTTGGCTTGAATAAATATGCTGTTCCTTGGAGGAGTTATATTTAACTTCTCTTGTTTTATTGCTGTTTCTGCTAAATGTAGTTTTTTCATAGCCACTAAAAGCAGCTTGTTGGCTATTACATATAATTAAAATTCTCAGTTTTACTGGTGTTCAAATAGTGTTATATTTCTATTTCCTTAAGACTTATTTAACTTTAACAGTGGAATACTTACAATATCATCAAAGCCCCTTTTTATTAGAAGATGTATTCCAAAAATGTCTGAAAGTAGTTAGCTGTGCTTGGGAAGCATAAATTAGGATTACTGGCAAAACTCTTCTGTACTTAGGTCTGTAGTAGCAATTACTTGCTTCAGTGTGGGACAATCTTCTGACAGGTTAGTCAGTTTGTGGGACAAATAGGTGAAATTGTTCGTATTGTCAGTAAAGTGTTTTTTTTGGTGAAGGGAGTTAGACACATGTAAAAGCAGGAAACAGCACAGCCATCACAAGAGAAAGAGATTGGAAGTAAAATGTTCTTGTGTGGATAAGTATGGCATAGAGTGCCTCAACTGGGCTCTGCTGGACTGCATTCAGTCTGGTCTGTCACATTTTCCACAGAGGACGGTTCCAGCTACACTGTGCTGTATCCTACAGCCCCATCTACTGAATTACTCCCCTTGAACTTGCGAATAGCCAGCTTCGAACACCCACTGCTCCATTCAAATCAGTAAAGGACCAGAGGTGTGACTTTTATTAATTTCATTCCCCCCATTCCTCTTGGGGTACAGTTCCCACTTTAGAGCTGCAGCACCATTGTGACCTATTGAAGGATTCCCTTTGCTTCAGTCCTCAGGGGTATGGGCAGATTGTATCCTCTGGTGTATAAAGGCAATGGTAGGAAGTGATTTATGTCACTAGTTGTGATGTAAACATTCTCTAGCACTTTTTGTGGCATTTGTTTCATTGGATATTGACTTTTTGAGGGGGAAGAAATAATATTCCTTTGTAGGGGTAGATCTTGTATCCTCAGCCCAATACGAGGTCACCAGACCATGGATGAGGGCTTTCTGTAGGAACTGAAAGAGCCTGTGTGCATTTGAAAGAATGAAAATGGAACCAGTTGGCTACAATTCCCCAAAGACAGGAGTGCTGATAAGTTTTATTTCTTTGAAAGGAATGACATATCTGATAATCTGAATTATTGGATACCCTTGTTGAAGTTTAAATCATTGGCAGTCTTTTTCACTGGGATAAGTGTACTCCATAGGCAAGGGAGGAAGTGCTACACAGTAGTGTAATCAAAACTTGAATAGAAAAATTGATACCATCTTCATGGAAGGAGGGAAACACTCTTATTTTGTGCTCCCTAGAAAGTTTTCTGTATCAGTCCTCTAATTATGTAGTGTGGAAGCATTTGAGGCATAAAAAATACATGGCTAAGAACCAGTGAGCATATCTGGTAGAAGTCACAGTGTTCACTTTGGGAGTTTTTATACATGACCTTTGTGAAATTTCTCATTCTAATTGAATAGTCCAGCTATGATGCATTAAATAACTATTACATTATTATCCATTTTGGTTGATTTCTTCATGCAGTACTAAGAGCATTTTTGGTGGATTGTGATGTAATTTCACTAGTTTGCTTTTGGGTGGCTACTATAATTGTTTTACCAGTGTGTATATGGGTGCAGTGCCTTCAGATAGCTGAAATAACATTGAACTAGATCAATTTCTGCTGTAAAGTCATGATAAGTAATTCCGATTTCTTTGATATACAGTAGGTGACAGTTTTGCATTGTGGATGGATGGCAACTATATGTTGGTTTCAAATTCACACAGAGTAAATATTTCACAGACTTTCATACTTGGATTCAGTGAAATGCCTGGATTTGTGTTAATATATATGTTCATTATACCAACAATAAATTCTTAGGGGGAGAGCTACATAATTAATGTGATTCAATAGCATTTAATGCCAAACTCTGATTTAAAACCAAACAAAAAATACTCCCTCCCTCAAAACAAAACTGAAAACCATACAGAAAATAAGTATTTGGTGGCCAAATTAACTAAATTATTTACTCTTCTAATGCCTGCAGATGTTGGTATGAGTTGGATATTGAAGTGGGTTTGGTTACTGTTGTAATTGTACTGTAAGCCCAGTAATACTGAGCTGTTTTGTCTGCAAACTTAAGCTGAAAATGTTTTACATCAGTCTGTACAACCACTTATTTCCATTACCATATAGAGAATGAGCATCTAAATTACTGTTCTGTTGTTTCTGGGTAATCTTGCAGGTGTGACATTTAATTTAGTCGCTGGTGATGGCTGGCCCAAAATGACTTGTAAAGACCAATGTCAGAGGTGGAAATAAGACCTCGCATTATCAATCCCCTGCTTTGCACACTCCTGATCAGCTCTGTTAAGATTCTGCTTGGTATTACTTATCAGAGGCAGTATAGTAGTAGACTGTGGATTCCTGAAGAAAGAAAAAATTAAATAGTATAGGTGATTTATCAATAAAAAATAAAAATCTGCTTCCTTCTGTGTGTGTCCCCTGCAGTCAGGTCAGAGCTGCTGCTTTAGCCACTACCTTTCTGCAGAAACATGTAACTTGTGTGGTCATTCTCCCAATTTAGATCTTTTTAATAAAAGGTACAGTTTATGTTGGAACTAAACTGTTGGTTAAATCTGTAAACTGACAAAAACAAAAGGGAAAAGAACTTTCTTCTCCATTTCTTCTTGCCAGTTGGCATCTCAACAGGTCTATTTTATGTCTCAGTTGTGCTTAACTACTAACTTCTACAGAGTAAGTATTTCTACATTGTGAAGCCTTTAATTATTCTGTTGTGGCTAGTTTAAACCAGTACAAAAAGGGGAAAGTCGGTTAATGCAGGAAAATTTGGCATAATGAACAATGGGGTTCAGATGTCAGGAACGAAGAAGACAGTAATGATGAGTATCATAACTACAGACATAATATTTTTAGGCTTTTATTAAATAGAATGTTCTGCCCATTCTGCTTGCCTTGAGTTCTTTGACAAAGTTTTGTGGCTGCCAGTTTCTTGGTTTAATATTGGCAATTTGTTTTGGATACAGACTTAGTGTTATTTAGATATCTTAAAATCAAGTGTTTGCTTGAATTTCTTTTTGGATAGACAACAAGGACGCTGAAATGTTCAGGTGACAGAGTTTGACCATAACAACTGTAATCCTTCTTTTTCCAGAAAGCCTTTTGGTGAGCCTAGACAACTGTATGTATGGCTGCTGAAGGCTATACTTGCCAGTTAAATTCCTGTAATATGGGAAGGAGAAGTATGGAAAAAGACATTATATATCACAGGAATTGGATTTTTTTAAATGGTATTTTTAAAGGAATCATTCCATTTCCCTTTAGGAAATTTGAAAGTATTTGGAATGGGTAACATAATTTTTATCTTGTTCACTGTTTATACTCTTAAGGCCAGTCTACTTAGAAAAAACAACACCTATTAAAGGCCTTTGAATTCAGAGTCTTTCATGTTACAATGAGTCTATTTACTGCTGTCAATAGGCTTGTAATATATTTAGCTTGAAGAGGTTAACAAGCATACCTTGGAGTGTTACTTTTATTTTCTGTTCTGTGACACTTAGCAAAATCCCATTATACAATTGAGTAGTATTATAATGTTAAAATGTTAATTTGTTCTGCATTCCGTTAAAATTGGATTTTTTTTCTTGTGCACTGGCCCATGCATTTTGTATAAAACCTGTAATTTAAACACTACTCCATAGAAATGCTCTAAATTAGTAACCTTTTGCCTTTGCTACCTTAATTACATCTCATTATTTAGTACTTAAAGAGCAACCTCTAGCTACTGGTTAAATATTTGCTACCTAAATAGATTTGTCATGTTAAAGCAAACAGTAGCCCTTGCCTCAGTTGTAATGTGTTTAGGATTTCAGAGTTTTGAGAAATTATGTGCTTCATGTGCTTTACTTTTTTGCATTTTCCTTATTTTTTGATATCTCCTTAATGAGCATTTTATTAGCTGTCTGTTGCAATTCAATAGCTAATTGAAAGTTTGTCTTAAAATAACTATTTTGAAAAGACTTATATTTCAACATGGTCTATGTCTTCTAGTTACATTTATTCCTTTTAACTTTTACAAGCAAATAAGTATAAGTAAATTACTGTTTTTATTATGGAAACAAATATGAAACCGATTACTTGTTGGCTACTAATAGCTATATTCCAGGCTTCTACCTCCTTTTGGGAGGAAGGCTGTATTGTTTGGTCAGAATCACAAGGAATATTATTCATTAAAACATCTGCTGAGTTGTCTTTTCTGACAAATTTAAAGATCACTTCTCTTTGGTCTTTTAATTGGATGCAGAAATTACACTGCAGACGTTATTAACAGCTTGCAGGATGCCTTAATCTTAAGAATTTCATTCACATCCATGTATTTTTGCTCTTTTTTTTTTTTTTTTGCTTTGTCTTTTGCTGTTTTTTCATTTGTATAAAAGCATGTGAAGAGATTATAATTTAAATTGTGATTAGTTAGAATTCCATAGTGTTAAACTCCCTGTCATATGCAAAGGTATCCTGTTTAATTTCCTATTTTACTTTTTTTTTTCTTTCTTTTTTTTTTCCCCCTCAAGATCCACAGTAATGGAAGCTTGTTTACAACAGATTTGTCTATCTGGCTTGATTCCTACCCAGTACCTAACTACTGCTCTCCTTATCTAGTTATTAAATTGTTGTCTGCACTGTCCATTTGCTTTTGGAAGCCAGTGTCTCCAAAAAGTTCCTTCGCCCATTCTTCCCATATGTTTTGTTACATTGCAGGTTAAAAAGTGCAGACTGGCACGGTTATAGTTTGAAGGATAATTCTCCATTTATCTGTATGGTTCTAATACAAAGGCAACAGAGGCAAATGGAGAAAAACACGTTGATGCAAATCTTCATCATCTTGTTCATATGTTTTTGATTCTTTGGGAAACCCATCTATGGAGCAGATAAACATTTGCCCTCTAGTGAATATTTTATTTCCTGTGAAAATCAGTTTTAATTCCTGAAATGTGTTAAACTTTTTCTCAAAAAAAGTTAAATGGTAGGGAGAACACCAGCAGTGCATTTATAGGGAAACTGCTTGGCTTGTCCAGTTTTAGACTAAGTACTTCAACCTTTGGAGTAGATAGTTTCTCTGAAAACTTCTTTTTGTGTGTTGTTTTTTATGTCACTGTTTATACGTTCTGTATCCATAAGCTCTGAAATGATTACTTCACTATTCATGCAAAGGTTTGAGTGATTTATTACTTATTGTCTGTATTTATTCTTGGGTTTGAATTCCGCAAGTCAATCTGGAAAGACAGTGACTCCTTAAGAAGCCCTGTGGGGTTGTTTTTTTTTTCTTTTTTTTTTGTTTTTTTTTGGTTTTTTTTTTTTTGTTTTTTTTTGGTTTTTTTTGCAAAAGAAAAAAAACCTCTGTGGAAACCCTTCCCTGAGAAGAGTTTTTGAGATTTATGTGGATTATAAAGCATTAAGAATGTTTATTCCTTAATTTTCTTTACTAGCAAAAAGGCCAAGATACAATTTTAGCAGGTATTAGTAAAAATTGAAAAGCATGCTTTGTGTTCTGGGACTGGTGCCAACATCTGTGTTTGCAAGACAGGTCTAAGAGTGAATGCTTTTCCTCACTGCCCTTGGAAGACTGAAAGAATACTCCTGTGATATTTCTGTTCAGTTGCATCTGTGATATTTACTTCCCCTTCAGAAAAAAAAAATATTTTTTGGAAGTTAATAGCCACTGCAAAGGAGTTTTTACTCTCTGGGGAGAGGACAGGGGAGAGGCAGGAGGAGGAAAGAAAAAAATCAGAACAGTTTGTTTTGATCGCAGGTGCATTTTTCTAATAGGAGGTCACATTTAATTTGTGTAGCATGTTTTGGTGGTTCTGGAGCAGATCCTCAGCCAGAATGAATTATCATGGGAGTTAATAGCTCTGACTGTTAGCACAAGCTGGGGTCTGTTCTCTAGCCCAGGTAAGTTTGTTCATTTTTTTTTTTTTAATGAAACAAATGCAACTGAATTTTAACATTTCATAAAAAAAATTGCAGTATGTTTATAAAAGAGAGTCAAAGTCTTGTCTCATTTTCTGTGAATGTTATAATAACCTATGTTGTCTCTTAATTTTTTTTTGTATTTTGATCATGGATCAAACGGAGGAGGCTAGGTATCTGTGCATATGTTGCTTTTTCAAAATAGACTGTGTATCAGGTGAAGGATAGGTAAAATGGTGCATTTGCAAATCCAGACTCTTCCAATCTCTGTTTCAAGAGGCTTTTCTGTGCCTTATTGAGGCACTTAATTTATTGTAGCTTTATTCTGAACAGTAGGGAGCCCTCTTTAATTCTGTTCTATCTAGGACTGTTTCAGATGCTCTAACATTGAAAATAGGCCACTTCATTAGGCCAACTAAATATGACTTTAAATGTCTAAATTCTGGTTTAACGATATACGTGCTTCAAAAGAGTGCACTTTTTACAAGAAATAAATTTCCCATATTTTTGCCTCTCTCTTTTATTAACTTTTGCATTGTGTACGGAACAGATTTGCTTTCAGTGGAAAAATGAATTGTTCCAGCAGAGTGCAGCAAAAGACAAATATTGTAAATATGATTGGCTTTCCTGTCAAGAGTTGGTATGTTGTAAAAGAACAACTTAGATGAGGAGCTCATCATACATAAAATATCAAATTATGGAGGAAATATATAAGAAAACTGCAGTCTAGTTAAATTCTTTCTGCTATTTTTTCCTTCTGAAGCATTGATAGAGTTTACTAGGAAAATAATCATTAAAGAACTGTTAATATATAATTAAGTAAGGTCTAAGATCTCTCAAACATGCCTGGTAAGTAGGACAGAACTTTGAACAGTAGGTAGCTAAATGCTACTGGTAAGTACTTTTTCTGAGGCTGGACTGCAATCTGATGGAAGAGTTGAGACTACTATTCAGGATTCTTCCCTTCTTCCCCATATTTAAGCTATTAGCCTCCCCTGTCTTTTATAATTTTAGCTACTAATATTTGTTTCTTTGCTGGTTTTGGGTGTTTGCTTTTTTTTTCTCTGCATAATTGCTTACAAGTTTGCAAGTCTAATGTTTTCGGCCTTTGTTTCACCATAACATGCAAACATTTTTTTTAGCCTTTATTGACCCCATTAAGAAAAGATTATATGTTGCTGTGACCCTCCAAAATTTACTTCAAAATGTAAATAAGAGTAGTATGCAAATACAGCTATCTGGATAATACAATTTGAGTCAGTCTTCTAGAAGCCCTGAGGGAAATTCCCAATGATGCCAAAGGATTCTTACATGTTCCTTACGGGTCTGCATGTCTAAACTCACTTAGAGATGCTTTTTCTTCATATAGGCATAACTTTGCTGGATAGCAGCAATATAAAAGAAGTGAAGGCAATACCTAGAAGTATAGATTTTTATAACACTGGACCCAGTAGTAGTTTTCAGAAACTGAAAAGAAGAAATTTAGCCTGAAAACATGTTGATGTGTTTAAGAGCAACATATATTCAGTATTTTCTTAGCTAAATATGTATATTCAGAAATTGAAAATTGAAATGGATGTATAAAATATTTCTAAAGAAATCTCAAAGGAAAGTGGTTTTCCCTAACCCATCTATTAAAATTCATATAATTTGAATCAAGCCATAGTTTTTTACTAATAGTTTCTTGTGTTGTTCCCATGTCAGAATCTGGATTTAGAGCCCTAAGCAGACTTATGTTTTCACTGTTTGGGTTGCAGCCTGATCCCCTGGTCCTCCTGATCCTGGGTTTCAAAATGCCTTGCACTGCCAAAGTTAAAGTGGGAGCTGTTCCCAGAGAGTTCATTCTCAGCTCATTAATCAACATGAGCAGGTCAAATGAGAGACTGAGGATGAGTGAGTCTGCTGGGATCCCTATCCAGTCATTTGTGGGCACTGGTGACCCATCACCCCTCCAGTTTGCCATTCCATCTGTCAGCGGGTCCCCTTCCCCTCTTGCCACCAGTGGCCCTTCCCTGACACTGTTGCGCAGTAGAAGTGCAGGGTGTTGCTTGTTGCACCAGTCCCTTCCCTGTCCTCCTCGCTGGTCAGATGAGGACAATTCCCCAGGGCACAGTGGGAGAAGTAGTGTATGGAGAAACTAATGTTGCCATGCTGAAGGGGTAGGGATCTTTGTTTGGAGAGAAATCATATCAGGCTTTTAGGAGGCTATCCCAACATTTCAGTCTGCTTCAACCAACAGTTCCCTAATTTTCCCATGTCCTCTGGCTCTAGGAGCTGTTGGTAACAACCTCTGAGATATGCTGAATGATTTTCTTCTACTGTGACTTTGGATCTCTCTGATGGCCGTAAAAAAAAGGTTCTGTTAAATTTGAAAATTTCTGTGTTTGTTTCTGATCAGGTTGTTCAATACAGCGTGAAGTAATTAAATTTTTGGAGTACCTACACATTCCAGTTAGTCTCAAGGCATCCAGTGTATTTCATGTTCTGCAAACACAGAATAAAGTTTTTCTTTTTTTTTTTTTCTTTCCCTGAAGATCTTGCCATTTCAGTTCACCAAATCCTAACCAAGTTTAGAATTTAACAGATATACTATCCTTGGGTAAGGTGAGGGCCAGAATGGTAAGAACATGGAGGTACTTAGGAAAGCTGTTACACAATAAGATGAATCTTGTTCATTTATTGGCTTTTAGTACTGTTTCTTGTTTAAATTTTTGGATCTGTCTCAGCCTGTAGTCTGAAGGGAATTTAGTTACTGACCTTTCCCATACCAGAAGAACTTAACAGAGCAAGAATGGTGCAAAGCTCATCTGGTATTTTTCTGGCCTTAGCTTTGTGAAGTTTTAATTTACAAGAACACAAAGGGGAATATATTTAAGAATCACTCACTAAAGAGAAAATGTGATTGTCGGAATGGTCATTATTCCTGTGAAAGTAATACTTAATTTTATAAAGCACATTGTTAGTTTTGGTAGACTAAAGAAAAAGTGGTCAACAAATAGAGGCCATAAGGATCACGAAGAAAAATTTCAAATTCTCTCCAAATAATGGGATATGTGACAATGACTAATTTTAGGCCTGCCCTGCAGTATTCTTTTACTCTTAACATTTCTTTTGTGGTAGCACACTGTGGCCACACTCAAGTTGGAATCTTCTTCTGTGGGCAGTCCAAACTTAAATTACCAATCATTGCCTCAAATACTGTACAATCTAATACAGTATTTCTCTTTCTTTTTGTAGCATAATGGGTACCTTCACACTGGTGGATTTTTTCTTATTTTTTACTTTCTAACTGTTTGGAATTTGGAAAGGAGGAAAGATATAAAATAAAGTGTTTGAATGCAGACAAAAAACATCTCATGGTTTTACAGAAGCATTGCTTTAATACTATAAAAATGAATATTTTAAATTGGCACTGCCTGCAGTCACGAGCTAGCCTCTGACTTTGCCTTCTGGCAGGCTCATCTGCATATCTGCCAGCAGAATGGACTTTGTGTTGGTAGTTTTCATTTGTATTTTTAGGTGCTGGTTGCTTCATGAATTCTGCTAGGAAAAGCACTTGTAGATATGAAATCACAGTTTGAAAAACTTGCAGAGTTTACAAGTGGCTGATACAGATGTATCATTGAAAAGATATGATAACAACAACAATAATAATGTAATGAAACTGAAGACAGTAATAAAAGCCTTTTGTGTTGAGGAGTCTTTGGGATCATAATTACCCCTTGATAATTATCATGATGGAATCTGGTAGTGTGGTTCTGAAATTAATATATGATGAAGTCTTTAGTCTTTGAGAACCACTTTGTGTAAGTGAAATGAAGATTTCAAAAGTTGAGCAAGTGGGAAGAATGTTCTAAGAAAATGTCTAAAAAGAGCATGTTTACTGTTCGAGTTTTTTTTGACATAGGAAAAGAGAAGGGTGGAGTGATAACCTGAAGAGAATATGATGTGCCTGTGTTTTTTTCATTCAATGATGATACAAACTCTATGTCCCTGGATTGACTATAGCATATGAACTATATGCTATAGCATATAGCGTGCAGGG
>NW_008238330.1:8278210-8311769 GCF_000691975.1 Corvus brachyrhynchos | reverse complement strand
AAAGAGGAGAGTTTCAAGGCCCTGGAATACAGAGATGTCTTTGTTATCATGAGATGAGGACCTTTTCAGCCTTCTTTTTACTTTTCCAGGCACTGCAACTAGCAGGGGGTATTTATGATCTGCACAGAGTCTGACTGTTCTCGAAGGTTGTGGGGCAATAGAGAAGGAGAACTGAACTTTGGATAGATTTGTGAAGCCCCCAGGAGAGGTGGGTGCTAACGAAGTCAGGTATTGTGTAGGAAGGCATCTTCTACCCATAGTTCTCAGTGCTAGTGAGACTAACAGAGATCGATCTTAGCTCAGGGGAGGTACATATGCGTGAAAAGTTGTTACTTTTGGGTAAGAAAATAAGAGTTTAGGAAGACTGAAGGTCAGAGAAATGTAGTAGAGATTGTACTTGAGAGAAAAGATGGGTAAGGTGACACTGAAGAGAGGAAGAGAATTTGGAACTTTCAGACAAAATGAGGCAAATTATTTTTACATGTACAACTTCATCTTAGTTTTTAAATCCAAATCATTTGTAGAGGCATAGAAATTATTTAGAGCAGGATTGGGCATTTATTTAGATTTTATGTGTCGTGGTTGGGAAGGAAAACAGGGGGAGGGGAAGAATTCCCAGCAAGTACAGAAGCTAGTCATGCTTCAAAGAAATAATAAATATTTGGTAAAGAGAGAACAACATTTATGCTGCTTTTACACTTTTGTCACTCAGTTGATTTTTTTTCATCTAGTAAAGATAATAAATGAATAGTGATAAAATATTTCTGTTTGGAAGTTCTTCCTTGGTGTTCATGAAGAGTATTTATTTTCCATCAGCCCTTTACAGTGTAACATTGATTGGTGTGTGTAATGTATTATTCATACTGTTCTAGTTTCATCCCATTAGCAATGCCAACATTATGCTGAATTCTGCAGTGGTAATCTTGTATGAAGTCTTTGTACAGCAAATTCTGCTGTGGTTGATCCATTTCACATTTAGTGACAAGACAGAGTGAACTGTAGCACCTTGATACTACTCAGACTTTGTTCTCCTTCCTCCTTCCAAAGAAATGAGAATTGAAAGTGTACTGTAGACCTATAAAACCAAATTGTGAAAGGCAGAAAGTATATCAGAACTGGTTATTTTGGTTCTTGTATTATATCTTTGTTTTCCTGGTAGCTAATGCCTTTAGAAGAGCCAAATGACTAGACCCATCACATTGAAAAAACAGCAAGAGCAGCATTAAAAACAGCCCTCAAATAAAAAAGTCTGGTGTTTTGGTTCACATGTGTGATCCTGTGGGTACAATTTTGATTGTGTAAATTGTTCTGTGTAGAGCTGATTTAAATATGTGCCAAATCCAACTGCTTATCATGGTTAAGATTACTGAAGGTCTGCCTAATGCTAGTACAAAAAAAGAAGCTTTTCGTTTATATCTTTAATATTTGCTTCTTTGTCATTTAGTACAGGAACTTTTTTTCATGTGCCATAGGCCCAGCCCAACATGCATCAGATTCAATGATAATCTCCTCATTGACTGACTGATTTGGGGCTGGTGTGCTTAGGTGAATACTTACGGTTCGGGTTTTTTTGTTCTGAAAAAAATGGACTTCTCCATAGACTTTTCTGAGAATCTAGGTCATAATAAATTGAAAGCTCCAGACAGGTGAATGAAAATTTATTTTAAAAATATCGTAGTTCCTTCCTTATGATGTGGAATAAAAAGGAAATAAAATTAAAAGTTTGAAGAATTTTTGTTCTCAAATGTTTTCATTTTTTGAAACAGCTGCATAAACAAGGAAACATTCTCTTCTTGGCATGAATACTTTAAAAAAAAATAAATCCCGTGCTTTAAGGTAGATACGTCATGAAGGAGAAATGGCTGGGATCTGTGAAACTGTATTTCTTTGGATTTTTATCTTTGGACACAGGGAGAGCCTGAACAAAGGTTGGGGAAATTGGAAGCTCACATATCAACCAGACCCACAGTTCTTACAAAGATGAGATGGGGGTGGCAAAGAGTCTCTAGATTTTAAGGAAGAAATAAGATGAAACAAAGAAGACAGACAGCTTGAGGGACAAAATTCATTAGCCAAGGAGGAGTACACCAAAGGAATAGAAACCAAAATTTTGCTTTTAAATGGTGATGATGGGGGAGGGTGATTATTTTTGGTTTAAAATGTGTGCTTATTCCAAGAGGCAGGATTGTACTATGGTCTTTATTGAAGCTGGGGAAAGGACTTGCTCAGGCTTTTGGAGAATATCTAGGCAAACATTCTTTAACAGGCTCCACATGTTCTGAAAGATACTTGTCATATATATGCAGATCTTTTTCTGTTTCTCTGAGAAGGAAATGTGCATGTTGGAACTTATGTCAGGAAAACATTGACCTTTCAGAGCTAAAATGAGCATGAAGTAGAGAAAACTCAGTTATTTACAGCAGTGTTGTCAAGTCTTAATTATAGTAAAATTGTGTGTGTGAGATGTTGAGTAGGTTTAATATAGAAAATCTGGGTAGGTTAGTATTTCCATAAAAGCTTATATATTCAGGTTTTCTTTGATTTTACCATAGTTTTTACAGAATAGACTTTCATTCATTGCTTAACATGTTTATAGTCAGTTTTTCAGAAACATGATTGAGTAGACTGAGTGCTTAAAATAATTAATTGTAGTCTGCTCATATATGATGTCAGACAATTATAACAACTTATTTTTTAATTATTAATCAAAATCCTAATTAAAACAGTGTAGGCTGAACCTATTTGTGTGCAAAAACCAGAGAAGGGACTCAATAATCTGGCTGGTTCAATAATCAGTGAAACCCACTCCCCAGGGTATTTTCTCCTCCCTATACCTCATAATATCCAGCATACGAGAAAAAAAGATTTTTACGATACCTTGTGTGGTATTTGACCTTCATAGTAGTAGTGACATCAGAATGCATTCCATTGAATAGCACAGTTATGGGGAAAGAATTTAGTCTGGCCAGAGTAGGATATGCCATAGCCAAGGAGCTCAGTGGATTATAAGATATTTCTTCTCACTGGCTTGCAGTTTGTATTAATTTATTTTCTGGCATTATAAATTTTGCATTCCCTACTTCATTTGGGTCCAGCTTTGGTGGGTGCCCTTCCAGAGTCTTTTCATCCTGATGACTAGGGAGCTTAATAGGAATTAAGGAGGGTTAGTTAAGGGGACCTTGAATCACACTTCCTAGGGCAGTGCTTTAACCCCTCTGTAAAGGGTCCAGCATAAAGATACAGAACATCAATTAGATGGTTTCCTGGATTTGGCTTTCTGAGTCTTTAGTGGGTAGCAGGAGCTACTGTAAAGCCTCAAGATCCCATGGTCTTGCCAGCTGCAGTATGCCGAGCCAGCAGTAGAGATACAGAGACAACATAGACATGAGGTGGTGTTTTGTGCTGGAAGCTGCTGATCCCAGTAAAAAAGGCACTCGGACTCCGTAAGGCATCATTCACAACGTTGTTCATACGCTGTAAGAAGCATCGCTTTAGATGCTGGCAACCCCAGCACCATCACCAACCTCTGTAGAGTGTGCTGGGCAGACATCACCTGTGGAAAATATTCTTCCTTTTGGTCCTTCCATCTGTTAAAGGATTTTCTAGGAAAATAAGCAAAGAACTGTTTTTCATTTCTACAATAAAAATGGAATGATGATGTTGGGAGACCTTGCTGCATGTTCAGGTATAGACAAGGCCATGCAATTGATGCAATTGCTGGTATAGAGGTGGGGCTGCCAACAGGCTCCTCTGCACAATCCATTGATTGCACGAGTCCAGTGGCCAAGGCATTTGTGCCACACTCACAGGCCTGAAGACCATGCTGGGTGTGCAGCACAGCGCTGGCCTGGGCCTCTGCAAATGAAATGTTGTGTGGATCATAGACTCTTCGTGTGCCATGGTCTTAAGTTAGGATTGATGCAGATGTAAAATTCAAATGAAGTCAAGTATGAGTTGTTCTTAGGTACTAATCAATGAAAATTGGTATTTAGCTTTTAAAGTAATTTTATATATTAGTATATACCACAGCATTAGGCTAGATATAAATTACTTAGAAATATGGCAGGTGGTAAATATCAATTATCCATATCTCCTGGAAGGTTAAACTTTATTAGTAACACGAACTGATTGCATACAAACCTTACCAAACTGCTTTTAGCAGATACCAAATAACAGTAAGGGAATTTAACAGCTAGCATATAGTTCTGCCTTTGTTCTGTAAACAGTTTTCCCTTTCTTTCAAGTTTAGTACACTTAGGGCCAGATTTCCCTTGCTTACTTCAAACTGATAACACAGCAGTTGAAAAACCAAATAATTAGGTCCAGCAGGCAGTCTCTGTCACTTAGATGTTTACGATGTATATATCGCATGTAATTAGTTGCATTGTGGGCAGTGTGACCCAGTGAATATGCTATGAGATCTGGTACTGGGAGATTGGAATGTTTTTGCAGATTTGCTCTGACAGCTCTTACAATTTTAAGTTGCTGCAGTTTAGTGTAAAACTGGTACTACCATGCATGCACTGAAAGTGCAATAAAAGTGGTAAGTGCTATTTCCAAGTGATAGTGTAGTAACAGGACATTGAGTCTCAATCTTTCTTTAACCATATTGAGTAAAATGAAGAATTTCTGCTGTCTTATGAAATTCTTTCTCCATTTACTTTTCTCTTTTCAGTTTTTCAAATATGTACTCTTATTTAAACTATTTTTGTGTAATTTTCACAAACTGTGCTCCATATTAATGTTTGAAATATTCTATCTGCGTTTTTAATGCTTTGATGAATTTGTTGGAGTTGATAATCCTCTGAGACCTTTGTCTAGATATTTGATTTTTCAATTGAACAAAAAGCAACCATCTCACCAATAATTTAAAAAAAACATATAAAAAAATCCAGCAACAGGAACAAATACTGTTTTGGCATCAACATTTCACTGTGTGTTTTAGTATGTTTCAAAAATAATATTTCTACCAGTTTGGTCTGCTAAATTTTGATCCTTACACTTTTCTAGTCAAAGGTACTAAAGTCAGAGGCTTAAAGCTGTGTATAATATTAGGAAAAATAACAGATTAGGAGATTAATCTGTGATATTCAACCTCTAGATGTAAAAAAGGCTTGATGGACAGTGTTAAATCGTTTTGCTCATGGGATGCTCTCTTCTAGCAGTATTGAGTATTGCTTCAAATGTAGCTTAGGATCCACATGTGATTCCTGTTTTATCATCCATTTACAGTGCTGGTTGATCTTAGCAATGAAGTTGTAAACCTGGAGCCATAAGAAAATGGAGTTTTCTAAATCTTATGGGGTCTGTAAGAAGTAGTAGGAAGACTGATGAAGAATGATGTTCATTTTAACACAAACATCAGTTTTCCAATGCGCAAGAGGTACAAAAAAAGTCTTTGTGAGGACTGTTAGTAAATTATGAGGAAGCAGTAGAGCCCTGCTTGAAGAATTGAACTAAGGTGGACCATGAAGAAATTTGGGAGTACTTGAGCTTTGCTGAGGGTTTGTTATGATTTATGTTTGTTTGGTTTTTTTCTTGAAGTGAAAGGTGTACTGAAGTGTACTGAGACTGTACAGATATGTACTGACTGTAGAGAGCCTTATGGGTGAAATAGTAAGAGAAACTGTACTCCACAATCACTGTTTTTAAAGCTAAAGTTACTGCCATAATGGATGTTTTGTTCCACCTCAGGGTTATTGTAATATTGAAAGCATACTTAAGGCAGTGATTTCATAGCACAGGTTGTCATCTGAAAAGAATAATTACTAAAATATTTTGAGTTTAAGCTGGAAATAATATTATTATTTACACTGTATTTTCTTCCACAATTTTATTTCATTCGATGTCTTTTAACACCTACAAATCTAGATGTTCAGGAGCCACTTCTTTTTGGCATCCTGAATGTCTACTGCAATTATCTCTTTCTTGCTCTAATTTTTTCCTACTTTCTTTTTTCTGTCACATTAAGCTTGTCTTTTTTTATGCTTTTCCTACACATACAGCATTATTCGTTATTCTGGAGAACACTGTCTCTAATCTGGAGCTCTTTAGCTTTTTTGACAGAGTATTTTTTCATCAGAAAATGCTAAATCACTAGAATTGGCCTGTTCATTACTACTAGCCAGTTTCCAGGCTTTCAGGATTATTCATAGTTGTCAGAATGTTCTATTCAAACTTTTTCTGTATGGAGCATATGTGAATATTTCTTGTTCATCTAGAAATCTAAAATGATTTGTATTTCCTAAGACTAAAGGAGGAAATTGGAAAGGTAGCATTTTGAAATTAAGAGCTTGAAATGTTATTCTCCACTCTTGATATTTTTGGGTTTAAAATGGTTTTGTGTTGTTCATATTGATAGCATGACTGTCTCAAAGCTCAAATCCCACAAAATTGAATGGTTTCATAAATTCAACTGGAATGTTTTAATAATATGGGTTTGCACTGAGATTTTAAATTGCTGAGTATTCTGCAAAATGAAAATGTTAAAACTTGCACTTCTTGTTAATTATATTTTTCAAGCTGTTATTTATGTATGTTTTTATATTCATTAGAGATAGAGGAACCGTGTAACAATTTCTTGCATCAGAAAAATGTCTGAATCCTTGTTCTCAATTCACTATTCTCAGTATAGCATTCCCTTTCCAGCTAAATTCTAAAGGGAATCCAGATGTTTATTTAAATATTCATAACACAACTGCTGTTAGAGCTGGGAGGATCATAGATACCTGTGTTCATTTCACACTATATTCATCTTGTAGTTAAAAATATCGTATTCATTACAGTGCTAGCAGATGAGCCTTTTGACAGGAAAAGGCATTTTTTCCCTCCTCTACAAGTAAGGCTTTATGAAAAGGAGGCAGTAGAGCTGTCTCAGAAATCATAATGTATTGAGTATTGACCCCAGCCTCACAGAAGCAGCTTTGTGTACTGTATTTAAATATTGTATTCTCAGAGATTTCTGAATTTATTTATGCTTGCCTTTGCACTGGACATATCTAGAAAGGCCATAAAACATTTTAAGGAACCATTAAGATGGAGCTGAATTACACATTTAAGATGGGGATTTTATTGCATTGTTTGTGGAAAAAGACAGTTTACTATCTTGCCTGACAATCAGTGAAGTGAGGACGAAAAAAAATTGAGACCTGCCAAATTTGTATTAATTTGTAAAGCATCTGAAAAAGACTATTTATTTGATGCTGGCTGACAAACTTTCCTAAGAATTATGATGAAAATCTTAAATTTTAAACATATGTTAACTGATAAAAATGATGAAATCCTGATTTTTGTTAAATATTTATATCAGGCCTTTTTTTTCCCCTTCAGATGTTTTTCCATGCGTGTAAATGGTTATGGAGACAGAATGTGGCATGTTGGATATATATTAATTCTGGAGTAGAAGGGAAATGTGTACAGTGAAAGGAAATTTATGCAGAGGAGCGTGAAAGCCACCAAACAGGGAATGTGGGGTATGTGTATAGAAAGTCATGGGAAGATGCAAGCAGCAGTGGGAATCTGTGAGGTGAAAAGGAGAAGAAGAATGTGATTTCCAGCTATTCTGAGGAAATAAAGCATCTGTAAAGGCTTCCAAACTGGTACTGCATGCTTCTGTGCTCCTTATTTCTGAAAATGGCTCAAAGTCACAGTCTCTCCTTAAAAGCTTTAAGGCAAAAGCAAGAGTATGATTGATAATGCTGAAATATATAATAACTTATAGTTAGCAAAGATTATGTAGATTACTCTGTCAAATTACTAAGGCCCTGATACCTCTTCATTCTTCACTTATTTAAGGGTGTACTCCTACACGTTTCACTATGGATTTAAATAATGTATTTAAGAATTTAAAATGGAAATTTTTAGCAAATGAGAGCAAGAGCATTAGAGGAAAGCAACAAGATGAGTGAGCAGAGTTTTTATAGGACTGTTGGAACATCTTCCATGAAAGATTAGGTACAAGTGGTGCTTTTTTCAGATGTTTTCTTTCATCCTTACTCATGCATTCTTTTTCCAATATGGTATCTGTCTAGGTATCGCTGTTAGCAGTTGTGACTTTTCCATCCAGATTCAGATGATGATGAATGATGATAAAACATATTTTCACTCTAAGCTCATAGCAGTGGCTTTTTATAAACACTGTAATAATGCATTTAAAAGTCATTTGTGGTGTGTCCAGCTTTATTAGGAAGGCAAGTAATTCCTGCGTAGGCATGCAGTATGTACCATTACTGTCTGAAAGAGCAAGACAGGTATTTGAAACTACTGGGTTTTTTCATTCCTTTCAAACCACTGGGAAAATAGTTGAATATATGTTGAATTTGCCAGAGTGAATGATATATGTAGGAAGACTGACAGTAAGGGGGCAGAAATGAAGGCTTTAAATGCCATGTCAGGTATAGTGTTCATGGACATGAAAGAAATTCGGTTCTGTTGGGTTACCCCATCAGCGAACTGGCTCCTGGGACAGAGCACACTTGGAGAGCTGTGCAGCTCAGCAGCTGCAGTGCTACATATTGTGTGATTCGAAGCTTACTTTCTTGTTTCCTGCAGTGAACAATGATAGTGGGAAGTACTGGTCAATAGGGATAAATTTTAAATCAGTCATTGGGCTTCCTGCCATGTTTCCTGATGCTTGGGCCACCTTATTTATAAGCCTAGGAGAGTTTAGTAATTATTAGAAGAAAGTGTAATTAATTTATAGAGTTCTAGTTATTTTGCTGAGTACTGTCATTGGAAGTACAATGAAGCCTTTAAGTAACGTCCAGTCACTGTATAAAGCTGTCTTGTGGCTGCTAAACTTTCACATTATGCTGAAGTTGGATATAAACACTCCTTTTATAACTTGCATGTCACTGAAGTACGCAGATGTCTTGGCTCTGAAAGCACGTTTATGAAACGAGTTCAGTACTGGATTTATGCCAGGATTGAAACTCGGTAGTTTGAGGAGGAGTCCTAATATATCTCAGGATGGGAGGTCAGCTGAATAAGTGGGCCTCCCTTGTTCTGGAAGCAGAATACTAGTCCTGGGAGGGTGTGCTCTATGCATATTAGTTGTATTATGATACAGTTAATTTCTGAAAAATCTGTGCTGTAACACTGCTTTGGTTCTCATTGAAAAAGGCCAATTCTGTTTAGTGTAGGCATTTCATGTTAAACATGAAAATTAGAAGATAAAAAAAAAAAATCCAGGAAAGTGGTATTAATTTTTGACCTAAATTCACAATTGTTTTGTGAAAAGGGAATAGGAAATGTATGGATTCCTCATGCTAATTTTATATAGCTGATATGTAGATGTATATTTATATAGTGTGTAGTATGTTACATATAGTGTGTGCAAATATGTATTTATGTGTATAGATTCATATGAATATGAAAAGTGGAGTTTATAAAGGTAACTGTAGAGTACGTCTAGCAGCACAAATTCCATTTGATTTCTAGAATGTTTCAGTTTTTTACATGTGAAGTGTTTGTAATAAAACAGGTGGGACAGCCTTGTCTCCATGGCTGGGTTGAGACATGGCTGTACATCATCCAAGTTGGATATTACACTTTCTCTTGTTCAGACCTAATGTATTATATAATCTGACAGAAATTTGGTGGAATGGAGTTCTTTTTTGAATAATTTACATTGTAGTTTTAATCTGTCAGTTGAGACTGAGGTGTGAGATTTTATTCTAGTTAGTTAGCATATGAGGAATTGATGGCAGAGAGTTGAGCCAGGAGTTGAAGCACTTGCTTTTTCAACACTCAGCCTCTTTCTTCCTCTAGTGCTAATGATGAAATGTGAACTAAAATTAAAATTGCAATCATATATATTTTACATTTCAACATTGTATCAATTTGGCAAAATCCTTGGCTCTGTGGCAGTATCAAAAATGAATCCAGGAGAGTTCTGCTTTTGGTAGGGTTTGTCTACACATCTATAATAGGCAGATATGAGTTAATTCTGTCTGTGCTGCAGCTGTGAACTTGTAGTGTGAAGTGCTGTGCCTAAGATTACTGGGTTAAAACAGTGCTAAAAGCACCTCAGTAAAATTTCTGGGCTAGAGCTGTTTTGCACTTGACTGACTTGTTCATGTCGTGGCTAGAGAATCCTGTGCCATCTGTACTCACCTTCTTAGATTTGGATTTTTTTAGATCCTTCTAAGGAGGATATAGAAATACCAGTTACTCATGAGCCCCTCTTTAAAGGGTCATGCTCGAGAACCGCTGAGGTTAGATAAATTGGGAATAGCTGCACAGTTCCTATAGCTGCAGTTAACGAAATGGAAGTGGCTCAGTTCACTTCCGCCGAAAGACCGCATAATGCACCAATTGCACAGAGCTCAGCTGCATTGGAGAACATGACCCCTTATTTATTTTGCATTATTCCGAGGTATTAGAGCTGTCTTTGAAATCTATAATGTAGTAAGACACTTAAAAAATTGTTATGCTTAAAGGTACAGATCTTGTAGAGTTAGGTACTCAACCTTAGAGATGGTGTGTGAAATTGCTTTTAAATAAATACCAGGTATTGGTGGAAAAAGTTATTGTTGGTTTTTTAAAATTTTCTATTTTTTTTGAAAAAATAGGGTATTAGTGCTTGTTGCTAGCAAAGAGTAAGATACAATATTTTGTTTTAGACATTTTTGTGCAATGTCCCTTTTAGGAATACCTAGTGTGATCCCTGGGAATAGATAGAAAAACTGTAGTATCTCCTGCCTACTGTATTACACTGCAGTTAAGCTGTAGAAGTAAAAAATCTAGTTGTGTCCCCCCAGCTCATTAATCTATGTTCTACCTTTTTGCAAGTAACTTTTGCTTAATGAACAGCATGACAAATTAGCCATAGATATCAGAAAAAAAAATTGAGAGGAAAATGCTACATATGGAGTGACATGGAAGTGACTAATGTTAGTCAACAGAGCCTTTCATTTTAATATTTCGTCCTTTAATGAAATCATAGAATGGCTTGCGTTGGAAGGGACTTTAAAGATCACCTAGTTCCAGTTCCTGCTGCTTTGGGCAGGGACAACTTCCTCTAGACCTATACTGGCATGAAAAGTTGTCACTCTCAGGCTGCCATTTATGTGTGTTTCTTCTGATTTCGTATATTATCAATACTAATCTACTACATCAAAAAAGTGTTTAGTAGGCACAAAAGTTTGGACTAAAGAATTATATGTTGCTTTGAGATATTTTAGAAGTTCTGGTGTGATCAGATACCATTTCTCATTTGCAGGTGTTAACTTTCTGCTGAGGGGCTATAACTAAGAGAATTGAATCACTTTTGGTAGACCAGCCATCTGCACCCAGAATGAAGGAAACTTTCCTTACAGTTCCTTGCACAGACATCATAATACTGTCTCAAAAAACTCCCCAGGCCTCAAAATATTTTAGCTTCGTTTTAAAAGCTCAGACTTAGGTGGATCAGCTGTCAAATAAATGAATGATTTGATTCAGCTAGACATCGTATCTTTTGAAACTTAGCCATATTATGTCATGAAATTTGAGATTATCTGACTTTCAGTAAGCTGTCTCAGCAATTGAACTTTCGTATTGAGGTTTCTGGAGTGATGGGATAATCCCAGCTGCCTGTGTAACTCTAGTGCATTGATTACATCAATTTTCCAGGTAAACTGGTAATTGGAAATTCTCATGGAGTAAAATGTCTCTCTGAAATAGTAAGCAAGAAGAGTCCCAGTTACTGTAATACTTTGATATAGTTTTCATAAACGTATTTCTTCTCCTTACCTTTTCAAAAAGACTGTGGAGGCAGTAGAACCAACCAGACAACGCTTAATTTATTTGGAAGAATAAATTTTCTGTTTGTCTAAGGTGGACAAGGGGATGTGAAGAATGGGGATAATTTGAAACTTCTCATAATTACAGAAAAGTAAGTTTGTAAATAGAAATTTCCTTTGATTGTCTTACAACTCAAGCAATATTTTTTTCATTACAAGTTTTATATAAAAGATAAACATTTTCCAAATTTGGCTATTATTATGTAATATTTTTGATACCTACAGGAAACTGTCATGTAAGTACTAGTGGAAACACAGTATAATATTAATCAATCTTAATTCTTTTGATGATTTATTTTATCAAGTGCTTGGCAATAGTTTTCTCATTTAAAAAAATACATTTTTTTAAATTAATATTTTCTGTAATAAACAAGAAAGGTAAATGTAAATGTTTGGATTTAACTATTAGATCACTATAGTGTCTTCATAGTTAGTAATAATGCATGTGCAATCGTTAGACCTGTCTGACATAAAACTTGAGAAAAGCATTAGCTGATATGTTTATATCTTGCCTCTTAATATTTAGCACCAGAAAGAGGACCTGTCTAGTCTTCTAGGGGAATTCTGGGAAGTCTGTACCTTTTGTTTGGCTGTCATGGTCTTCAAATGAATTTTGTTTCGGTCAAAATTACTAAAAGACAGATATTCTTGGGATGAAGTATGGCGGCATGTTATAGACTCTGTGACCATACTGCTTTTAGAGAGAGGCTCCAGCATTCCCTTAAAATTAGCACATGGGATGACATGCCATCATGTCCCAGATGTCCTCAAGAGCACACTGAGGTCTTGGCATCTGGGACTACTTGCAGGCTCTGTATGCTGTGGAGCAGCTCCCAGGCCCTCTGTGGGGCAGTGAGTACAAGGCAGAACCTGCTGTGCTCCTTGGGATGGTAGAGACAGTTTGGGCAGATTGGCAGGGAATCTTGCAGGCACAAAGTTGGCTTTGCTGCTTTGAAGTTTCTGATACTGGAGGAAGCAATGTAGGAAGTGACCCCCATTTTGGCTTAGATGGTATGCATTTACTGTGTGTTAGCAGAAAGCAAACATCTGCCTGGTAACCAGGATGTGGTCCACTACAACTAAAACAGTGTGTATTTATAATGTTACATCATTCTCTCATGTTATTTCTAACCGCTGTTATCTACAGTTCTACAGCACAGTCAAAAGAGATGACTGATGGCAATAATAAAAATGAGGGTGTACAGTAATAAATGGCAGATGGGTGGGTTTTTTTTATATTAAAGATACCAGTCTTTACACTTCTGAATTTTAAATAATCCACTGTAAGTTCCTATGCCTTATTTAGGTACCTCCAATAACAATGGACTTTAAGCTGCTAAGAGTATTTGTATTCCCCAAAATAACTAGAAGCAATTTGGTGCATTTCAACATCAATCTATGGTACTTAAGTAGCAGACATATTACTGATTTAGGCTTCTGATTTTGCACACGTGACTCTTACTGACATAGTTCAAAGGAATAGATACATCATCTTTTAATTTTATTATTATTTTTTTTTCAGCAAAACCTACAAAATATAATTATTTCCATACTGGAATTTTGCAAAAATGCTGTGGATGACAAAAAACTTTTTTTCAGTCCTTTCAGTCATTTGCAGAGTAGAATGTTTCTCCACTGTGAGTTGACATATTTGGCTTTGTATTTAAGAAAGGTTGCTCTATAAATTTGTATGACATCGTCAATGAATGAGAAGTGTTATGCACTTCCTGGGTTAATAATTTACCTCATTCATTCATAGTTTTCTAGGGTGTATTTGTGTTAACTAAACTAGTGGCACCATTTCTTTAGGTGGAAAATCTGAAAGCTGTTTCTGTTTCTTTCCCTGTTTTCAGGGACTGTTTTAAACATCTTAGATAAGTAGTCAAACTGAAGGTTGCAATTAATTGTCCAGAACATGGGAATGGAATGCTGGTCTGGCATAGCCCAAATAAGCTGTACTGAATTTAGCATGGAGCATAAAAGAAGGTGAAGTCACTTTTAATGATATGTCCCAATTCGTAAACAGGTGTTTGCCCAAGGGGAACACACCAGTCTTGCTTTGCAAACATTATGGCAGAGTGATTCACTGGAATATGTGAACATTTCTAACCCTTCCCTCCCCCAAAATATATTATGTCAATCCTTTTAGCAATTCATGTTCAGTGAGGTATTGCTTGCAGCAGTGAAAGAGATTGGATTCCAGAAATTGTGGCACTTTCTATCTATTAACCCATCTAATGAATGGTGGTTTAAAATTTGATTGGCAGCTTCTTTTCCCATCTTAATTAAACTGCTCCTTCACCCCAGTGTCTTTGAAGGACAGAGCCTTTGTTAAAGATGTCAAGTTTGTCTTTTATTGTTTGTTTCCATGGGGAGCAGAGCTTGCTGACAAGTTGAGATAAAGGTATGGAATCAAGAATATACTTGTTAAAATGCTCATTTAAAAGGTCTTAATAGAACTAAGTAGGACAAAGAGGGAAATGTGCCCAGTCACATTATTCTTCTCCACCTGAGATGCAAAGAGCTTGTAACATTTCTACTATATAAAATTCTTTAGTGAAGATAAAGACTAAAAAGGAGGTAATAAGGCTTGATCTGAAAGCATGAAAGTAGCTAAATGTGTAGAAGAAATAATTGAGTCAAAAAGTATTCTGTTTCTTTGGCAGAATCCTTGCTTAATTTCCATTGAAGGGAAAATATCAAATCAGCACTGCAGAAAAATCATATAGCTCTTAAGAGAGGAAATGTTGATGGAGAAAACAGTTGATAAAGAGTCTACTTATAAAAATATTTGGTTTTAAATTAAGTGGGGATTAGAAGCAGATTATTTTAAGGTCAGCAATTGTGAGTTATTAGGCTAATCTCCCACAATTTGTATTTTAATATGCACCAGTAAAAATTGCTTTCTTGAAGCCTTTCAGGACTTTATTTGCATGTACATTTGACTTCAGGGGTCAAAGTGCAAAATGTACTATTTGAAGTTCACTGACATTTCTCACATGGATGTACTCCTGTTCATCAGAACCAGGTGGCTGTAAAAAGTTTGTCAGTTTAATGAGACAGAATTTTCCCTGGCTTGAAGAAGACACAGAAACCCAATTAGAAACAATAAAGGTCATCTTATGCTGTGAGGAATGTGTTTGCCATTCACATTAACCTCGTGGGTGTGGAGGACTCTTGCTTGTAAAATTGTCTTTTATGGTCACAACTTCTTCAAAGGACTTGTACAGATTCTGACCTATTTGCAAAACACTTTGCTGGACACTTGAATAATCTGATGAGGAGTTGTGCTTTGGTGTATAGCCTATAGTGGTGTACAGTTGTGCTTTGTACCTAGGGTATGTTTTATATTCACATTTTAAATTAACTCATCCTTTGTTTGCCGTCATGTTTTAATTAAGCTTGCATACAAAATTTTTGATAAAAAGCTGATACCACTTATGGAAATCAAGTCATAAAACTGCCTTTAAGTCTTGGCACGATACTATATGATAATTAAGTGATCTTAGGCAAAACCAAAGCATACCTTTATTAAAAAAAGACTGAGTTAGGACTTGGAAAATATAGCAAACTAATCAAATAAAATAAAAAGTATCCAGATTAATGATTCAGATTAAAGACCATTCAACTAATGTTTTCTAAAGCAATTACAAATTGTGTTTGGATTAGAAAAAATTCAGGCTACCATGTTCTAGCAGTGATATGAAAAACATGGTGGGACTTTGCTAACTTGCTTTTCTATTAGTTCTGGAATGAAAACACTGTATTATAGAAAAAGATTAGGGAGACCAGTTTCTTTTTAAAACTGGGCATTTTTACATTAAAATATTTTTATGGGCTGACAAGCAGTCAGACAAAGGTTGGAAACAAAGTGGTGAATATGTAATGAAAACATACACTTTTCTTGCTGCCCACATAGTACATGGCACCGTGGGTTAATATATTAGCCTTTCAATTATAGGGATCTTGTTTAGATAATAAGTGGAATATATTTGTTTTGACAAGTATATTGGTACCTACTGTCACATCATCAATTATCTGAAGATCAAGAAAAGTAGTTGTAATGGGATATATAGGGAAAAGCTCTTTACTTGTTCAGTTCCTAAAAATTACTTGGAATAGGTCCAGACACAGAAGTCTCATGTTTTTCCTGACAATTACTCAAATTAAATGATAATTGCTTTCTTGAGAGAATAGTTTGCAGCAGTGAAGATGTGTCCCTAAAAATATCCTTTCTATATTATATATAGAATATACATATTGTCCATATATGGACAAAATTACAAATTCTCCTTCTCTCAAAATATCCCATTCTATAAATATTCTATCCTGTATTCTCCCTAGCTGTGGTGAATAAAACCCAGGAATCTTCAGCAGCTGAATCCTGAAAGTCTTAACCCCCATGACGAATCCTGAGTACAACTAGTGTCCCAGCCAATTTAGAGGGCTGTGCTTTATAAACAAAATCTGACTCTTACTGGAAAGCAAACACCTTTCGAGTGATGCTGTATTACCATGGAGCATAAGTGCTTCCATGCTTCCACTTTATATGGAGCTTTCATAGTATAATCACAAGTTTAAAGTATAGTGGAAAGTTTAATTACAGCCACCCAAGACCTTACTTGATAGTATAATCCTCTTGTAGCAAATTGACAAGCACATCAGTTTTGTAGTCATAAATGCCACTGATGCTTTCAAACATATTTCACAATGCATTTACATGCTAAAAGGTCTGTATACATACTGAGATACTTTTCTCATCCTATGAAGTCTAAGAACACACTGCTAATAAAATCTGAAGTTGGTGTGTATATAAACTGAACTCTTAAAAAAATGAATTGTAAATTACTTTACTGGGTTAACTTAAACCAAATGAGCTGATATTTTGCTTTCTGAACTTGTGGCATCAGGTATTTTTGAAGCAGAGAGGAATGGAAGGAAATAGAAATTCAGTTGTTGTAGTTAAATTTGTGACAAGGATTAAGGAAAAAACTCCGAGAATACATTTAGTGCAGGTGTGAATTTTCTTTCCTTCAGAGGTATTTGTGTGTCTCGAAGCAGTATCGGTTGAGTTGAGAATAGAAGACAGGGATAAAAGACCTCAGCACAATAGGGAGGAAACCTGCTTGATCCCCTGCCTATTTAAGTTAATTAGTTAATTGCATATTTTTCCTCAAGCTTTCTTCTGATTGGTTTTGAAATGCATGTATAAGGGTCAGTATGAGGGAGCCATTCAGCAAGCAAGAATGTTAGAATGTTATATTGCTTCTAAATTGTTCGGAATCTGTAGAGTTTCAATTATCTGAGACTGGTACATTCATACTTTTTGCCATTAGAAGTGTTACTTTATTGTTTGTTTGGGGTTTTTTTTCAGCTATGATGTGACATAGTAACTTCAAGAAGAGAACTGTTCAATATATATTCTTCACTGATCTTAAGGAAGAAGTTTTTATTCTTATCAAATGATGTAATAGTTTCCAGAAGTTACTAAGAAGAATATTAAACATTAATGTAAACCTTTTAAAATCCTCAGTAAGAGTTTAGCTCGTATTTAAGAACAGTAAAAGTTTGGACAAACAATTCTGTGCACAAGGAAGGTCAATAAGAAACGACAGAGAAGGGCAGTTCCAGAGAACTGGGTAAAGCTGATATTCAAATAAATTAGATGAAGACTGAGGTAAATGTAAGGATGTTGGCCTGACATTAATAATGAGTAAAATAATGGAACGGCTGAAATGGAATTGTGTTAGAAAGTTATTTAGGAGTATAATATAACCAGTAATTGTTGATATAATGTTATGGAAAGATACAAGATTTTTATTTATCTTCTTTCGTTATATGTTTAGTTTAAACTATTAAAAAATAATTTACTCCTTATTGAATTTTATTGTGCAGTGGTTAAGGAAAAAACTATATGGTCAGGATTGTTTTTATTCAGTATAGTTTGTGTCCCATTTCTAATGTTTATTATGGATATGACTTTGCAAAATCACCACAAAAGGACAGTGAAAATTACAAATACCTGAAAATAAAGGAGAGAGGACCAAAACCATACCGCTTTTCAAAGACCTGTAGATGGATTACAGATTCAGATAATATATTTTTTGTAAAATCTGTTTGTATGTCAGCTGTGAAACATCATCATCAAAGCTGAAAGAATAGAATATCTTGATGTCCTGTTATAAGTAGGATATGCTCCTAACTCATCCACCAATTACATCAAGTGACCAAAAAAAACCTTTGCAGTATTTTAATAGATTGATAATAAAAAAATAAATTGAGAAATATCCAGTTGAATCTTGTTGTAAAATGGAAGATATTTGAAAAGATGACAAGCAATTATAGAGGGGGAAGACTATTTAATGGAGCAGCAGGTGAATTGAGAGGGGCACTGGCTGATATCACATGGAGAAAAACAGATAAGAGGAGCACTCACTAGAAAAGACTAAATGAAAGGAAAGAGGGCAGTTTTCAATTAGCAGGGATAATTACTGACAGAGTACTCCTTGCTGTTTTGAAAGGGATTTTGTCCATCTGTACTCTGATAGTAACTCCTGATAATGGTAATAATCTTCGAATGTTGAAAATGCTAAATATTGAGAGAAAGATTTATTTTATTTAATAGAGAGCTACTTTTTATGAAGATTTTTATTGTATCAAGGTTACTCTTTGTTTCAGTTTCTCTGTTTCTATAAATATTATTATGACTGATAGCAGCTGAACATGTTTCCTCCACACACAGAAAACTGCTTTTTAAGAATAGCAGTATATAGTAAAAATTATGCATATTTAATGTGTTTTTATTTAATTATATATTAAGAATTAGGATTATCTATTGGAAGAAATGTATTTTTCTAGCTTGATTACACTCTGCATTTGACTTTTCCTCTCATGTAAAATCTCAGTTATGCTGAAGTCTATGACAAAGCTTTATTTACTGGTTTCATTAGAGTCAATTTTATTTTTTATAGTTGGTCAATATTTAATTTTTTAAACAGAATTACTATAAAGAGCTGTGTAGCAAAAATGTATGTTTTTAGATGTGTTGACAAAAAAAAAAGAGACTAAGAAGTTTGACCTGCATGTACTGTATTTAATAAATTTATTTCAGTTAAAGTGCTCAGATCATACTAGAAAAGATGACTGCAGGATACAATGATGTTTTTTCCCCAAGTATAGCTAACCACATCAGTGAGATTTTCTGAAGCAATAACTTTCCAATAAATATTTGAGCCTTCTTCTCTATGACTTGGCTTGTAAGCACAGTGACACTCTAAGTTACCAGAGGTATGTCAGGTGTTTTCTAAACTGTAGTTTTTGAGTCTTCCTTGTTAATACTAATGTGTTTTATAGTACAGATGTGTAATTAGATCTACAATATTTGATATTGTGTTTCAAAACCTGCTTGCAATGTGAATTCAGTGTACAGTTGTCTGTGATAAAACTTCAGATTCAGACAGAGAATAACTATTTTACAGTGGTCTAAAAATCACTTTCCACCATCACAAAATACTGTTTATGTGTAGCTTCTTGTAATAGTAGGATTATGTTTTATCTGTAGCACAGAGAAAGGAAAACAATGGAGCCCCAAATAAAAGATACTTGTTTGCTTTGGGTTTATGTTGTTTTTAAGCTGTACTTTGACTTTTAAATAAAAGAATAGACTTATGTTGGAATGGTTTGTTTCAATAGGAAAAAAATAATAACAGTTTTCAGGTAAAGTTTTAGATGCTTATAGCCAGAATTAATTTGATTTTGGGCTGTATAGATCATGAATCAAAACCCAAATGTACTAAAATTTTCTTCTTAAGGGAACTAAAATGTTTGTGGTTAATTTCTCTGTGGACCACACTTCTGGATGCTTTTGCAGATTTAAAGCGTGTTACTATTCACAATAAAGGAAAATGTTGGTAATTTTGTGTCTTTAATACTGTGCTTCTATATGGAAGAAAAAGTTGTGGTAAATACCAGTATGTAACATGCTTTGAACTTTTTTTCTATTCTCCTGTTTTAGTTTTGCTGTCATGTGAAGACCTGACTTTCAGAATTCATGCCTTGATGTGTATGCACCTCAAGACACCTATTGTCCTTCAAGGGTATATTGAAGAGAAGTGGAAGAAGGGTAGACTTTTGTAGTCATTTACAGGAGACTGCTTCTCCTAGTCAAACAGGCGTTGTGGAAAATGGAACCTAACAATATTGTGGATAGTTTTGTGCTTGATCCTAAGGAATTATTGAGGTGTGTCTCCAGGGTGCAGAACAGGAGGACTAATAAGTGGTATGATATAGTCATTGCTCTATTCCCTTGTTTTAAGAAGCCTTAGAGTAGTGCCAAGTAACCTGATGGTCTTGGGGATAGCTTTATTTTTTACTGCAGAGAAAAGCAATGAATGCTGTTTGGAGGATACATACCTTTCATAGAATAGCCTGAGTTGGAAGGGACCCATAAAGATCATCAAAATCCCACTCTTTTGAAGAAGAGTAATATTTTCAGAAACAAATAACTTAGGGATGCAGGCTTTTAATGTATTTTTAAAACTATTTTCCCTACCATGGCTCTGTATGTTGGTAGTTCAGTCATTCTACTGAGATGTGGGATGCTAATCGGGTAAGTGACATGCACACAGTAATGTACAGAAATTCTGTAAAGTGGTAGTTAAAGCTGAGCACACTCAGCTGAGTGTGTAGAGAGTCAAACTGATCACTGAGGAAACTTCAGTGTGTGTGCAGTTACCTGTGTGTGTGCTGTGAGAAAGAACCTGTGCTTTTAACTTAAAGACCTCCCTGTGGGAAGTGGTGGAAATAACTCCCAATGGTAGTAAAATGCTGGAAATGCTTTTCCAGTAGAATTAACAAACTGTGTCTGTGTAGGAAATTAGGAATATCTTACCTACAAAATTGGTTACTCTGCTTTTTAAATTGGTAAATATAAAAAATTCAAACAAGATCCTTTGATGCTCAGTACACTGTAAAGTTCCAAATGTTCCCTTGAATTCAGTATGTCAGTTTTAATGACATCTAAGAAACCATTCTCATCACATGGAATTGATTGTTTTCTATATTTTGTTTTTGTTTTGGAGTATCGTGAACACTGGGGGAAAATGCCATTCATAAGCATATGTGTTGCAAAAACATTGATCTTAGTTTATCTCATTATCACTTAAGGGATGATCAGTTACTCGTGCCTATAAATGCTGTGTTAAGGGTAGCTGGTATTGTAAAAATTAAAATTTTTAATCTCCTCCAACCTTTGTACCTGTTTTTGGGGAAGAAGAAAGCTATGATTTCCACCTCCTCTGTGCAGTTTAAGGGGTCCTGATACTATGTTGTGAAGCACAAGAATACATCTGTACTGAAATACTCAAACACAGCAACATCTTGCTTACAATCTGTTGGTCATTTGAATAAAGTTAAGGGAAAGACATTTATTGATGATGAATTGAGTGGTTCTGATGAGATGAAATTGTCCTTTGATTCTATTTCTCATACGTTTTGTTACAGACTTCATGGCTAAGGGACATCTGTGGAAATCCCTTGAATAGGTGGGAGGGGATTGTTTTGCTATTATATGGGTGGGTGAGATTCACTAAAGCAGATTTCATCTAGGGAAGTTAGATTTTCTCTGTAGTCAATGGAGACAAAGAAGGGTCTTCTGGAGTCAAAGACACTGGAAGTTAGATACCTTCTATGGTTGAAAAAAAAGGTAACAATCCATCCACTGTTTTATAAAGGAAATTAAGGGAAACTAACAACCTCATCTTAGAATTTGTCTTTGTGGATCTCGCTCTGTTTTAAACAGCTGAGGTCTTGTATTTGCTCCAAAAGAAAGCAAGAGTGCATATCTTCCTGGTTCCTCATAGTTTCTTTGCACTGTGAGGGTAGCAGGCACTTCTTCCTCCAGTTCCTTTAACAGTAAGGTCTGCAACGGAGTTATTTCCTTGGAGAAATTGTTTTTGTTTTATATGTCCCCCTAGGAATTTTCCATTTAGTAAAGAACATCATGTTTGGTTCATATTTGCATTGCACAGCAGGTTCTCTTTAGTAGTTCTTCCCACAGGAATGGTGCTCAGTAATTCTCTCCAGTCCCACCATTTAAGAACACGCCAGCTGTGCTTCCTTACATGATCGATAGAGCTCAGGAAGTTTGTTCTACACCTGATGTGAGGTTTTATCTATTTTTATAAGTTTTCGCCATTAATTTTTGACAAGTGGCTCAGCCTCACTTTAGAGGGAATTGCTTACATGGAACCTGTCAATGCAGTCCTATTTCAGCTGTGTGCACCTGCAGTGTGAGTCTCAAATGCCATCTTTCTTTATGGACTCCTAATCAGACTCCAAGGCAAGCACAGGTTCTTTCTCACTGTTGGTAACAGTGGAAGCAAGTCCTAATCAGACTCCAAGGCATCTGTTGGTAACAGTGGAAGCAAGCACTGGAGGTGGTCCTGTAAAAGATATGAATATGGACTGTTCATGAGTATGAGTGAAAGTAGACAAATGTTTTTCTTTAAGTTTCTCTCATTTTATCCATGTTGAATTTTGCCCTCATCCATAACAAACCCTTCTTTGCCTCCACCTCTCCTACCCTGACGGATGCTAAAGGAAAGGAGGGTTGCTACTCTTTCAGGGGATGTAACTGTATAACTGAGGTCATGTTTCTGAGCTCCACCAACTGAAAACATCAAAGTGAATTTGTTCTGATATTTGGCCAACTTATTTAGTCATCCCTCTAGACAAAACGTTTATCTGGATTTTTGGTCTGCAGTGTGGCTAGAATGTACGCTACCCAGATGTGTTTTCCTAACTTTGATGCAATAGAATAAAGGAAACATAAATACCCTTTTGAATACATCTTGTTATGGCCAGTAATAGTTGAAACTAAGTTAAAACTATTAGATTTGACTGCACCAGGGCATGAACTTCAGCTGTATTACATCAGGGAAAAAGTGTTTAAATTAAGCTTTTTTTTTTTTTTTTTAAGGAAAATCTTTTCTTATCAGAAAGCCTATCTCAGCCAAAATCAGTAAAAGCATTTGTTACTAATTTAGTGGGGTGTGTTTGCATGTGTTTATATTAGTGTGGAAAAGCAAGCTCTTTCCTGTTCTACATAACTGAGGGTATATGCAGTAGAATTATCCTTAAACTTCTGCTCAGACAATGAGGAGATTTTTCTAGATTTAAACCAGAGAAAGTTACAAGGTTAATTATCACATTTCCGACACTGAATTGTACCTGACACTTGCTATCTCTACCCTGTAGCGGCCCCACTGAGAATCTTAGTCTTACCAGGACTTAAAAAAGCCTGTACATCTTGTCCCATCTCCTTCATAAACTCAGCTGCTTAAAGGAGAAGTTGATGAATCAGATGTTTGCATGGAAGGTTGTTATCTAAATGCATTAATGCTTGTGCATTTGATGGTAGGCTATTTGTGTCTTTTTTCCTTCATGGATAAAATAGCTTTCTTCTAGGAAGTAATGTTGAACTGTAAATCTTTTTGAGCGTGACTCCAAAAACTTTTTAAAGGTGAGAGATACTTCCTCTTCACCTTAGCTGGCCTGAACTGTCTTGTTTTTCTATCAGCATGCTAGGGTAACAGATAGTGAGGCTAGGTCAAAGATGGGTGTATCTCACAACTGGCAAGTTTGCCACACAGCTCTTCTTTCAGTAGAGAATTGGTGCTAAACATATTGGGAGGTGTTTCTTTATAATGTTTACTAGTTCTTCCATCTTTTCATTAATTTTAAGGAAAAAACAGCAATGAGGGATATGAGTGGAGCTAGTAGCTGCCCTACTGAATGTAGGTAAAAAGTCCTATTTCCACAGACATGGTTGAAGGACTTCTGCCTATACTGCCAATTGTGAATTGTTTTTTGTGGCATTCCTCTTTAAAAGAAAGACTAAGAGAATATAAGTGCATCATTAAATACTGTATTTTGAAATGAAAGTCAGAAAGTCATATAGCTTCAGCTATGTTTAGAAGTGCAGCAGGAGAACAACATAGAATGTTATGATTAAAAGTAAAGGCTCACTCCTGTAAGTATGTATGTGCATATATAATGGCACACTTACTTTTTTGGAAACTAACCCATAGCCTGTGGTGAGACATGCTTACTTCATTAGAATAATCCTCAGATGAAATGATTTTTACACTCTGAAATAATTACTTGTTTTGTGGCTCATCTTATTTTGAACATAAAATAAACCAGTTTTTGGGATGAATCTTTTCTTATTTTGGTTTTATTTATTTTTTTTATTTCTGCCTAAGTCCTAAATCTTATGTTTAACTGACAGAGTGCACTGCCTGAGTTTATTGTGTGGCTAAGGCAGGTGTGCATGTAAAGAAACTGCACCTGGTTGTGTACCTGTAGGCTTTGTGCTTGTGAATTAGCAGGGTATTTCAGGTGGGAATTTTCTTAATTCTTCATTTTGAGAGAAGAGAGTTAGAAGGTGCAGTTCCAGGTGTGCAGAAGAATGAGTATCATTGGCCATTATCTGCAGCACAACTAATTTGGTGACCTAAAAATATATGCTCTTTTCATCAACACCTGTAGAGTTGCTGTTGAACACACTGTAATGTTGCTTCAGGTGGTTCCTTTTTTTTGTTTTTTTTTTGTAGATGCAGGGTTTCAGGCAGGGATATGATAAGCTCTTTACTGCATCATTATTAGGTTAAGACTGCCTGCTGTGTGAAACAGTAGGCAGTAGGATATTTTTGGTCTTTCAATACTTGTCTTGCCCCTGGAAAATGAAAGTACATCACTGAAAATAATCATACCTGTATGGTAGTACCTGTTGACTTAGAAATTTAATATCTTATGAAGTAGGATGCAGTTCGTACAGGTTTTTTGCTGGATATTATTGTGAAGCAAGTATAAATGTGGTCTGTGCTGTACTTCATCTGTGGAGAAACACAAGAGTCTGCTTTGTCTGAAATTTATTGTTGTGGCACCTCAAATGAATAATGCAGTTTTACTTTCATAAATGATGCTTTTGAAACTATCTTTTTTTTTTTTTTTTTGCTAGTAAATCCACTAAGACTGGAACTTCAATCTCTTTGCTTAATTTTCTTCAAGGTTTATAAACTGCTTTTGGCTGAGTTTTACAAAGCCTGCATTTCATCATGATGTTCCTATGTTTTGAAATGGTAGAGTAGAAGACATTATGGAAAACTTCTAATTCAAAGACAAAGTATTCAAGCAAGCAATTAATGTTTTGTGACCTTTGCACTTTGACTTGGGAAGCTTGTTTTATTTCCAAATGTACTGGCACATGTTCTCAAGATTTTACTAATAACAGAGAAATTCTATAAAGTATCTCAAAATAGAAAAGTAATTTTAATGAGAAAGGTCCTGAAATTAGTGTTATAGTTAAAGTCTGAGCTTCTAATTAGCCTGCCATGCATTTTTTTTGATTGTTATGTTTAGAATTTGTTTCTAGAATGTGTAATTTTAATTTAATCATTCTTAGTCTAACTTTTACTCCTAGACACTGTATTAGCAACCACAATGTTTTTTAATCACTTAAAATTACATACTAGCTCAACCTGAGTGGGGAGTTCTGGAAATTTCTTCATGTAATTCAGTATAAAGCAGAAGTGCCAAAATTGCAAGTGCGATTGGCAATGGCTTGGAATTCAGGTTAGAACTTCACTATCTTCAACTGGCTAGCTGATTTGTTTGATGTTGATACTTTTATTGCTAAAGGTCTTGGAATAGAATTTGCTGAAATGGCTTTGTGTTCATTTATACAGATGGAAAAATATCTATATTATGTGTTACTTGTATTTGTTTCTATTACTCTTTTCAAGATGTGTTTGTCAACATGTTTTTGTTTTTCATTTTTACAATAAAATATAAATATGAAATTAAGCTAGGACATGTTTTACAGTGTACTTTCTGGGAAGCAGTAATTTGTGGATTTATTCTAGATTTCTAAAACTACCCTCATCACCTGATATCTAACATGCTTCAAATGCCTTTTTCCCTCACTGGGTGCATATGACTGATGACAATGAGAGTAGTGGTCTTCGATGGGATGAAATCCTGCCTTTACTGAATTGATGTAGTGCTCCCACTGGAGTTAATGAATCCTTTATTTAACCCATAGAGCTTCACTGTACATAAATGTTTGCAGAAGTACAATGTGTTTGTCTTGATTTCTTGGTCGTCCATAATTTCATTGCACTGATAGGCAATTAAAAAATTTCAGGGCGAGTCTCCTGTTTTTTAGACTGTTTGTTTAGATCCAAAGCTTATTTAAACATATGAAGCATGCAATTTCAACTATTTAAAATGTGTTCCTTTATTGTAAAGTTGTTTTGGTCGTCATTACATAATGGTGTGTATTTGGTGATATAGACCAAGCTCTCCATCTCTCTGTCTCCATTTAGCTCATGTTTGGCTGTATTTTATATGCATTGCTGCCAATTCAACCACAGCTTCACAGTGAAACTCTGTCTTCAACGTTCATTGACTATCACAGATTCTGTGACATATCTGTGTGCTATTTAGCAAATCCCTTTGCCTAAATAGAACTTTTGTTTTGAAGGGTTAAGTAAAGGATTCATTGTAACTCACTGTGTTCTTGGGTTTTATATAATTTGTAACAGATGTTATTTCACTTGGATAAGCTACTAATTTTATAACTCCACTTTTAAATTTGGATTTTATAATGTAGAACTTACTTCTAAATGTATTGCAAAGTATCATATATATTTTGGAACATGTTTGTAGCCTCCTTTCAAGATTTCTCCCCCCCCGACCCCATCTTGGTATTTAATGGTTGTACCAAGTAGGAATTGGTTACTTTGACTCCCTGTTGCAGTTTCTCACATGCAAAACTGCTTTTAGTATTTACTCATGTGTAGGCCATTGAGAGGAGGTGTCAGGTATTTAAATAATATCTATGTATTGCTACTATTGACTATATTACTTCATCTGATATCTCAAAAAACGGTAAACCCTTAAAAGAACCCCAACCAAACACAAAAAGCCAGTAACACATGAAAAAAGAGACAAATAGAGATAAGTATATTAATCAAGTTAAAATAATCTTAACTGTAATCCTTACTGCAGGTGGGACACCAGAGAGAAAAGGAATTCCTCATTTCTGTTCCCGTGGCTTTACACAAGGAAGCTCAGATAAGGATGGGCAGCAGTATAAAGCATTAAGATGTGTTTAAATAAGCGCTAAACTGGCAACAAGAGTGCAAACAAGCAGGTTTTTGCCTCTATATTAGTATTGCTAAGAAAAAATTTTGAAATTGATTTAGGTACATGAGGAGCTGCATGTTTAGAATCAGAGGAATATGAATTTGCTTACTTCACTTAGAAGGTACTAATTTAAAGTAAAGCTAACCAGGTGGCCTTCATACTTGGATTTTACTGGAAAGGCTGTTTATATACTTAATACAGACAAAATAGAAAATTCCTATGGAACAGGGTGAAATTGATCTCTCAGGGTTTTAATTTGGGTTTAAATGTCTTAGTAACCAAGTACTTTTGGATAATGCAGTCAGGTGCCTGGGGTTCTAAACCCACTAAATATTTTTGCAGTAATTAAAAAAAAAAAATTCTTTTGACTATAATGGTGTAGATAAAAGCTGGGGAGAGAGACTTCTGAAGAAAAAGCCTATTTTCATATCAAGTGTTCTAAAGAGGAAAAATTAAAAAGCTGGAGATTTTTTCCTTTTGAACTGACCATATTCATACTACTATGCTGCTGTATAGCTGAAATTATATTTTCTTTATCTCCAAAGATTTTCTTACTGACGTCATTGTCACTAGTTCTTAAAATGAAAGAGTTAAAATAAATGATGCCATGTGATTTTCTGTGGCAATAATCCCCTAGCACTTTGGTTTTGTGGAGGTATGACCCAGCTTTGATATTTGTGAAGTTTCAAAAGAGGGTTCTGAATTTAAACAGTACATACATTTTGGCTCTTGTGAAGTGTTTGAGTTGACTGTCATCATAGCGTGCAATCTTTGTTATGCTTGTAGACGGTATTGCTTTGTGGCAAAATCCAATTTAGAAAGGTGCAGTAGAGCTGTTAGTGATAATTCTGTCATGGAAGTAACAGAAGAAAACAAAACCACAGGGCTTCCCTGACAGCCTGGAGTATTTTCTTAATCTAACTCTTCTTGTTTCCAGAGGCACAGATTGCCGTAGTAATTACTCGTGATAATTTCATGTTCATCATGTGAGGCAGTGGATTTTCAGGAGGTGGCTGTGTGCATCCAGATAAAGCATGGATTGTCATGCTGCAATGTCTTTGTCTTTGCTGTCTTCTCTTGTCAAGGCATGTTGAGCTTCACTTGAAAGTTGAGTATTTGGTGTCTAGTGAATTGATGCTTTGTTGTCATCATGGTGGTCCTGTGCCACAATTTGAAAAACTGTGGTCGTGCTGAGTCATTCTCATAAGGGTCGGATAATTGTGGCCTGGGGTACTTAATCCCAGCGTGCGCGCTCACGTTGCCACTGCCGTGCTGTGGGAACGCCGCGGCGTTCAGAAGTGCTCCCCTGTGAGAGGGACATGGTTATTCTTCCTGGTGACGGAGCGTTTGATAAAGATCGCTCTCTGACATGGATATCTCTGCCTGCATTCCATAAACCTTTAGTCACCTCTCAAAAGCTCTGTGCACAATGGCTGTTGAGTGAGATGGTCTGCACAGGGAATCAGGCTGCTAATCACTGTTTCTTTATCTTGGAATCTACTTTGAGACTTGCCTGTTTAAAAAACTAAAAAGTTTGCTCCTAGAGTAAGGGATATTAAGAGTTTTATATATTAAGGTAAACAATATACCTTTTAAGAAAAAACATATTTGACTTTGAATGCTTACAAATCCTATGTGAATTAAGATATGTGAAGGAGACTTCCTAAAACCACAAAAAGAATTTCTGTTAGATCTTGTTTTAGGTTTGGCAACTGAGTTGTATTTCCTTCTCTAAAATGGGGGACATGGTGAGACTAGTAGTAAATGTTCTGTGGCAGTAGCAATGAAGAAGCCATAATTAGCATTTCTCAGGTCTCCATTTTCTCCTGCTTTATATCCATTACCATCCCTCTTTATGAAGATGTAATTCTGCTTAAAAATAGTTGTAAGGGGTTGGATCAATAAACTTCCTTGCAATAAATTATTCCATAAAAACGATTGCTGGAAGCGACCTGTGAGCTTCATCATCCCTGTGTTCATTTCAGAATAATTAAATTTCCAATGTTATCTTTCATATTTTAACAAATTTTTCATATAAGACTTGCTCATAAGTGCTATGGATGACATGTGAAGAGATTCTCTACTCCTTAAATGACAAAATTCTGTTTTCTTTGAACTTCATTTCTGCTAAAAATACAGTTACCTCAAAATTACCAGAAGCCGAACCCAATGTATTTGAACTAGATGACAGTAAAACTAGTTGGCTAATTTTTTACCAGTGGTGAATAGCTGTTTTTTTTTTTTTTTTTCTTCTGTTTATACAAAAAAAGAAAACCAAAATATCTGTCACTTTTCCTGTTCTCCATTTTAGGATATGGCATAAAATCTGGCAGAGTTTTCAGTCCCAATGGTGTTAGGGACTCCAAGAAAATACACTACTAACTAACTAATACAATACTAACTCAAAGGAAGCTCCCTGGAACTTCACGCTTATTTTTTGCCCTTTACTTTTTCAAAGTTTTCTTCAACTTCTTATCCAGCTAAGAAGAAAGTGTTTTATATTTTTGTAATTGTATTTGTATTTTTTTTGTATTATTAGAATGTAAGCGTGGGAGAGCCATTATTATGGTCATTATTGCCTCAAGAAATTTTTCTGCATGTATAAGAGTGGGTTATATTGCAAGCCTTTTTCAAGAGGCATTACTAATTTTGAAGTTATTGCCGGATATTAAACAATGCCCTAAAAATATCTTACATTAGCACTAACGATGGAGAACTCTAACTGGTTTTAAAACTTGCATCACCATTACTTTAGAGTTTTCAAATGCTTGGCATCTTACAAGGCCTAGTTAGAAATGAAAGAAGCATGGAGAGGAATCTTTCTGCTTAAACACTTAAGGCTGAAAACATAAGAAATGCTCTATGCTTGGAAATTATTGAAGTCAAATCCTTGCAGTAGTGTTGAGGTATGAAGTTCTCAAGATTATAAAAAAAAATCTGTATTTCAGCTCTACTGTTGCAACTTTGAATATGAAATTTAGTAAAAATCTTAAACATGATCTTTTTTTAGAGGGTAATTCCTTATTTTTTTTTACAATATGCTTTCATAATAACTGGCCTTTACTTTTCTGTAGTTGTGTGTATTGGAACAGAGTAGGAGTCTGTTCTGAAAAAATTTTAAAGGAATATCAATTAAAAGCAAGTTTTGATCAGTTATAAAAATGTATGTTCAATATTGTACTTCCAAACTATTTCAGAATCTCTTAAATCTTTCTTGCATCAGATACTTTCCTTTCTTTTATGACTCTTAGAAAGTTTGACAAACTTATTTTTAGTTTTCTTTGTTTGGAAACTTTGTGATATTAAAGAAGGAGAAAGAAAAATGTTAAGTAGGCAATGATAGGTCTTATGCAATATAGATGGACTTTTTACTTAATAGTTTCCAGTTGGTCTAAAATCTTCATGTGTAAGCTACATTTGAGACTGTCAGTTGCAATGTATTTTCCTACCTATCCTGTGAAAAAGTGAGACAGGGAGAGGTTTCCTTTTTTTATAAGATTTTATATCTATTTAGAAAGATGATAAAATAGATACCAAACAGATTGAATGGCTACTATGAGAACTGAAAACAAAATTGGGAAATTATGGAGAAATCATGACTGAAGAGACCAGGATCTCAGATTGCAAAGGGTACAGATCCTTTATCTTCCTCAACTATTACAAAATATAAATAGAGATATTCAGGTGAAAATAAAATGATTAAAAATATGCATGTCATGTTGTTAGAACTTACTCATCCCTAAATTCTGCAATTGTTTGAATGAAGAGCCCCAGGACACTTCTAAAATTTGTAGCTTATGTCCTGGGAGATTTTTAGAGCAATTTTACTCCATGAGAAGAGATTTCCTTTTTTTTCTTCCTCCAATCAAGTATTTACTGTGTAACCATGTATTGTCAAGGAATCTTCAGTCTTGCAGCTTTTTTAAAATTGCTGCATCTGTGCGTGCCTACATTATAGTGTGGTAATTCATATTGTATTGTCCTGTGTCCTGGATATTCCATGTCTCAGAAAGCTGTATTGGGTCGCTTCATCCGTTAACAGAATAGTTAATAGTTAAAAATGTTTTTTCCCCCTCTTCGGTTTTTCTGCAAGTGTAAAGTAGAACTTGTATATATGCAGTTATCTAAAGAGTTAATTGTTATAAGTTTCACTGACCTGCAATGCTGGTGGTCTACCACTTTTCTAATATTTGCCTTATATTATTGTGCTCAAGAACTGTAGAATTTTGTGCCAAAGAAAAATTTTTAATAGTTGTTCTTCTTAGGGATTTTTATGAAATTGCTTTCAAAATAGATTATGGGCTTGGTACATCAGGCATTGTTTGGGAGTACTGGCATATTTGTTTTACACCTAGAGCCTGCGAAAAGGTGAGCATCTCATTTGTTCCTGGTTATAACATGGGAGGAAAACCTATCCTAAAATGAAGGCTCCATAAGGTAAAAGGCCATGTCAGTTTGTGCTCTTTATGCTATTTGTGTTTCTGAAGTATGTAGGAGAGTGTCAGTTGAAATATAGCACAAAGTGAGAGATCACCTGGGAATTTATGAATTACTCTAGAAAGTAGCCTTTGCCTTTGCTGTGTAAGTGGGGTTCACGTAGTTGTTACACAAGGGAAACTCTATTTGCCTGCATCTTCAGAAAAATTACTATCATCTGAGCATTATCCATAATAGGGTACAGGTAGCTTGCCAGGAATTCTGCATTGTATTCTCCCAGTCAGTGATGACATTATAGGAAGCACACCAGTGAATGAGCATACCTCATCAGCATGTTAAATTAATCTTCATTCATTGTTCTTCCCAAATTTTCAGTTGTATATTGGACAGGAAAAGAGATTAGATATTTGAAGGCCTCTGTTAGACTGAGAAAGATTTTACTCTTGTTGCTTGTCTCCTCAGAAGGATGAAGCTGTACGGTGCATACAATTACTGGTTACGTGGCTCAGAGACAGCTGATGTAGGTTGCTACGTAGTGTGGCACTTGTCAGGCGGCTTTATCGCCCGTCACTCTTGGAAAGTGACTGTGAAATGGAACTTCACCTTGTGTAGAACATGAGGTGTGGAAAGCATCAAGGCTTTGGTCAGAACAAATCAAATGCCAACACAAATGCATCAGGGAACATGCCGGTGATACCATTACTCCTCTCTGACCAAAGTATATTGTGTTGGTTTTCACTGCTTGGGATTAATTTATGGGTTCTCCTTCACGTGGTTAGCTGGACTTTTTTGTTTATTTATTTTGTTACTTGGCTTTGATTTATGTAGTGTTTGGACTCATGGGTGTCCTGTGGGTTCTCTGCTTTATTTGGAAAGATTACACTTTAAAATCTAAAACAAAAGCTATCAACACGTTTTTGTTTGAAATGTTTCATATTTATAGTTCTCTAAAATTCTGTTTTCTTTATCTTCCCAGTCACATGGGAGCTTGGAGGGAACACACACGCATCTCTAATGCCAGCATAGCAGATTAAAAATAGTTTTCCTCCACCAAATACTAACAGCTGGTTGGCTCCCTTTCCCTGCTGAAGATGCATCATATAGTATTTTCGTTTTCCTGCTGTTGCCAAAACGTTAATGGAGCAGGCTCTGCAAGTTTTACTTTGTAAATTCTGTTGTAATACTAATTACACTTTAACTGCATTTCTGTGAGGCTTTTCACAACTCCAGTCAAGCACCTATTACCCTGTCTTGCAGTTAAATGAACAGAAAGTGGTTGAGAGAGGTGCTTTGTGTTGATTTAAATAGTAATCAGATAATCAACGCTTCTGTAAACCCAGTGTTACTTGGGCAGCATGGAGATGTAGTGGCACACCTGAGAATAGGTCTTCTAAGTTGTGCTCCCCCAGGATGAACTCCTAACCCTTATACCTTTCCTTTACTTTTAGTGCTCCAGTGCAAATAATGTGGAAAATCTTGTCATGTTGACATTATAGCAATTGCCTATTGAAATCACTGTCATCTTCTCTTTTAACCAGTGATGGAAAATGTCTAACCATTCTATTTCAAGAAAGAAGATGTTATAGCAATATTTTTCAAAATATCATTTTTTTTAATGCTGTGAGTGGACAATATTATGTACAATGACAAGTTATTTCTGAACCGAGTAGAGTATCATATAATAGCTTTTCTGTTTTCCCCCATCTTGAAGTACTCAGCAAAACTCTTGCCATATTAGAAGAAGTGAATCTGTTACTTTTATTTTATTTTGAAAATTCTTTCATAATGTCTGGCACGTAAAGTGATATTGCCTTATACATGATCCATAATGTTTACGTTTTGGCATAAAAGCTGAAGAAACCAGTGCAAAATATGGAGAGACATGAGAGTTAATAAAATAACAGATGCAGCTATGTTCCAATGGAAATAATAATATACTGCCTTTTTGATAGCATAAATCAATGGGTTGTTTTTGATTAATACAGTAGGCTTGCTGGTCATATGGAGATTAGTGTGTGATATAAACCTGAAAATTAGTTTGTTGTCACATATTATGTGATATGATGGGGATTAATTTCAGCAATGCCTTCAAAATATGTTCTAAACAAAATCATTTCTACACTGATTGT
>NW_008238330.1:8264022-8278194 GCF_000691975.1 Corvus brachyrhynchos | reverse complement strand
GAATGCCTTAAAAATATGTTTTAAACAAAATCCTTTCTACACTGATTGTACTAGATAGATTAATCCGGTTGCCATATGGGCTTGAAATTGCCTTGGGTAGGCAAAAGAAAAATCCAGATAAATGATAACTCATTTAATACTCTGTGGTTTGTGTTTATGGAAAACAGAATTCCTCAGGATCTTCTAAAGGGAAACAGGAGTGTGCCAAAGGTAATTTCAGTGTTGAGTGTTCGCGGATGGTAAAATTATATTTAACAGATGTTTGTAATTTTTGCAGGTAATAGCTCTAGCAGATGCAGCAGAAGAAAATCAAGCCAACATGTTCCAGGCATTTGCAAAGTTGAAAAGTGCCACCCATCTGGTGATTATGCTGATTAGTTTGTGGCAGAAGCTCAGCACTGATCAAGTTGCGATTTTGGAAGCTACGTTTTTGCCATTAGCAGAAGATACACAAGAGCTGGTAAGAATCCGTAAAAGCTGCTTGAAAAATGCTCATTCACAGAGCTTTAAGCCTTTAAATGTCCATACTTCTCCTTGTACTTTGCTGAAGACTGTCTTTTGAAGTTATTTAGGTAGCCTTATTAAGTAGGTGTTTGATGCAAGCTACATGGATTTCACAAGAAAATGGAAAAGTAGGAGTAGGTTATAGAATGTTTCAATAGAAGATATGGGTGGTACCAGTTAAATTCTGCTCAGCCTTTCCTTACCAAGCGAGGTAGGAGGGTCTCACATAAATTTAGCTGATTTTTACCTTCTGTCCAGTGGTTAGGACAAACAGAATAATATACCCAGTTTTTGAAGACTAATATAAATGCTCTATAGCATACGTGTCCACATTCCAATAGAAATATGAAATACAGACAGGTCCAGACAGCAAATACAGTGTATACATTTAATCTATTAAGCATTTGCCGTACTTTGTCCTCAGTGTATTTACAGTGGTTTGTATAGTGGATGAAAGTTATCTAAACAAAATACTATGAATAGTTAATGTCCTTGTATTCTAAACCATGCTTTGTATAGTTCTGCATTCTGTAGATGTCTGGCTAATTCTGTTTTTATTTAATGAGTGTGACCAGGTGAGATTGTGTATAAAATTTGGAGAATGGTCTGTGAAGAAAAATAATGCTGCTTTTATCCACACCACAGGTCCACAGCTAAACTCTGCTTTAGCTGAATTAAAGAATGTTCTCAGCTTAATTAGGAGTTGATCCCCAGTTAGTTTCAAGAGTTATCTTAAGTACACATTAATTTTAATTTTCATGTTTTTGTGGTGTACAGTGAATCCAGATTTTGGTGCATACCCAGAATACTTAGAATGGTTTGTGGTCTTTTAGAAAGCTTGTGCTGGGTTCCAAGTGAATCTAGGATCTTTTGCCATTTCCACCTGGGGGGCAAAAATTATTTTGGCATTTTACATGATATTGAGTCATAGCAGGCAAAGCAAAGCGGTTTTGTTGAGATTATTTTTGGATTTAGTCCTCATTTAAATTTGGAAAATCAAGCTTCACAATTGAGGAACATGCATTCCCGTGAATTGAATTCAAAGAAAGTTCCTATGAATCTCCTAAAAGCCCAACCCACTATTTTTTTGCATGACTACTTTTTATTTGCCATCAGGAGTTGGGTTGCTTTGACACAAGTTTTGATAAAATATGGTACAATTTGTTGTGTATCCTCTAATGCAGGATATCGCTTCAGCATATATCTTGATGTGGTTTTAACATGGTGGTTAACAATATTCTATGTTGAAGCTATAAGACTTTGCATAAGCATTGTAAGGATGTATATCCTGCAGAGCAGTCAGGATGAAAAATGTAAACCAACAATAACTGGAGGTGGAAATAGAAACAAAACCCTTACAAAATACCGAATTATGTGCCATATTTAAGTTGTTATGGTACCACAGAAATGTGAATGTAATTTAAGAAGCTTCGGCAGGGAATGGGGAAATCTTCTGACATACCCATGATATTTACATACAGAAGCTCCTAGCTGGTGTTCAGGTTTCCTTGTAAGCAGTCGAGTGGAACACTGGTGAAAGAAAATACTCTGAAGATTTTTTTATTTACTCTTCAAACAATTCAGTGTAATGGTTTGTTGTATTTTTATTTGGAGTGAATGTGTTAGAAGACAATTTGGATGCAGTCTACATCTCCAGAACATTTTCTGCCTTGTGAACGTTAAACTATGGAAGTGCTTCCTTAAAAAAAGGGAAGTGTTTGGAATACACTATTAACATAAAAAGAAATGCCTCTTTTACCATAACATCAACATCATTCTCAAACATGCCATTTCATTTTGAACAGATTGTATCTTGTTTTCTAGACCTGGCAATCACTTCAGTTTGATATTTAGCAAATACGAAAGTGGCATTCTGCATTCCCATTGTGTCACCATTTTTTCTCAGACTGCTAAAAGATTTCTGTTGCTGCAAACTTTTGTCTAAGAACATACAAATTTTGGGTTTTCTTGTCCACAAAGATATAGTGGAAGAAATACTGCAAACTTGCATATTTTCTGAAAATAACAGATATTTGGCATAATGTTTTGTTTCTGGCAGTAAACTTCTAACTAGCAGCTAAATTGCACTGCTTTGATAAAACTGACTAAAAGGGTTGCTCTTGTTCAGTGTCAGAAATACAGGGACCTTCCCCTTTTTCAGTGATTCTTTCATGAATGCTGCACAGTTGTAGAAGTATAACATCAGAAATTGAATGACATCTCTCAGGTCTCAGTGAGATAAATGAGCTAATTCTTCTGCTAATGAAGCCACTAAGAAATTGATGCAAAAACTGAAGAAAAGTAGTTGCAGGGAAGTTAGGTGTGGTTTTGTCCAATGTAGTTTTTTACTGTGGGACTAAAATAAAATCCGTATTCAAAATATAGAAGTATATATTATTATTATTTTAAAGCACAGTTACAGCTGCATGCAAACTATACTTTCAAATGTATGCTGGTTTTGAGTTCTGTGTTTTTCTATCTGTTGAAATATATGGTAGAAAAATACTTTAGGGTGCTTTTGGAGACAAAGGAACCATGATTTGTTAATAATGTTAATAATGCACCAGAGATTTTGTTAGACAATTCATTTTTTTCAGGAGAGTTGGTCACTGTTCTTCAAGACTAATATTTCTTATTAGCTTATAACAGGGACTGACAGCAATTTGAAGTACTGTAAAGTCTGAAATAAAAAAAATACAAAAAATTTCTAAGAGATGTTTTTCAGTGATTATCTTTTACCATATTGAGTTTTCTGGATAGAAAAAGATATTTGAAAAATGCTGAGTTTGTGATGAAGCCTATTTTTACAATAGGAAATCCGTTTGAGAAAGGAGGGAATTTGTCCAGGCTAATTCAAAGGGTTCATGCTGCACGGGGTAGTTTTGATATAATGGTTGCATGGCATCTGGATTGACTGATGGCTCATTTGCCTGATCAGTAAGGTATTAATGCTTTCTTTGTTTAAGACATTACAAAGGGAAAATATCTTTCGATATGAACATTCTGACTCTAAGACTGATGGAGGGCCCTTGGCAGTACAGCCATCAACAGCAACTTTACTGAAGAGTAAATATTTTCATAGTTCTCCTGATGTTACCAGCTAATGACATACACGTGCTTCATTGCTCAGAATCATCCCTTGCTAGTCATAGTCACCTTTGCGTTACTATAGTTAATAGTAACAGCTATAAACCGGTGTTGAGGAAGTACATTTCCATCTCTCTTTATGTTTGGAGTCACACCAACCAAGTAAATGTCTGTATTAGATCTTGAGTTTTTATTGAAGTTGTAATTTGGAAGAAAAATATGCCTGAGGGTGAAAGGCATATTTTAAGTGACTCTATGATTTACAGTAATTGACTTACGTTAGGGACTATAAATTTACCTCTTCACGGTGTTGATTAGATAAAGTTGAAAAATATACTTTAAGGCAATGATGAAAAAGAAATGGTGTCAGAAAAAACTCATGAAGTACCCGTAAAAGTCACAGGAGTTACTGTCAAAAGTGTCTTTGCTTTCTGTAAGAAGATGATCTGAATGTAAATCATGAGAAAAAGAAAAGATAATTTGGGAAAGACTAGATAGCCTGCTAGGTTTTATGCATGATAGCAAATGGGTTTTATTGTAGAGTTCTTGAGTAATGTAGAAAATACTGTTTTGTGGAAAGAATCCTTTACTGAGACTAAATTCTCAAAATCAAAGGTAAGGTTATTTCTGTAATTCCAGCGGGATTAATTCTGTCATGACTGGCAGTAGAAAAATTTTTCTCTGAGTTTTCCAGTGATGTCCAGTACTTTTGAAGCTTTAAGCTAATAATTGCATCTTTGGCAAGAGTAATTTTTATGAATGCTAGTTTTTAGAATTTATTGGAAATTGTCACTTTAATTCTTGTAATTAATCCAACCTAGCTCTTGATCACAGTACAAATCATCTGGAATTATTTTTTTGTGCCTTATATTTTCTATATTCCACTTGTCATTGTAATCACTTTTTAAATGCAAAGCAACAGTTGTGTACCAGACTGAAATATTTAAAAATAGGCTGAAATATTTTGTTTTCTTGTTTGCCGTAGGTTAGTACAAATTATCTTTTAGTTAAAATTTCTTAAACATAACAAAAAACCCCACTCCAAACCCAATAAGCCAAAAAAATCCCACAAAGCCACCACAGTGGCAGTGATGATGGATAACTTGGAACCAGTTTTCCATATGGTTGTAGTCTTTATTTTTGTGAACAGGCAACTTTACAGCAGATATATTATATTTATTCCCCTCCTTCTTTTTACAAACAAGGTGGATAATACATCTGCAGGTAAGTAGTTTCAGACAGAAAAACACATGAAATTTGTTGCCTTTTTTCCAGCTCAGAAAATTACATTAAATGACATTGACTAACTTTTTGTAATTATCAAAACTAATAAATAAGTCTTCCTCCTATCTGAATCAATGTCATGCAACAGAACCATTCAGAAAGACTCTTCTGGTACAGTGAAGCATCTAAGTCTACAACAAATAGGGGGAAAAAGCTAGTAAATTTTACACCCTTAATCACCAAAATAAAAGGAAGGCTCTTTCAGCTTTTCCCAGTAAACACCATAATTTTTCAGTAAAAAAGGCTAGTCTCAGCCTGAAGTTTAGTTTGGTTCAGGGTAACATAAGATTGTCAAGTGAGGGGAAGAAGGTGAAGAAATGAGATTGCCACTGTTCCCTAGGCAGGAAAAGTCCTGTATTAGGGAGAAAGGTTAGAAATGGAGTAGTGGTGGGTGGTTCCTGTCAATGTCCTTTGTTCATGTGTGTGTATGTGACCCAGCTGCACAATAAGAGAAGAGCATGGTTCAAGTACCTCGAACATTCTTTTATTGTATATTTTAATATGGAAATTATCAGTGCTCTTTCTGCTAGCCTGCTTTCAAGAGGACCAGAGTACACCAGCAGTAACTAGAATCATAAAAACATTAAGGTTGGAAAAGACTTCCAAGATCATGGAGTACAACCTTTCCACATCCAGTCATTTCCTGAACACCTCCAGGGATGGTGACTCCACCACCTCCCTGGGCACCCCATTCCTATGTCCAACCTGAACCTCCCCTGGTGCAGCTTGAGACTGTTATCTCCAAGATCATGGAGTACAACCTTTCCACATCCAGTCATTTCCTGAACACCTCCAGGGATGGTGACTCCACCACCTCCCTGGGCACCCCATTCCTATGTCCAGCCTGACCCTCCCCTGGTGCAGCTTGAGACTGTTATCTTGTCCTGTTGCTGGTTGCCTGGGAGAGGAGGCTACCCCCCGACCAGGCTACACCTTCCTTTCAGGGAGGTGAAGAGCATGGCGAGGTCTTCCCTGAACCTTCTTTTCTCCAGGCTAAATAACCCCAGCTCTTTCAGTTGCTCTTAATATGAGCAGGTGGACAGAAGGACAGCTGGTTGCAAAGCCACTAAGTTACTGCAACTGTTTCTACTTTTATTTGTGATCCTTAAAAGCAGAGTTTCAAACTGATTGATTATTTAACAATGTTGGAATGTCTAAAAATGAAAGATCAAATGTTAAGTAACTTGGATGAAAGAGGGAATTTGAAGACCAAAGAGGTAGTCTTACCACTGCTTAAGCACTGTCACAGTTCCTGTAAGTGTCTGGTATTTTCTTCGTGCAGTTAATTTTATTTGCTGAGAAGACAGTGGGTTATGGCAACAACAGCAAGTTGAAGACAAATTGCACCACTATCTAGTGATCTTCATCTGTAGCTAAATTCATGTGATTCCTCACAGTGAATTCTCTGGGTAGAATAGAAAAGTGGCAATATTCTGTTGGTCTGAGAAAGCAATGCTTAATGTGGTCTGTTGGAAATGTCTATGGATTAATTAAAATCTATAATATAACTTTATCTGATGCTTTCCACTTCAAAAGACTACCAGAAGGAGCTATGCCCAATTGTATTTTCAAATTTTTTTTCATTTGCTGTTTTTGTTGGTGTTAGATAAGAAGGGGCTGTAAGACTAATTTTTTTAACAGGCTGCTTCTGGTGGTTCCCAATAGTAATGGTTTTCAAAAAATAAAGCTTTCTCTATTTCTTCCAGATGGCATAAAATTGATTTAAACAAAATTATGCAGAAATAGTTTGGTATGCATTATGAATTGTAAAAGTTCAAAGGACAGAAAAAATGGTAGTATTCTTGTCCTGTTTAATTGTATGCCCTGAAAATTGTATCAAGCTCAGAACAGGCATTCAACCTTGGTAAAAACCTTACGCTGATGGAGAATCTGGCATATCTATTGGTTAGATGTATTTTAATTAAAAAGCTTAGAGAATTAATTTTAACTTGAGCATTCATGTTATTTTTTCTGCTGGTACTGGAGATCCTGAAGTTAATTTCCAGTGTGCTGTCTCTGTTGCAAGCAAAGGCCTACTTAGGGATCTTATTTCTTGGTGTAAATTAGTCAAGGCAGAACTGTGTTCTGCTTTGATTAGTTTGCTTCCAGCATATATCACCTCCTTTTAAAGTAATTTGGATACCCTGCAAAGTACCTCAGTTATCCCAAGAGATGTACTCTTTGTTTGATAAATTAAAGAAGCTTCTGTTATCAGACGTCTTTCTTTATGTAATATTGTGATTGGGGACCTCTAAACTTTCTCTTTGTTAGGGTGATCTGTCTAGTTCAGGTACAAAGAGCTATTTTAGTGTAGTGGTAATTACTGAGTATGTGGTGCATACCAGGAGTTCAGATCAGTTGTCATCTAAACTGCTTAATGACAAGAGTGATGCATTACAGTGATTGCAGCAACGTTGTTCAACAAAGGGTCTTAATACTCAATATATATAAATGTGGGCTCTTTCTTTTGCTTTTTTTTCTTTTTTCTTTTAAAGAAGTATATTGTCAGTGGAGAATTCCCTTGATATTGTGTCTTAATTGAAAGATCCTCAGACTCCTGCTAAGCAGCTTTCCAGTAAAAGGGTTTACAAGAAGGATAAAGAGGGCATGTAGTGTTAGGTCAAGGGGGAATGGCCTTAAGTTGAAGGAGGGTAGGTTTAGGTTAGATAATAGCAAATAATTCCTTGCTATAAGGGTCTTGATGCACTAGAACAGGTTGTGTACCCCCCATCCATGGAAGTGTTCAAGGCCAGCTTGGATGGGGCTTTTAGCAACCTGGTCTGCTGGAAGTTGTCCCTGCCTGTGAACTGGAGGAACTTGAAAGTCCCTTCCAACCCAAACCGTTCTATGATTCTGTAGTATATATTAGAAATGTAATGTGATTTATGATTGATTGTAAAATTCTGATGGAATTGGTTATATACTGAAACAATGAATCTATTTCAGCATCATTAGAGTATGACCTTTATGTTACCTAATAGGACAGGGTTTATAGAATTAAAAGTTACATATTTATTGTTGGTTTTACTTTCTAATTGTCTGGCATCAGTTCAAAGCTATGATACTTTTATTATAAGTACTGTAGTGCTATATTAGTACCATTGTATCTAACCATACATCATGTCATTTTCTGAGAAAATGAATTACTCCCAATAATTTTATGAAGCTCTCTGTTTATATTGAACACGTGGCAATGGTATGCAGCTAAATTAATAATTTTCCTTATATCTCATGGTCGGAAATGTTTCTGAGAGGGTGTATCAAAATCTAATCACTACGCTAATATTTGGTTTTTGGGGGAAGCGGGAGGAACCAGTTGTGATGAGACTGCTTTTGGTTCTGAAGTTGTTGATGGCTGTTCTTGGTTCTATGTTGCAATCATGTAGCGTTTTTTGGTCACTACTAGATAGCCTATAGCTATTGTTCGCATGTTGTGCTGTTGTATAATTGGTTTACTGGAATTTACAAAGTTATCATGTCACACAGATAGATAGAGATAGGTAGATAGGGAAGTCATACAGAAGATGTCACATGAATTTTTCATCTTGTTACAAGATCCCAGAAAAAACCTCACTTTTTTTTACCATGATTTTCAGAATAGTCATTTTTTCAGATGGAATTTTTTTTTGTTTAGTTAATGGTAAGATGCTTTGTCTTAATTCCTAGATTAAGAATGATATACCAGTATTCTCTCATATTAGCACAGGTAGTGAGAGACTCACTTTACATTAAAATAGGCCAGATTAAAGGTACATAAAGGTTGCATAATTAATGTCCTTCATAATCTCCTGGCTTTTTCAATGAAATGAAAGTTTGATAAAGCCAAAAATATGGTTTAGATACTTCAAAAGTAAAACAGCTTATAAATCAAATCTATAGAGGAGGAGGAGTTAATGAACTTTGCTGAAGATACTGTCTTAAGAAAAAGCCCAAAAGAAACCCCCTACCATAAATTTGAAAGTTGGCTATCCAAGTAAACCTGCAAGTCCAGTTTACCACTATCCTCTTTGGACTCACCTGTGCATCTTGGGAGAATAGAAATTCCACAGTTTGAGGCAACAGAACTGAGTTTAATGATACTGGTGCATAGATCTAAAGTAATGTGAGAATTTAAATAGGAAACAAACTTTATGACGAGCTTTTTGGTTTTTTTCCCAGATAAAAATATTTGAGTGTGTGTGGTTCCATATTTCACAGGTTTTGGAAACACAATCTCATTTGTCAGTGTTTCATGGCATATTGTATTGGTAACCTAATAAGAAAGATAATAGCGAAAGATGAAAATTTCCTCTTCAAGAATATCAGTGATATAAAAATGGAATATGGGCTGAGATGCAAGGAGAAGTTTCAATAATCTTGTTTTAGCATGTGTTTTATCTACTTTTTTTCTCCAGGCTGAGTATAACAAGGTCCAATTCCTCTTCCCCATATCAAAAATTGTCTTGCTGGACCTAAATGGACCTAGAGTTCATTGCAGACCTGCTGCTGGATGTGTAGCATTCTTCAGCAAGATGCACAACTCCTGGTGTGTTTTCTTGCCTGCAGACAGCTTTGACAACATCTGCAAGACCCAAACAGCACCTCAGTTTTCCTAACTAACTGGTGAAAAGTTATTGAGGAAAAGAAAGATGAAGCGTTAGATGGTTTCAGTGCTAAAAATCAAAACAACAGGCTTCTGAAGCTGGCAACAAAAGAAGTCAAGTCACTCCATTCATGTAGTGCTTACAAGAGTTTCTTTCATCAGTTCCCAGAAGGGATCAGTGGTCATAAGAAGTCAAGTTAAAAAGAAAATTAAGATGAAAAAAATCCCTAAAAAATTCAGGATTCAGGAATAGTGTCTACAGAAACAAATGAAGTGTGTGAACTTTTGCTATTCCAGACAGGATGCATTTATATTACAATAAATAAGCATTGCTAGATGAATAACTGTAGAATGATATAGTTAGAATTTATCTGTTGAAAAAATGTGCTCTTTTCCCTGCCTCTTATCCACTCGTAAAAGACCACTGTTGTCCAAAAAAAAATCCAACACACCAGGTGTTAGGAAACACTCTGTAATGCTCCAATTTCTAGATACGAGACAATTTGAAAGAAGAGTTGATTCGCACAGATGCTTTACCTGTCAAGAAGAAGCCTACTGAGCTGATTCTAATTTTAACCTAATTTTGAAAGTCTTTCTGTGCAAATGAAGAACATCCAGTGCAAAAAGATGCAGCTCATATGGAAATTTGGCTGCAGTATATGGAGGTTAAATTTTAGTGGAGGAGCTAATGAAACCATCATCTATATTCATCCTGGTATGTAATTTTTCGGTGAAGCATGCACTTTCCTGAGAGTAAATTACTAATCTCAAGAGCATGGAAGAGTTAAGCAGTATTAGAAATATTATAATTATGATCCTCACCTGGAGCTTTGCTTTCTTACAGGTGATACACTCTTTAATCACGTTACCAGTTGTTTCATTAATACAGAAAACCTTAAAACTGCTGATAACCATAACTTGTTTCTGTGAGCAGGACTTTGCTCAGAATTGGACTTGAACAATAAATTAAAATCTCAGAAGATAGAGGTCATCCTCTTAATGCATGCAGCTTTCAGAACCTTTGTTTAGTAATGCTCACTTTGCTAGATTTCTAAAACACCCACTGCTTTTAATATTGCTCTTCTACATTTTTATTTTTCCAGAAGGTTAGTTTAGGAGCACCATTCCTGAAAGAAAAATATCACCTATTCTATAAGATAGTTTTAAAAACACTATTTTGATCGCTAAGGCATATACATTTTTAACTTTCTTTCCATACTGAAAACACTATAGAAGGAGAGTTTGGCAAATCTTGATCTAAAGTTAAATGTCCACAGAACAGAGTTCTCCAAAAGCTATATTTATATTTAATGCAGAAGTGTTTGGTGGTTTGTGAATTGAACTTCAGAGGACAAAAATACCGGAGAAACTTTTAAATGGCAAGTATACTTTTCAGGAAAGAATCTGTTATCGAGATTTTTCTCAGGTGAAGTTGCCATAGGCTATCACTGTATGTTTACCAAGTAGGACTCAAAATGAGAAGCTCTTGTAGAGAGTTGCTTATGCTGCTGGAGTTACTATTAAATAAATATTTCTACATTGAACAGATAAAGTTGCTGTTTCTGTTATGACTGGCAATTACAGCACAGCTGTGCAGGAATTACAAGTGTGTCTGTGACAGACTTTTACATGAACCCGCTTTATTCACAAAGGATTTTTGCTAAATCTGATTTTTGCAGTCTATTGACCTCAAAATGTGAGAGACTAATATTTGAATTAGATGTTCTGAAGTAGTTGGAAAATAGTTGTTGGCATAAATACTTAATATTAAATAACTCTCTACAAATCTGTTTTGCTATACCTGGACCAGTTCGATAAATATTGTAAAGACATCTCATACACTTTCCCTTACAAATCTTGATTACTTTCTGTAGTCTTTTATTTGTTGTTCTTCACAGACTGTTTAAGCTTTTACCTTAAATATCTATTGTGTCAGGATCTCTACAGAATTTGACTGCTCATATTTTGTTAGGAGTTATCAAGATGTTACCTTGTACTTCTCTGGGTTTTTGAATTTTCTTTTGTCCCTTGTTTGGCTCTTGTTTCTTGTGTTTTAAGTAAATTGTAATTTGTTTGGAGTAGGTAAATTTGCTGAGTCCAAACCCTTAATAACATTTAAATGTCTATAATGCTTATAATGTAGCTCTTCACAATAGGTTGACTTCAGAGTACCATCTCAGAAATAAGGATGGTTTCCATGATTTAAAATGAAACTTATTCATCTACTGTTTTGAACTATTCTTCTAGAACTATGTGTCATACAAATTTTCTTCGTTTTCATAGTTCTGACTTTTACTTTGTCTGGGATGTTCAAGTGTATCCTCACTTTGATATTGTTTTTATCAGTCTGCAAATTCCTACTAGAACTGAATTTCTTTAAATGACAGTAGAAATCAAAATCAGATCAGTTAATATTATGAACATTATGCATCATAAATGATTTAAAGAAAGATATGACTAGAGAGAGCAGGTTTATTATAAGAACTTCAGTTGTGATTTTTCTATTGTGTGCTCAATACACATCCTTCTTAGGCACTGAATAGATTTGGAATGTATTTAAGCTTGACTCATGTGTCTGGATTTTCATCAGACTTGAATTCCGCTAGTCTGTAGGATTTTGCCAGTTCCCTGTTTTTCAGTTATCCCAGGGGTAGGTTTTTGTTTTTTATATATGTGGAGGTGCTTTTGCTTTGATTTTTTTTTTTTTTTTTTAAATGCAAAATTGAATTGTAGAAGATTCCAGATAATCTGTGACTGGTGTTTCTAATGCATTATGTTAAAGAAAACTGGTTTTATGTTATTACAAGGATAATTCTTCAACCAAGAATATTTTTTTCTTAGAAAACCTTTTCTTAAAAAATATACTGTCTCCTGAAGCTGTTCAAATGTCATACATTAAGACTTCAGTAATATTTTGCTGCACTTTTTTCTGAGTGCTAAATAAATATTGAGTCTATTGGGTTGTCTTTTTCTTTTCTTTTATTCCAATTCTTTTCAAAAGGTCTCCCTAAAGGCTTTATCAATTCTTTTTTAGCAGTAATTTTTCAGGGACACGCACAAGGAAGGTTTGTCATTTCCATTTCTGACAGCACACACAAATGTTGTATGCCTACTTTATGGCTTCTGTGGCTGTTATCTCCTCTTTGAGACAAATAGATCAGTTAGAAATATAGAATATGCTTGAAGAATATGGGTTAGGAAGACTGGTAGCACAGTGAATACTTGGCCAAATTTGCTGGTGGTCTGTGCCTGTGTTGGAGATTACCAGTTTGGTAGCCATGGGTTAGTGGATTACTGGTTTGTATATGTAAGAATAAGATAATTCTTTTTAATTGCTCTAAAAGCAAAGTGCTGAGAGACACGTGGCTGGTGTTTCTTGTGAATTAACATATACAAGGCTTTCAGATACAGAAAACTCTTCTTCGGTGGTTGAGATAAGCATAAATGCCAGGATTGTCATTCATGTGGTGAACTTTCAAGTATTCTAGCATTTTTGAAAGCTGATGAAATCACTATTGTGTCTAAAATAAAGAAACAAGATATAGCCTGGCAAATTCCTGAGTTAACAGCTGTCAGAATTCCCATAATTTGGCTGGCACCAATTTTGCATAGTTTCTGCAGTATATTTCACATTGCATTTGAATTTGAACTGCCTTGATTGTCACTCCAGGATAAATTACATCATAGGCAGCTCAGAAGATGACTTAGGAATATTATTAATAAAGATAAAGGCTTTCAAAGTAAAAGATACACAGTCAAATACTTATCTGGCTTATGCACACAACTTAGGAATCTTGTTCAAGTTTGACTGATATGCTGTTAGAATGATTTATTTGCACTTAAGACAAATAGTACTCATTTGTAGATCTCTGAATTATACTAACTGTTTAAATGTGTTAAGGAGTGACACTATATGAGTAAACCTACTGAATCTGACAACAGGCCCTATCTCAGACTTCTGCCTATGGAAATCCTTCTCTCAGATCCTGCCCTTATCTATGTCTAGTTGACTCTGTTTTTGACCAGCTAAACTCTTGGGGAGTGGGCTCTTGCAGTCAAGTGTCAGACTACAAACAAGGTACTCTGGATGAAGCCTTAAGGCAAAGTGAGATTGAATGTATAATTATGGTCACACTCAGAGACACCTAAGGATCCTTCGTGGCAATTTGTGTGGAATACCAGTGATGTGTACTAATATAATATTAGCTGTGCTAGTATCACAAATACTAGTGTCTAAATCTAATGTCTGAAAACATTTGGTTTTCAGACTCCTGCAATGTATTTGATTTGGTTAAAAGAAAGTGCCAATCTCTACCTACTACCTAAAAGAGAAAAATAATAATGTATATATGCAAAATATGAAGCCCAGCCTTTCCAAGTGAAAAAGTAAAATTGATGAATTAAGTATTTTTCATATCTATCTGAATTATATGAAGAATTTGGATGGTTTAATAATGCCTCTTTTTGTGAGTCTTGACTGACATTTATTGTCACAATCACGGCAATGCTTGCTGGTAATATTTTTTTTTTTAGTGGCATCACACTACTGCTGAAGGTGTGCCTTTCAGTCCTCAAATATGCAGAATACTACACAAAAAGCCACTAATGAATATTACAACTGTGGCAGTAGAATCATTCTGCAGTGTGGGCTATAGAGGAGAATACTTTTATTTTCAAACATCTTTCAGCTTTTTTAACATGTGGAGAATTTTTCT
>NW_008238330.1:8247457-8263879 GCF_000691975.1 Corvus brachyrhynchos | reverse complement strand
TTAGTGGCATCACACTACTGCTGAAGGTGTGCCTTTCAGTCCTCAAATATGCAGAATACTACACAAAAAGCCACTAATGAATATTACAACTGTGGCAGTAGAATCATTCTGCAGTGTGGGCTATAGAGGAGAATACTTTTATTTTCAAACATCTTTCAGCTTTTTTAAAATACTTTTATTTTCAAACATCTTTCAGCTTTTTTAACATGTGGAGAATTTTTCTTGTTCCTTCAATTATCCCCTTGCACCAATAAAAATTACTGACAAATGCAGCCCTATTTGCAGCCATTAATTCTTAGTTGTACAAAATCACCTGAACAGTTTCCATCAAGTTTTTTTTCATTTAGAGGTAGCTTTTAAGTACTCTTTCATTAATCATAAAGGCTGCTTTAGATTTGACTGGACTTACTAGGTCAACAGACCTTGAATTGGAGAAGATAGTTTTATGGTCTACTGAGAAACTAGTTTTACATGGAAATGAAATACAAGAACAAGGGTTGGAAAATGTTAAGGCTGTGGTATAAAGTAAAACATACCTGTGTGAGCCAAGGACAGAATACTAGCCACTTTTAATTTCCTGACTTTTGTTAGCTTGTAATTCAGTGCTTTTATTTAAATGCTTTTGCCTGAGTTTTTACAACTTATTTGGAGAGACATATTGGCCAGCTTCTCAGCTACTGTATGCTGACAACAGTTAATCATGTGTTTCTTTGTCTTTTAGTGAAACTCAAGATTCTTATGTTTATGTTGTCTTATTTTTCATGATTTGTAGTATAATTAGGAGTGGCTGGCTTGGCTGTTTTTGGTGCTTTGTACATATTAAGTTTCATTGCCCAGTATGTGGGAACATAGACAGCATTTACCAGCTCATTAACCTCTTTAAATTGGCTGCAGAATGGATGATTTCCTGTCACCATCACAGGTCAGTGGATGCATTGCATTCTAATGGACTCTTTCTAGAATATTTGAAAAATGTTAAGCTACCACAGCATTGATTGATTGATTGATCGATTGGCATGATTTTTCTAATTTATGTGTGGCTTTTGTGGGGGGCAAATCCAGATAAGATAATAGGTTAATGTTGTTTTTATGAAGTCAGAAAGGCAGATATTGACTAAGAAAACCTCACTAGGTGATCCTGTTCCTCTGCAAAATGTAAATATTTTATACACACACATCAAATTTCCAGGACACTCAGTATAGGGTATGTTTGGACAAGGATGAAGTGCATATGACTGTGTGGTCTCAGTGGTATACTTGACCACTAGTAAGCATCTGCCCTGGATCTGTTCTTAGGAATTTCACAAGATCAGGAAGGGTGGCCTTTGATTCTCTGTGTTAAAAGTGGTGTCCTTCACAAAAGCCATTATATATTTAACTGAAGAAATCCATAAACCTTATTTGCTCAGTGGACTATGGCAGGGTTGACACCATCATTCTTTCAAATGTTACACTTACTGAGTCATGGAAATTTGCATAGGTAGGTGATTTTGCTGTTCAGCTGAGTGTTTTCAATCATGTAGAACACATCATGAGAAAGAGCTTAAAAACAAGAAGACTCTGGGTTTGTATTAACTACAACTGGATACCTGAGTTTTCTTTTCTGAGTACTTGCCACGTAAAGAGCAAGCTTGGTGTTAGCTTCTGCTAGTTTGGCGGCAGGTAGAGCTGGGTGATTCTGGACTGTCATGTCAAGATTTCTAAAGTGAATAGAGACTTTTGCCAAAATAAGTCCCAATCAATTAGCAGCATGGAGAGAGCAGACACTAATACTACAGTGATTGAATATACTTTCCTGTACATGTACGCAGCACATGCATAGAACTTACTTACAGGTGGCTGAATACTAAGCGATATTATGAGTTATGAAGTTAGCAGACCACAAAGCCCTTTATATTAGTTGCTAACTCTATCCAAGCTCTGCAAGATACTAGTGAAAAGACATGAGAAAGCTTTGTGACTGTCTCGCAGGTTCATTAATTATAGATGCTCTGGATTAATCACATAGGCTCATCACAGAGTGTAATTTAAGATTACAGGATGCATCAAGTGGAATCAATCTGCATGTCATATTGCAAAAATGAGATAGATGTCATATGTTAGATTTTATGCATTAACCTAAAAATCTTGCCACAAACAGTAGGACTTCTGCTGTCCAGGATTCTTCCTTAAAGGAATGTCTTTGATTTGTTTGTGTCACTGAAAACCACAGTACAGATTACAGACTCAAAGCTAATTTTTAAATGTGCTATTCAAGGTGCTTAGTGAAAAGAAACTTACTCGCTTTTACTGAGTGTTGTTTGTTTTAACTGAAGTGATTACTAAGCTGGTCTTTCATAAATGGTTGACACTCTGCTGAAATCACTCTCTGTTCATCACAGCACTGACACACCTGTGCTCATAACTTAAGGTTAATAGAGCTGATAAATGGGTACTGAATATCTCTAGCTTTGGGTTGTAGTCATTATGTTCTCTGCTATTGGCATGTTAGGAGAATCTTAGACTGTGATTCCAAGAAATGTATAATTGTATACATATTTTTTTCCTGGCCTTGATGTATCATCATCATAATGTTATATACTATGTATTATGCTTTTATTTATAGCTCCATTCTGTTCTCAATTTTAAATGTCACAACCAAGAATTTCTAGTTTTCAGTTGTTAATGCAATGACTGAATTTAACTGTTCTAGTTAAATTTAACTGTCCATACATTGCTATTATTGAAATTAGATTTCTCTGTCGACTTCAATATTGGAACAAGTTTGTTTTTTCAGCTTTTGCTTGTACAAGTTGAAGTTGGGTGTTCATGACACTCATTAACCCCCAAACAATATTTTATGTATCAGTATAATTTAAAAATTCTCAGTCCATGATTTGTTACCTTATTTGTAATATGCTATATCATATTACAGTTCACCTAATTTTTAATTTCCTTTTCTCTAATGCAGGGTTGGGAAGAAACTGTGGATGCTGCAGTTTCTTACTTGTTAAGAACTTGTTTGTCAAAGAGCTCCAAGGAGCAGGCCCTGACTCTCAGCAGCCAGTTGTCCATGCCCAAAGATACCAGCAGACTGAAGAAGAACATCACCCTCTTCTGTGATAGATTGGCCAAAGGCGGTCGCCTTTCATTAAGTACAGATTCAGTCACTCAGCAAACTGCTGTCATGCCAGGTAAGACATGAAGTGCATGTTCAAAATCCAAAATGTTTATTTGCATATTAAAACAAAAAATTTTGAACATTCTATTTTCTTGGCAGTTTGTTTTTCATTGATTGTGGAAACCAAACACTGGTTGTGTTGCTGACAAGTAGAATGACTTAGGTAATAAGATAATTTTAAGTCTGAGGGATTTTTCTCATTTTATTCAACACTTGCTGTTGCTCTTACACAGTATGCACAGTAATGCAGCAAATGAAACCCAGAAGGTCATTGTTAACCTCTGAAATTCTTATCACTTATTTCTTTGCACATTTCAATTGGATGTGTACATGTGTATGTGTCTAATGTGATGGAAAAAAGGAAGAGTGAAAATTCATGCTTTCTTGGTAAAGAAATTAATATATTTATAGTAGTGGCTTTATGGCCTATGCATATGATAAATCATGAGGTAGTGATAACACTAAATAAAAAAAATCTGCAACTTTAGAAGGTACTAGTTGGCTGGGTGATACCTCACAGAAAGCACAAAATTGAAGATAAAACTAATTTAAGTATGTGTTGAGTAATATTTCCCATATAGAAAAAGAATGTGGCCAAGATTTCGCAGTGCACAATGATTTACATGAATGTCATGGAATTACTGTTTTAAAAGGAAATTTTATTCATGTCCTTTTCTATATTGCTACTTTTTAGTAATAGTAGGAGCAACATCACACTTTTTCTGTGGAGCCTGAATTTTACCATCTTTGTACTGTTGCAAAACATTTTCTCCCTGTGTTTTCCTCCAGTGAGATAGATAGACAGGTAGATAGATAGATAGTCTCTTTGTAAACATCAGATACTCCTGGTGACTTGGAAACAGGTATTTTTTTCCCAGCTTTCTGCTCTGAATTTGGATTGGCTGTTCATTCAACTTCATACTCTCCTAAACCATAGTATCACTATGGTCTTGGACCTCAATGCCTTCCTTCTCCTGCAGCAGTCTTCACATCTGTAAGGAAAAGTTTGTATTTTATATTTTCATCATTCTTAAAGCTGGAAGTTTATTATGTTGGCTTCATGGATATGGTTTTTGATAAAGATTGGAGTTGTGTTAGGGCAGTATCTTGATTATCAGTATTTTGCTTTCTTACATTATAAAGAATAATTAAGTTCCTGTTTAATATAACATGGATGGTGTGTGCAGTGTTTCAGCAGCTCAAAAGTCCTTATGTGCAGCCTTCCTTTGCATGTGCTACTATATATAAAGGATCTGGTAAAACAGCTTCAAACCGTGCAATGGTAGAAATTCTACATACATATATGGTTTTACTTTAGTGTTACACTGTTGCCATACCTGGAACCAGACTTGTAATCGTGTGAAGCAAGGAAGTGAGGCAGAATAAGTGTCATATTGGCTCTACAAATTTCTGTTAGTATTTCTTTGCAGGACTAAAATATGTGTGAAGGGCATTTCTTTCATTGAACTTTGATTATATAACCATTGTTTTTTCTTCTAAGAATTTTGGAAAGGTATACATAGCTGCAGTTCAATTTTTTCCACCTAAGCTAATAAGGTGAATTGATTTAATAAGGAACTTCACTTCTTCCTATTCAGTTGACTAGTGTTATTGAATTCAGGGAACTATGCAATTAGATTATAATTCTGTTAGGAAAAGAGTAAAATTTGTAAATATTGTAAAAAAAATTAGAAGAAATATTGCTCTTCATAGACTTTGCATTTACTCATTAACTGTTGAAAGAATAAAATTTTTGAAAGAGGTCAACAATAAAAAATTTCATCTTAATTTAGAGGAGAAGCTCATTAGAGAGAAATACTTCTGTCAAATGCTCAGAATAGCTTAGTATTTAAGTAGTTACTCTCCAACAAGATGTGCTGTGTATTTTGAAACTGTGTGTGTTTGTCTTTGAATGGACTGGAGAAAACTTGGAACTTCTTTTTGAGAATAAAGGTTTTACTGACACTTTTTAAACATGTTTGTCTTGTCACCTGTTCATGTTTTCTCTGGCCATCTCTACCTTGGCAAGTAATGTGGTCTGTTAGAAGCAGATCTGCAGGACGGACGAGGCTGATCTGCAGGACGGACGAGACTGGCAACATGACTTGTATAATTTCTGTTTCAGAACTAGCTCTGTGCATGTACTGGTTCTTCATTAGCATTTGGAGTGCTCTAGGTACATTCCTGGAATTCATCTGCCTGGTTAGATTTACCTAAAAGAAATGAATTCCTGTGCTCAAGACCACTTGTCACTGTGAAAACAGTGTTATTAGTGGGGACAATCAAAAAATTTGACTCACTGTTGAGTCCAGCTAAAAGCACCTGTTTGGTCTACACTTGGAAGAAATTGAGAATGATGCCTTATAAAGGGAAACCAGTATACAAAATAACTCTATGCTGTTGAGTCAAGAGCTCTTTGATAATCCCGAGAAAACACAGGAACTCCTTTTGCCAGCCCTTAAAGGAGAGAACTGGAATAGGTAGAGGAGAATGAGGTAGAGCTATATGTGGAGAGGGAGACTGAGAATTATATTTGTATCTGAGGATTTATGGTTAAATACTGGATGTTAATGTAGGGGAAAGTTCTTCAGGATGTTTAAACTCCAAGCCAAGCGAAAGATGGTCACATAATTGTTCACTAGGGTAACTGGAATTAGCTTGAGGATTTTGTTCAATGACACTTTTTCTTTAGCCACTTCTTTTTCTTAATGATGAAAAAACCCTTTTTTCCATAGCAACCAACTTTAGAAAATTTCTTTTAAAGTGCCTAGGACCCTTCTAGTATTGCAGCACTGTAATAGTAGGCTCAATTTCTAGGAGTTATATTCAATATGTTCATGATGGTGTACCCTGAAATCTAGAGAAATTGCCTGAAGCCACATTGAAAAGCTGATGATTATCTTATATTCTTTATATTAGAAGTGTGCAACTATTTGAAAGATGCCTTCAAAAGTAGTTGTCAGTATTTGTAGTTAACCCAAGACTATATGTTAGAGGTAGACCATGGTCTCTCCTGGGTCTGGTTTTGTTCACTATTTTCTTTAATAGATTCAGTGATGGAATATGGGCACGAATGTTAAAATTGTGGTTTTGCAACAAGCTTGCAGTAGTTTCAGGCATATTGAGAGAGCAATAATGCTGATCTTGATAAATAAGAGGAAGGATCTAAAGTTACTAAGATGGTTTTCAGTTGAGACAAGAGCCAATGACTCTAGCAAGTAAGAATCCGACAAACTAAAATTTGAGAAATAATTCTGTAAGCACTGTTTCCATAGGATAGGCTCATGGGTGTTATATTGGACCAGCAACTGAATAAAAGACAGCAATATGTTCCCACTAAAGGTGAATTCCAACTCTGGGTTGTAGTCATATGAATTCTAATGAGGAGATATGATTCTTTCTTTCTATTCTTCGTGAGCAGGATTCACAGGGGAGCACAATTTAAGGAAAACCTAGACAAACTGAATAGAGTTCAGTTTTGTTTCTTCTGAGGGAAAAATAAAGAGAAATTTAAGGGGGGTCATGGTAGTTTTCCAGTATGTAAGATGTTCTTATATGGGTGATTAAAATTGAATCAGTATCATTGGCTAAATATGATTATAACTGTAAACCACATCAAGCTATATCATGTACTGTGTTGCCTTTGGCAATGCATAAATGGCTGGATGAGAGGAATGATGAGGGGTTAAGGGAGTGGTGCCAACCCAAAGTGTGGGTCAGTGCCAGGGAAGTGCTTGGAAAGGTGCTGTGGGCCACCCACATTGTCATGTATTGAGTTAAATGGGAATGAGAATTTATAGCATAAATCCTGATGACCTGCAGTGAGTTAATTCTGTAGCTTTTAATGGCCTCTTATAATATCTGTGTCTTTTTCAGGATTGCTTTTAAAACCTTGATGAGTATTAACTGTGGTTTTTTGAAGACTTGTTTAGATGTCAGTCTGATTGGAGCTCTGTTTACAATATCGCTTCACCCATATTTTGGGAAGCTCAGTTCTCTTCGACTAGAGTGTGATCCTGCTTTTCCTATAATAGTTCCTGATGTGATGTGCAAATAGCGCCTGTATCAGTTCAAGCCTTTGTTCAAGCAAGGATTTTTAAATTTAAATAAGGACTTTATTTTTCTTTAGACCATCATTTTTCTTCTGCCTTGTTTTCTCAACTCAACTTCAGTATTTTTTATCTCTTGGCTTCATTAGGAGATCATTATACTGTGCTTTAGCATGATTTACTTATGTAGTTGAATATAACTGGAGCAGTAGAGAAAATATTATTTAACCAGAAAGTCAATTACTGAGCTCCATCACTGAAATCTGTGGAATGCCAAAGACTGTCATCTTCCCAGATGGCTGAATCTTTAGAACTGAAATTACAAGGAAAAGGATGAGTATTTTGCATCCAGGAAATAGGACTTACAAATAGTTTTGTCTAAGTGTAATATTTGAAATTTATATAAAGTTGGAGCTAGGAGGCAAGACGACTGCCCATCTGCCAGCCGTTGTGTTGCAATGGGGTTAACAGATCCAGGATATCAGTAACAAAGTTTATCTGGACTCTCAAACACCTTGAACAGTATGTCTTGATAACTTTTATAGTAGCTTAGTGTCCTTGTTGGAAGGGTTTCCCAATGTTTGATGTACATTGTTTTTCCTTCAAATCAGTGTTTTATTGTGAATATTGAAAATGGAGCTGGCAATTAATGATGTTTTTTAATTGTTTAAAACTTTGGAATATTTTTGGTACATTCCTTCAGTAACTTTTCTTTTATACTTACTGTGACTAAATTATCGCAGTCTTTTGGTGATGATTTTCAATTTTACTCTTTGTTTTCCAAAATAGAATGCTTCTCCTTTCGTCTGTGCAGGAAGTATATCGTACTGTACTCTGCCCTATCTCAATTTCAAGACCATTTTCTACAAATTTGTTGCCTAACCAGATGTTTCCCATTCTGTATTTTTACAGAATCAGCATGGTAGTGTTTACTTGAGTAGATACTTTGTTTTCATAGTTTCTTAATTTATCAAGTTGATTATAATTGTACTTTGTATAGTCATGTTTCTGTAATTTAGATTATGAATGGATAAATGCAAACTTTAAAGGCAATGTTCTTTAGCACATTTAGTATATATACGTACCCAGAATCTATATTCATGCTTTAGAAGGCAGAAGTTTTTCTAGGGTTTCTTTTCTTTGCTTAAGCTTATAAAAACCTGTTTTCAAAATCCTGTTGTGGTATTTGTGAGTGAATACTGCCCATTTGAAAGCTGTTTTCTTCACTGGAAAGCTGGGATGCAACAGAATGTGTCATATTCCTTAAGGAACTCTCTGTTTACATGCTATTAAACTTGGGGAGAATGTTAGTACTAATAGGAAAAACATGTGGATTTGAGATCCTGGAAGAACAATATTAATTTATATATAAGAAATAGACATAAATATTGCTGCAAGTTCTTAGTGTGCTGAGTGTACCTAAAGAAAGACTAGTATTAGTTAGTTTGATGTGAAGATATAGGATTTTTGTAGTTGCAAATTCCTCTCTTAGGCACTTAATTATGAATTCTTCATTAGTCATTAGGGGAAGGGAACATGCAGTGTAAGTCAGGTATTCTCCAACTTTAATAGATTTAAATGCAGAATATCTTGAAAAATGTAGTGGCTTCTGTTTGTACTCACAGAGGTTCCAGTCTGTGTTTGTAATGTTATCTTGGTAGCAATTACAGTAACTTTTTTTCCCTGGAGAAGTTAGAATCATGTAGTTTGAATTTCAAGTAGCCTGAAAAAGGCACAGATACAGAAGTTGGCCCTGAGGCCAAAACAGTGCTTTTGAACCACTGGCAGATATTTATAAAAATCATGTGAGGCTGACAGAGCATGGTTTGAGATATTTTCCTGTAAAGTATTGTGAGCTTGAGATCACGATATGTTGTCAGTTTTGTGTAGCCTTCCATGGTGGTGCAAAGAAGTGTATAAAAATATGGGGTTTTTCTCATAGATGTGACACAAGTCCAGTGTTTATTTCTGCAGAAGACTGTGGTCCATTATGAAGTGCGATTCTCATTTAAGATGCTTTCCATATGCTTTCTATAGCAATAAAATACTGAACTACTTTTTTTTTCCCTTAGAGACCCTCAAAATAATGCTTTCAAATTTCTTTTTCCTATTTTAGTTTCAATATATTGGGTATTCATAAAGCTTTTTAGGACAGCTTATTAAATCTAGGTAAGGAAGAGTATTCACAAAGCCTGCTGAAAGTACTTGAAAGGATTTTGTAGACCTGAGCACTGTTCAGCACTGACTGATGAAACTGGTGGTCATTGACCAAATTAGATTCAGCATTTTACCCGTCTTTATTATAGGGCTCCTCACCTGTTTTCGCTATTCCCTACCTGCTTCCATTCAAGTAGCATTTACAAAAGTGTCTAAAGGACATTGGTATATATCTGTGAACTCAGGAAATCTAAGCCTTAATAATAGTGCATTTTTCTCTTTGAAAATCAGTTTGCTAAGGACTTCTTTCTTAGATGTACCTGGAGGCTTTTACTGCCCAAAACACTGTGTCAATTCATTCCTAGGGAATTCTTAGCACAGGCCCTTAAATATGAAACTGACATTAAGTGACTTTAACTATTGTGAGGCAAACTCTAACTCATCTTTTCTAGTTTCCTTAAAATCATACAGATTGATCAATTAAATAACTTTATGGATTTCCCAGGGAAGTGAGTTGTTTACGAACAGCGAAAAAGTATTGTTTTCATGGATAATATAAAACTGAACTCCTTATTTAAACAGAAAGACAGTAAGATTTTTCTTACATTTTCTGGCTAAATTTATTTAATGTATGTATATGGAGTATAGCTATGTGTCACTGAAGTATTGCATTCATTATTCTTCATTTTCTTAAGTGCTCAAAACTTGCATTTACCTGTTTTGAAAGTTAATGTATGTTTGCAGGTTAGGAACTTGTGTACTACTTGCATTGAAACCCAAACTGATCCATCATCACTGTATAAGTCTTTTTGAAACTCCCGTATTTTGCACACTGCCTTAAGGCAAACAAACATTTGGTAAAATGTGTACTTTCTATCTTCTCCTTTTAGTTCTTCCTTCTAGTAAGGCTACCAGTATGGCTCTGATTAATTTTTTTTTCCCCTTTGGTTTTCCTCAATTATTTTCTGTATATCTCCTCCCTACATTGGGCTTCACCGGTTTCCTTGTCCATCCTGTGCCCTTTGATGTCCATGCAACTCCATGCCCAGTCCCTTCCCTGTGATAGTTGGAGCAAGTAACCCCAGCACTAGCCACCCAAGGGAGTAAATGACTCTGACAGAGAGAGGTAGCAACAAAAGGGTAGGAAGACCTTTTCTGATCAGCTGTCAGTTGGGTCTCCCAAAGCAGTAACCGCAGGGAAAGTCCTGGTGGTACCAGTCTGGGTCTGTCAGGCAAGGAGATTTTAACAAGGCTTGCCAAAGGTGTAACAGATACTAAATCCATAAACACTGCGATCATTGTGTACTTCTGTGTCCAATTTGTGCAGCTCTGCATGGCTGAGCTGTTGTGCCAGTTTAAACATAGCTAGCTGCCTTCTCTCCATCTAATTGCAATGATAATCACATGAGAATGATAAGAGCAAAGAAGTTGCTCTGACTCTTACAGCCTTTAGCATTGTCATGCACTCCTGTTAAACTGTGTTGGGTCAGCTAACAATGAGACATGATATAGTATATAATGGAACTTGATACAGTGCTGCAGCTTTAATTTGACTTCTATTTCTTCATGTTTAAAATATTTTTTCAGAAAATTATCAGCTGTTCACGATGAACAGTTCTATCTTAATATAAAAGCCTAGAAATGAGTGAATAGTAATATATCAAACATTTTAAACTAATTGTTTGGGTTTTATTTTTGAGACTAAAATATGTCCCTTGCCCCATAAAGCTGATTTAGTGAAAAGGAAGGGGAGTAGCAAGTCATTAGGGAGAATTTTGGGAGAGCTTACAGCAACAAGTTTTTGTGGTTGCTTAAGAAAAGCTTAAGAACAATTTAGCGGAGCCAGAAACTTGATTGTTTGGCTCTCTGATGTGGATCATTACTCTCTGTAATTTCTTTCCATTGTAACTTCCTTAGCTCTTTAAAACTTTTATTTCTATTGTTTTAGTAATTTTGGTCATTTATTATGTGGAAAGGAAAATTGAACTATGCAGAAAATAAGTGTCGTTCCCAAGGTAATAGTGTAATACCTGTGTATAAACAGAGTTCAAATATGCTGTGCAGTCTGGTGTTGTAGCTCCTACGTACGCTTCAATTTAGGTGTTTTACTGATAAAACACAGATTACAGATTAATAGATTGTGGTGAGCCTAACACATTGCAGCCTGTTCTTACATCATTTGGCTCAGTTCAGGCAAGCACACTGAAAAGTGGAAATCTGAATATCAGACATGGGAAGAAAGCAGTGAACAATGTCTAAGGTGGTCTTTAATTTTAATTCACTTAGTCAACTTTCATCACCCTGCAGGACTCAAATGATAGCTCTCCAAGTGGTTAATTTTCAGGGATTATATAAATAGTAGTAAAGCACTGGAATTTTTTTTTTAATTGGAATGAAGGCACTGATAGAAAATATATGCTTTTTTTTTTCAGGGCATTTCAAGTTCCACTGTTGTGAAAAGGGGCAAAATAAGATGGAAGAGTAACAGGACACATTTTTGTGTAGGGTTGTGAAAAGGTTTTTATTATGTTGTTTAGAACATCTCCCCTCCTCGATTGATATTACAGCTGGCAAAAACCACAGGGGGAAGGAGTACAAAGGTTAAGAAGGCTAAAGCAATAACATTTTTAAAAAAATGAATAATTTAAAGAGGAAAATGTCATGCATAATGAATAAAAAAGAAATCCCTCTTGAGATATGGGATTCATTCATTTGTGGTACTATGAAATTGAGTTGGCAGCATTGCAATTCCAACTTGCCTCAACTAAGTACAGTTCGGATCAACACATTAGTGCCTTGGTGTGCACGATTCCATTGCTGGCTCTTTGCGTTGAAATCCATTAAATTTTAATATGTCCTACTTAGGTATAAGTGGTCACAAATGATTCATAATGTTGAGGTAAGCTTTTGGTGAACATAATTGTCAGTTGAAAAAATTTCCCCTAATGACCTTGCTTGTCACTGGACTTTATTTTCTGTGTTGTTTGAAACCTTTAGAGACCACAAGCAAAAATAAACTTCTAAAATCCATGTTAATAAGGTAATTGTTCAAAACTATAGAAAAAGTATTGCTAATGGAGAAAGTGTACAGTCTCTGACCTTCCATTTCGGAAGATTCAATAGTAGCAGGTAAAAAAAAGCAAAGCTAAAACCTGGATAGTTATTTTAAGAGGCTGCAAAAATTATGTCATTTTTTAAAAAATAAAGCCAAACTTTAATAATGTAGCACAATAATTTTATTTCAGGTATGATATTAATGTAGACCTAGTCTTGTACGTCTAGTCAGTCTTTGGATTTCCACTTACCAGATTTTTTGGTTCCTCTAAGCTTTCCTATGCTGTGATATTTGAAGAACAGCCTATGAGAACAGCTTATATGATGAAGCGCACTGGTATTTGTGCATGAGCTGTAGGCATTTGAAGGCCATAATTAGCGCTGCAGTTTGGATGACATTACTTTTCCTTTCCAGTCCCTATCTGGACAAGACCACCAAAAAATTACCGGGACTGTCTACTTTTTATAAGTGCAACCATGGCAAATTATCCATCGACAAAAAGTTAGCAAGTGAGAGATAGTACAGAGGGATGAAGCAGGATATGTCAAGTATAATGACTTACTCAGTTTCTTCTGACTGGAAGTAGCATCCTTCAGTCAGCAGAGATGCAACTGTTCACATGTCAGGAGATGTTGTGGCCGTTATTTTAGGTACCACAAGCACTTATTTTGCATTTGGTTCTATTCTTGATTTTCTGGCATGTTTAGGTTGAGTAAACCTGACTATTCTCTTATGCTGCCATAAACTGGGTGCACCTTAGCTGAAATTGCTAGTGTTACATTATTATAAACTGAGCAAGTGTGCCCAGAATGAGATAGTCATTTGAATAATTATTTTTTTTGTGTATGTTATCATTGAATTTGTCTTACAGCTTTTGAAGGTCTGTTTGGTCTTCAGTTAAAAAAAATTTTAAAATAATAAAAAAACCCACTTGGGCAATAAAGGTATTAATGTTTTTTTTTTTTTTTTTTCCCCTTAATGTTCAGGTCACGTTAAAATGAAGGTGTTTGTATATGTGGGACTGATTTCATAATTTCTATTGTGTAGGCAGGGTAAGTAACATGTATGAGTCTGTGGAACTCTGTGGTGAATGAACGGTGTAAAACTATATGTACATCACTAACACCATTTCCAGTGTATTTGCTCTTTCACATTACCATAAAGGAGTCCAATAAATCTAAACCTAGTGAAAATTTCATATTTTTTACATGCAGAACTGATTTTTCAATTACTTCAGACTTTTTCAGAGCCTAATCCAAATCCTGATGAAATCTGTGGGAGTTTTTCCATAGACTTCAGTAAGCTTTGGCTCAGGCTCCCACTTTTCAATTTTTCAAACAGATTTGCCAAAAATCTGCAGAGAGCCAGGCACTTGGAAAGTTTTTACTTGCAAAGTACAGCTGGTTTTGAGTTGCATACAGGAAAGTTCCCAGTGCTTTTTTGAAACAGAAAAAAGTAGTTTTAAAGGTCTTATAACTTTAGGTAAAAGAGTGGCTTTAACATTTGAAGCTGAAATTGTTGGGTCTTAGTCTAAGCATGACAAACTCTGTACTAGAAGATTGTTTTTAAAATGCATAACTACATGATAACAAAGCTTTGAACTGCAGTTTTATTATAGCTTTAGCTAAGATTTTCTTGAGTTATGAGTTTCAGAGAGTCGGGGATGTCTGTACTAATAAATGATTTCTCTTTTTGTTTTGGTTCTTTGGTTTTGGCTTTTTTTTTCTTTTTCTTTTCTGCAGTGGAAAACTACACTTCAATTAAAGAATTATTCCCTGAGGTTAACTGCACTAATTTGAGAGAGAGCTCTTGAACTTCAGGGAACATATTACGCAGCCAGATCCATCTGGCGATGTAGGGCAGTTTTCACTGCCTCTGGGTGGTTGGATCCCAGACTTGGAGGTAGATATGGTTGGACATGCCGGGTTTTAGAGACTGTGGGACACAGCCAGTGCCTCGGCAAGCATCGCTCATACCCTTGCATATCAGCCTAAGATTAGAATAGTGGCATTTTAAGGTAGCATCTTGGGTTGTGGATGACAGTTAGTGAGGTATAGAATCTCTCTCAATGTCACTTCGAGTTTTTTGTCTTTTTGAGTGATCACCTCTAGCACATATTGGATGCCAATCAGGCTGCAGTAATGTTCCTCAGTAGCTACATTGTGAATTGCACCCCAATGGTTTTACAGATTTTTCTTAGGGAGAAAAAGGGCAATTTCTTCCTGAATTTGAATGCCTGACATTGTTCAAAGCTGTGTATCATCAGTATTGAGCTTGCAGATTTTTTTTTCTGAATTTTTAAAGAATGAGAGCATGTTTATGACTGTTGATGTTTTTGTGAGCAGTCAGCTGTAAGTCTACTCATGAGCCTGGTATCAATGGTTCCGCTAATGTTCACATGGTAAGCGAAGGTCCATAAATACAAGTTTCCCTTGCCCCTGTGCTTATTTGGACTCACCCATCCCTAAAACTTTGAGCTGGAAAATGTAATCAAATCAAACATATGAGGTGCTTCATGACTCTGGCAGATTTAAATTTTTTTAAAAAAATCATTCTTTTCTTCCTAATTGTGTCCTGGCTGAAACAGAAAGACTGGTTATAAGAGGGCATGCAAAACCAAAAAATCACATGAACTCGAATCCTTAAGGTTTTGTTTTGATTCAGTTGCACTTTGAGGCAAAAATTTAGCTCACCCTCTACTAATTAGAATATTGCTAAAGAACTAATAAAAAAGTAATGTGTAGTTAGCTACATAATGCTGAAGCACTTTTTTTAGGATTGTAAAAACCTTCAGCAAACTGGTAAAAACCTCAGGCTTGATGAGTTTCATGTGATTATCATGGTAGGCTGCATATCTGGTGGGTGTTTGCTGCCTGTTATAAGTGCAAATACCACAGCAGGGTGCAGTGCCAGGAGCTCGCTGTCTTTTGATGAAAGATGTACTTTATTAATTCTGACCCTAACCAAAGCTTGACTTATTCCTCTTTAAGAAAACTAGTTAACTGTAAATTAGAGATATCACCAAAAAGGGTATTACTTCAAAGTTGGGAAATGATTAGGGGGATGTTCCACTGTTTTAATTGAGTTTCAATTTTAATGACTTGCTGTCTTCTATGTAACAATAAACAGCTGTGCCACACTCTGTGTTTCAAAGGACATTTACTCAGCCTTTAAATTTACCATTAGAGATCAAAGAGAAGGTCTGATGTATACGGATGATGAAGGATGCCTCAATTCAAATGGATGGGTGAACAGAAATAGTGCAACTGGAGGTAATAAATATTATGAACAACCTTTTTAATGTAAGTTATGTGGTACTGAACTTTATTAAATTTTATAGCTGCACTGAGAAATCTTTTGTGTTTATCTTAAAACTATATCAGAATACTGATAAGCATGTGTTTCTTCTAGCACTTTTTTCAAATAAACTTTTCAGTCAAAACTGAGGGGTTTTTAAGTAAAAATAATTGCTGGTGACATTCTTGAAAGTAGCTTAGAAATAAATGGATGCTTGAATTACATATAGGAATTTGTGAAGGATATTTCGGGGTAAAGCCTTGCTGAATGATCAGACTTTCCAATCTTAAAATCTATTTAAATAGATATGAATTAGTTGGGTTTTATTTTCTCTAAAATGGAGCAGGTTTCTTGTAACCAGAGTAGTCATTAGGGGTATTAGGTTGCTGTTCAGAGATGCTTAAATGAAGTTATGAACTGGCATTCTCATTTAAATCAGGTCATTAATAAAGCAGGGAACAATATGACAGAAGTTACATGGGAGATTAAAGTTAGTGCAATAAATTACGTTAGATATCCTGGGTCTGTTTACATTCTATCAGAAAGTGTTGCAATGGAGGAGATTCTATGGAGTAATGTAAAATAGACTGCAGCCAGCTATGATGAAGTAGTTAGAGGTTAAGATCTAGCAAGGTTCATACAACGTGTTACAGACAGGATTTTCTTATGCTCCTGTGATTAAAAGTCCTTCTGAGAGTACGACA
>NW_008238330.1:8224609-8247437 GCF_000691975.1 Corvus brachyrhynchos | reverse complement strand
AAGGAACTGTAATTGCAGAATTAATACTTTGCAATAATTTCCCAGTCTGAGGAGAAAAAATGAAGCAGTTGTGCTTGGTTATTTCATTTAATTAGTTATCAAGGGAAAAATGCTTGTTGTACAATTTTACAACAGATTTCTCAAATATTTCCAAATAAAAAATACTGGTATCTATGTCAAAAAGAGCCTTGTTTTTGGTTGTTTTTGCAACACATTAAAAACAGTTTTCTTCTTGCTTAGTGTGAAGTTGATTCTCATGTGGGTAAGTTGATTATCTCTGGCTATTGAATTGCATATACATGATATAATTTTGGTTAGTGTAGTTACAGTGTATATTGTAAACCCTGTGATGAAATAGAAGAGGTGTTCAGTTATACTATTCACAGTTAATCTACTCTGAATTTGGGTCCATGGTATATAGAAGATATTCTTTCCAGTGTGTGCTTTGTGAATCACTGTAAAATAGGAAGCTTTTTTTGTAATACAGCATTGCCAAACCAAGAAAGCACTTTGTTTGTTGGGTCAAATAATTCTTATTTAATGCAGGTATGCGACTTCAGCAGGCATGACCATCCGTGGTTGGGAAGAGGTGTTGAGGGAGTGATAATAATTCATTTGCAGACCAGTGGTAAAGTCATGCTAAGGAGAGCTTTGTTACGTCTGGCACATTTGTTAATATGAAGGAAAGATCTTTGTTGTGGATGCTGTTTCTGATGCTGTATTTTTGTCAGTTCAAGAGTTTATCTTAGTAGAAGGAAAAAGGAATATTTATAGAGGTATATATAAGTAAGACTCACCATGGTAGGCTGCTTTAAGAAATTCTTGGCAGGTGCAGCAGTCTGGTCTTTCTGAACAGTGAAATAATTGCTTCGATCAACAAGATAAGGGTGGAATCCTGGCCCTATTGAAGTCACTGGGAGTTTTGCCATTGACTTAATTTAGTCAGGATTTCTTGTTTACTTGACAGTTCTCTGTTACTGTTCTACTCACATTCATGTAGTGGTTGGTAACCTGACTTAGCGGAATGGATAAGAGTGAACCCTGAAGTAGACTTCTTTTAAAAGTATCTTCAGAGTCTGGAATTCACAGCAGGGACGTCTTTTATCAGTGTTTGGACAAAAGGAAGGTGTTTTTTAGCTTACTGCAAATTTGATGTTAATAGAAAGGAAAACACAAATATGGAATTCCATTTTGGGAGGTAAGAAACTAGAGGACTGCAGAAGCCTCATTTTTCCCTGTAACTTTGATGCCATGATGGCAGTGCTATACTCTTGTCTTCGTGACAAGTACAGAGACAAAAGTATAAAGAAAATATGAAAATTGCATTCATTTATTTTTATTAATTCCTACTGAGCACCAAATAGGAAACAGTATGTAGTATTAATAGCTGTCCCAAACCCTTTGCAAAGACTGACTTGAGCAAATCCCACAAATTTATTGAAATCTTCAAATGAGAAGAAGCTATGGATCAATTGGGGAAGAGAAGAAATACAAAGAATCAGAATGTACTTTATTACTTTTAGTTATAATTATGCATTGCATTTGTTGCAATTCAAATACAAGGAATCTAATGATATGTTATCACTTGTACCATGGGCTGTAACAGAGAGGGCTTTTTGTGTAATTGGTACTTAACAAATTCAACCATTTAGCTGGTGCACAAAAACCCCCACAGGTGTTAGAGAGTCCATGGGATAAAATGGACAGTTTACTTTAAGTAGCATTTCATGTTAGAGAAAGTGCAGATGCTGCTGCAAGATGTATTATATTTCCATAATCAGTGATAGATAACAAGAATTGTTTAACAATCCATATCCTATGTGTGCACTTAAGCCATGGGCAGATCAATAAAAAAGCATTAAGCCTGGTGCCAGCTGAAGATATTATACCTGCAGGCTGTTTGGCTACAGAACGGAAACTGGAGCTGGATTTCAGTAACTCTATTTAGGTAAATCATTATCTAGACAATGTCTTTTCCAATTTCTCTTTTAGTTCTGGGTCATTTGGAAAGGGAAAATCTATATTTAGCCAATGAAGTTTCTTTTTTAGCATTTCTAACAATTTTTCTATATATGAACAAAGTGTGTTTTAATGTAAATGTTGTAGTGCTTCATAAAAATAATATAATCACTTTATCTTTTATTTGAAGTTATTCCTGAGTTCATCTGTTAAAATTAATTAAAATAATCTTTCTCAAGTCTTTGAAAACCTCTAATTTGTTTTCATATACTCAGAATGTTGAGGAATGTGTTGTGTTCTAGATACTGGTCTGATTTAATAAATTTTCAATGAGGAAGAAAGTACATTGGCCTGTAGGGAACTGCTTGTTGAATATGAAGTTACGATCAAAACTTGAAGTTTCAGAAAAGAACAGAGTTAAAAAGACTTTGGAACATGATCAGATAGGACACTGAATCTTGAAGTGAAGAAGTCTTAGACTCTCAAGACAGGCTACTATTGCTCTGCTTCACTTGTTATTGTAGACATGACCAAATTAAAGCAAAGGGACAGAAAACACTTTTTTACCAATGAAATGTATCCTTGGCCTTTGTTTATTCTGTGTTTGAAGTCATTAAGCTTATTTTATGGAGGGGAGCCAAGACAACCTAGTGTGTTTCAGCAATCTTGAGAGAAGGTTACTTGAAGAGAATCATAATGCCACAGACATTCAGTGAGCTTGGCTATACAACAAATTCTTTATATGAACACAGACTTTTAATGGAAGGAAATTAAGTAGCATGATGTTTACATAGTGGTGGTTTGTGGCATTTTTGGTGGGTGTTGTTTTTTTTTATAGAATTTGTCCCCCATCGATTTACTGTTTTTAATGAAGGAGTCAGATCTTACCAAGGTCAGGCGGAATTTTGGTGCTGTTGGAGTAAAAGTTGATATCAAGTCCAAAAAATCCCCAACCCATCAGTCAAAATGATGTAATTGTTTTTCCATATCTTCTGTCTAATGAGATGAAGAGGACAATATTTGATATTAGTGTTTGTAGTAAATTTGACTAAAATATTTAGATAACTTTAGATAGCCCACAATTGTGGGCACTAAGAGATTGCTCATGCTGTTAATGAACTGTCAAAAGAATTTGGTATCACATATCGTAGGTGTGACATCAACAAGCTACAGTGATGATCTTTGGATGCCGTATTTTTAGATGATCTTTGGTTTGCCACTCAGATACAGGTATTTGGACTAGTTAGTTTCTTTCAAGTAATGTGCAAATAGAGAAAGTATAGCTAGTAAGTCAGTGCTGTGGCAAGATGGTTTAAAGAAAGAAGAGGTGGACTGTAAAAAGAACTGGTAAAGGAAAAGTGACGTTGCTGAAGTATAGGAGAAGCAGCAGGCATGGTGTTGTTTTAATCAGTGGCTTCATAAAGTCCACCAAATAATTTAAAGCATATCAATGTTTGCAAAATCCTACCTTTGTTTGAGAATGGCTTTAGACAATAAAAACCAATTTCAAATAATATTTAACTTTCCAAACCAAGTAGTGTTTATAGCCTAGGAAAAGGGATACTAGTATGTTCTTTTGGTCTAGTTCTGTAACATGGTATATTGAGTATTGTATGGCTGGGTTTTGGTAGCAGGGGGCTGCAGGGATGGCTTCTCTGAAAGGCTGCCAGAAGCTTTCCCCATGTCCAACAGAGTCAATGCCTGCCAGCTCCAGGACAGACCCACCTCTGGCCAAGACCCAGCCCATCAGGGATGGTGGCAGCACCTCTGGGATAATGTATTTGAGAAGGGGGAAAAAGTCTGTTAAACTGCAGCTGGAGAGAGGAGTGAGAATGTGTGAGGAAAATCAGCTGTGCAGATGCAAAGGTCAGTGGAGAAGGAGGTGGTGAAGCTACTCCTGGTATAGGAGCAGAGATTACCCCTGCAGCCCGTGAAAGCAGATGGTGGAGCAGAGATCCACCTGCAGCCCATGGAGGTGGATGTGCCCAAAGGAGGCTGGGACCCCATGGAGAGTCTGGCCTGGAGCAGGCTCCTGGCAGGACCTCTAAACTCGTTTCCTCTCTTTTTTTCTTGATTGGTGTGATAGGGCAAAGCAAGCCATAAGATCTCTCCAGTTTCATATTATTTGTCCAATACTTTTAGTTATTTTGAATAGCATGTTTGATAATTTAGTCTTTATCTTGCTTCGTATGGTTTCCTTGAAGATGAGGTAGACATTTCTAAATTATTTTTTATTTAAAATAAGCATTACAAAATGTATGTTTAAGTTGAAATAGACTTTCTTTTGCATGTACTGATGTTGTACAAAACAAAGAAAAATGTGATTTGGAGGGGAAGGGAAGTAGGGACTGCCCTTTGCATACAATTTTCACTTTTTACTTTAGCAGATTTCAGGGTATCCAATCACATTTAGAAATATAGCATTTTTAAAAAATGAGTAGGCCCTTGTCCTGGTCAAACTAAAAGAGGATACTTAAAAACCAGAGAGTTGATTGAGAGAATTAAATAAGCATAAGGCATAAAAGTAGCAGACCGAGAGCATCACTTGCTCTGTCACTTACTTTATTTATTATCTTAGACAGTAGCAGCAATTTCAGCTTTTAAATAAAATGAAACAGAGCAGTTAATCCGGTGCCTGCTCATATAAAAAGCCACTTTGTTTCAGACATAGCATTTTTATTGTAAAAACAGACCTTGCTTTTTAGAAAAAAAAAAAGTAGCTGGATTTGAACAGAGGTCTCCCTAACTATTCATTATCTTCTAGTGGATGTAATTCATTTTATGACATTAGCCAAATTGAATCTCTTCCCCCTGCCTGAAAATTTCAGTGCCAGGATTTTAGGCAGACATTTAGGATTTAGTTAGACATTTTTGGAAGCATGGTTTTTCAGATCTTCAGATACCTTGTGTTTGATCAAAAGATACTTTGCAATTTTGTAAAATCGATTCTATTTAGGGTTTATCACATGAAGCGCATCAATCTCCTGGCTACTACTTAAAATGCTTGCCAGAGATATGATACAAAAAGTTTATATATGCAAAATTTTTTATCCTTCATTTGTATCATTTTCATAACATTTGAATGGTGTTAACTTTAGTAAAATTGCATGATTTACACAGGTATAGGTGTAGTAGTAGTGAAAGGATGAAATTCTGTGCAGCTTGAAGAGTAAAATTTGCTGAATAGGAAGTTCTGTAAACAGAGGAAAAAAGTTCTGTCTATAGGATAAGATGTAATTTTAAACTATTATGTACAGTTTTGTGCTCATTTCCTCCAAATAAACTAAATTAATTTAATGGTATTATGATACTTAATGGAGCCAAAGTTGCTTTTTCTGGATTCCTCTTAAAGTCAATCCCAGAGATTTTAATGCTGTAGAAGGTTGAGCTAACAAAAGATCACACTTGGATTTATTTGGTCAGTGGAGTATATAGCAAATGAAGTATTAAATGCTAGTGAAAATAAAGTAAATATAAGTAATGTATGGGGTTTTTTGCAGTATTGGAGCAAAGATAGGTTGGTATAATTTGATTGATTCTTAGCTCCCAGTGCAATTAATAAAAATCATAGTTGACTATTAAGTAAAAACAACATATTAATGACTAAACAATATTATTTACATGTTCTACATACTAGGGACAAATCTAATATTTGGGTACAACTGAGAAAGTAGAAATTTCCAATACATGAAAATAATTATATCTTTGATATAACTAGCAGAAAAGAAAGAATTTTCAGCAAAGGTTGCTTTTCAATTGTGGAAAGGAACTTCAGTGTTATTAAAAAAAAGAATTTTCTTATGAATGCTTTGATTTCCTAAGCTCTTCGCACCCAAACCATCTCTATACAGTTTGTCTTCTAAATCCACCAGATAGATGTTTACTAGGTTTATTTCAATAACATTAAGAGACGATGCTTTTATCCATGTTTATTTCATTCTTTGATCTACATATTTCTAAGTATTATCAGGAGATGCAGGAAGCTAGTTCATTACCCTCTTAAAAATACAATGCCAGATTACTTGTGTGAAATTTCAGCACTTAGCATTTTATATTTTGTCTCTCCAAATGTAAATTTACTAAGCTTGTTTTCCAAATATTATTGAGAATCAGAATTGTCAGAACCAGAGTTTTTAAGCATGTACAATATCACGGCTTCTTTTTAAATGAAGTATTTCCAATGATATTTGCTCCCAGGATCTTCATAATTTTTATTTCCGTTGTGATCTGATGGTTACTTCCTGTAGCCAGTTAAAGTAGCCATGTAGTGTATTTTTTTTGTGATCTCATGTTCACTTTTAATGCTGTGAAAATATTGTTAGATAAATAGATAGTAGTAATTTATTTATGTTCTTAGATTGGATAACTACTCATAATTAGATAACAGATAATTGGGTAATTTCAGAATACTAATCGATAAATCTGTATCTGTTTTGACCTCTATTACCTATATTTTCTATTTGGAGGGGAAGGAAGAAAAGAAACCCCTTGTTCAGAAACTCCATCTCTGTGTTAGAATAAGGTAATTTAGTCCCATTCATAAACAGAATTATTTACCTCCGTGGTTTCTGTTCAGGAGTGATTCAAAGCCCTTGCTCTTTTGGTAGTCAGAAACCTAGTTTCCAGTAAAAATTAATTAATCCTTTTCTAAGAGTGTCTTTTATTTTGTCGAACACTAAGGGTTTCTGGCCTAATTGCATTGTTGATAAAGATCAGTCTGTTCCATTTTTATTAGTCTTAGCTTAGCAAGACTGGTCATCTGTTCAAGTGTCAATAAGGTATGTGATTTCTATATGATCTTAGTAATCTTCGTCTGAACTTTTCCAGGTTTATTTAACCTCTCATGAACATGGTAACAGGAATTGAACTCAGTGTTCTAGATGTCTTACCAGTGTCTTGTTCAATAGTGTTACTCCTTTCTTGATCCTAACATGAAAAATTGTCAGGTGGATTTCAAAATTTTACTAGTCATCACACTGGAACCTTTTTCTTCTGTCAACCTGTGATTATTTCTGTGGATTTCATATCTTTCATTTCCATAATACCCTCATTTCCAACTATCATAATATTAACACAACTGCAATTGCTATTGAAATCAGATATTTGTGTTCTGTAGCTAAAATTTGACATTTTGTGTATTAAACTACTTTACAGTAGTTTTCCAAAGTGACCAGTTCTGTATACTTCTCTTTCAGTAGCCCATCACAATAGTGCTATGAAGTATTACTCTACCAATTTAATGTTGTTTTTCTGAGCAACATACATTCTTCAGTACCTACATTTTAATCCCAGTTAATAGTCCACTATCTTCTGTTATCCACAGTGTATTTGATATTACATCTGATGTCAGTAGGTCTTATTCTCTAGCCCAAAATCATGCATTAGGTTACATCTCAAATGCTTTTTCTTCGATTTCACTCAGTTGCTCATCTGGATTAGGCATAGATCTTTCATCAACTGTTTCTATCATACTACTGTTCTATCAAGGCTGTCTCAAGCATCCAAAATACCCAGCATAACAAGGCCTCATGCAACAAATTACATTATCTTTTATTTCTTGTTCACGGCTAAGATAAAAATCCCATTTTCACTAACCTGCACTTTTTAGCTTCATCCTGTTGTTGTTTTGCTTAGGCCAAAATAGTGTAAACTCCCTGAAGGTAAACAGTTATTTGTTCCCCTGAATCAGTCAAAGACTACTCACTTTGACAGTCTTTGCACTATGGTTGTGTGATGGAACACTTTTGTAAGTCATAGGTTACAGCACTGCAAACTATGCCACAAGCATTTACTGTCTCTTCAACTTCTAAGTGCAGGGAATGAGGACTTGCTCTTCCTTCCCTAGTAAGTCCAAAATTTGTGTATACACATACATACAAGCATATACTGTCTATATATGTGACGATGCATGCTTGTGTCTTCAATTGGAAGTTTCATATTGTGCTCCAGGAAGTGCAAGTGTTTTAAATGGGAATGGAAGCAAAATATTTCTCTAAATTTTTTAGAATGAGGGATACTAGGATGGTTTGTTATCAAGATTATAAAAGTCAGTTTTATTCTGTTTACTTTCACTGTATGCTGAAGAAAGGTTAGAGACTACATGAAGACAATATTGAGAAAGTTTTTTTGACAAGCATGCTCCAGAGATCCCAGCTTCTCCAAACACTGTCTTTGAGGTGCTCTCTATTGGCAGATAGAAACCAGATGTGACAATGGAAATTAATTTGAATATGCTTTTAGAAAAAATAATCAGGAAAGTGTATGTTTTAGGGAGCGTTACCTATTTAAGTTTTTGATGTAAATTAGTATAAAAGTCTAAAGGTCTGGTAGTCTTCTTACAACTGTGTATTACCAAAACAATGCGACAAATACAAGCTCTAGAGAGTCAAAAAAAGTCTTACTAAATAAAATTATTTTGTGTAAAATTCTTTGTGTTTCATATGTGCATATATCCTAATACATATATGTGTATATTTATGTGCATGAGAGAAATTTATCTGTGTAAACCAAAACAAAAGTCTTGTATATTCTTGCTCCACAAAAGGGTAGCATGAAATTACTTTTTTACTGAATAGAGAATGTTGTCCTGAAAATAGGTTGATGACAGTATATTCTCTATCTTCTACTGCAGTATTTAAGCATTTTGAAAGAAATTAATGTCTAATTAAGATAAACAAAAGCTATACTTAGTGATATACTGAGTATGGCGAAGAGGATGTGAGACCCAGTCAACAAAAACCACCGGGTGTTTTGTGAGGCAGTGTACTCTGAAGATAGTGATTTTTATGGTTATGTTGTTTGTCAAGAGTTGAAATTCCCCTTGAAAAATTCCATTTGTAAGCTGATTTTTCTTTTCTGTTACATAAAAGCAGATGGAAATCTGCCAAGCACTACAGAATTCAGTAAGTTGCCTCTCCCAACACATACCAGAACACAGAGCATGTTTTTCAGCCAGTCTGTGCTCATCAGGTGAATAGGTGGTTGGAAGGACCAGTTCACTTGTGGTTGAAGCGCAACTGTCATCGTTCATCCTTTGTTCACGGCGTGTAACAAGTGCCTTTGGTAGATCTTGGGTGGCATTTGTGTAGTTTGCTGTTCTGGCATTCTCAGTCCTGAGTTAGTAAGGGTACTACTGAATTTTGATCTTATGTTCTTGGCCGAATGTCCAATAATGTGTCTTTAATGAAAACAGCTGTTGGATCTGCTCTTAGCAATGTGTTTCCCAATGCCATTCGTATGACTTGCATACCACATGCACTGAACCTCATCCTGGAAGAATGGCCAAGACTATTTGACAGTTTAAACACCATAGTTGCTCCCATAAAGAGCTTCTGCTGCCAAAGTAGCCTGAACTTTGTAAGTCAAGGTTTTATGAACTCAGACGTGTTCAAAATACTTGAATTGTCTACAAGCTCAAACAGAAGCCACACAATTGGTGTGAATTATCTCTGCATAGCTCTCTGTGCAAATAGTGACAACTTATTAAAGGAAAAAAGCTATGGAATTTAAGAACTGGAAGTTTTGTTAAGAAACATTTCAGTAAAATGAGTAAATCAGAACAACAGTCTAGTAAGTCTCTGTGTGCTCCCATTGAAAATATGTTTTGGTGATTTTCTATGACCTTGGACTACATTTTCTGTTGGTATAATTTTTTCCTCTAATTTATTATTCTACTGGAATGTAATACAGAAATATTTTCCATCATTTCGTTGAATTTGGTTGTGTCAAAGCAGACAGACAACAATGGAATTGTGTGACTGCAGGATTGTAGCTACTGTTAGACTTAAGTGATACGTTCTGAAATCTATAGCTGATTATTTAATGACTCTATATTTTGCAAGTGAATATTTGAACTAAACCTGGACTGTTTGCTGCTGTGAATTGTAACAGTGTTTGTTATCAGCCACCCATTTAGGAGAAAAAAAAAAAAATCCTTTTTCTCTGCCTTGCCCTCCCCTCCCCCCCACCATCTTCCTTTCTGTCTCGGTCCCCCTGCTCTCTCTTTCTCCCTATTTCTCTCCCTTACTTTTTCCCTTCCTCATAATTTTCCCTCTTTCTCCTCAAACTCTGCAATGGAAATGTGTTTGCCTTCTTATCATGTCTATTCAAATGATAGACTCTAATCCAGGGCTGGTATGTGAATTAATGCTCCCTAGATCTCATCATACACTCAAATATGTATTGTTTTCTTCTATAGATTTTGTTGTTTTATCTTCCATTTTAAAAGCAGCAATAACATTACCTATCTTCACAACCTGCACACAGTGTTTATTTCAACAGGCAAGCTACCTTCTGATCGGCAGATCCTAATAAAATTTACAGGACTTGAATAAATATAGCTATCAGAATCAGTACAGGTAATTGATTAACTCTTTTAGAGAGAATAACCTCTAAAGCATTAGACTGTGTTTTCGGTGTACACTTTCCTAAAATTGTTGACAGAACAGAAAACCCAAGTGAACATGGTTTTGGGTACAGCTTTTTGGAATCTCTACGAAATAATTTTACTGTTTAGATTATCTCCGTTTTATAATGGTTTACAGATGGATGCAAAACCTGCTGTTTACAGAGCTTCCTGCTCACATTTTGACTATCTTGCTGCCAAAGACTGCTCAGGAAGCTTTTTTTCTTCTTTCTGTGGACTCTTGTAAGAGTTAATTTCAGAGGAAAATGGAAACTTTATGCATAGTTTCGGTTGTGATTGAGTGGAAGAGAAAAAGGAAACTCAAATACCCTTTACCTCAAAGTGCCTTTTCATTTTTTCTGATGTATACCACTTTTGTTTTCCTGTTTTTCAACTTTTAAAGGCGTACTAAAATGTGTAAAAGCATGGTGATAGGAACCCGTAGGAAAACTGTCAGTACTTAATTTTTGTTCAATATGTGTTATGTGTTTATGTTTCCTTTGGGTGTGGGTATCTTTTTCCAACTGAAGAACCAAAAGTGTTACAAAAACAGATGTAGTGAAAATAAGCAAGAGAAGTCTCATTTCCTTTGGTGAACAAAGTTCACAATTAACTTGAGTGTAATTTTATGCATGTTGTACCCTATCAAACAGTTTTGCTGACAAAAGCTTGCTTTCTTGGATTTATCACAACTGATAACCCAAACACCAAGGACCATGCTGAGGCATGCTCCAACAGTGCTTCGTATTGCATGTAGTAATAACATATTCTAGATGTTATTCCTGCCAACAATTAATGGGGAAATTCATTTTGTGAAGCACTGTTTACAGACTGACATCTGGAGGACTTCTCAGCTTGGATCATTTCCAGTGTGTAGATTTATGTACTACTATTCCTTCTCTTTCCCCCCTTTTTCCTTAAATATCTCACTTTTCAGATCTATACCATTCATTTAATTGTGAATGAATATGAATTATTTTGTTGCTGTGATTTCTTTTAGGATTTCATAAAAACTGAAAATGCTTGCTAAAACAGATGTTCAGTGAATACTTATTGAAATGTATATAGAGATATACAAAAATTCAGAGTTCTTTTAACTTAAAGAGGTTCTCACCATAGAAGTCAGAATATACACCATCAGTAGAACTTTTGAAGTATGAAATGAAAAAGCTTGTAGTTGTAGCAGAAAAGGTCTTTTTCTTTTATTTTTTTTTTTTTCTTTTTTTCTCCAGATAGCTGTCCTTCTGAATTGTAAAATGTTTTTGAATCACAAAATCCTGGTCTACCATGGTTTAAATATTGTATTCAGTAGTGTGTATTTGTGCCTTATCCAGTTTCCTTTCCAGTCTAGTGAGAATCTGCAATTTGCTTTGAATGTTTCCCTTCTTTCTGTGTGACAATAGCCTTAGTGTGGTCTCCGCACCTTTCTTCCTGTGGGAAATCATAGCATGTTGTCAAGGGTATCTATTGTTATCTTGAGGATATGTATCTGTGCTGGTTGGAGCAAGAAAATGGAATTTCCTGTTAGTGTCTTTGGAAGAAGTGGGTACTGCTTGTGTTGAGGCAGGTTATGTGTAGATGAGGCTGCAGTCATGCTCCCCCCCCCCATGCATCCGAACAAGTTAAGGGACATGTTTAGCAAATTTGAGTAGTTCCTTCATTTAGAAGGTAATACGAGTACTAGAAGAGCAAGGTAGAAAGGAGGGGGCACAAAGACTTTGTTACTGTAAGCCTCACTGTCTCAAAAATGAGTAAAAATATAACCATATATTGCTTTCTTGTGTGGTCACTTATTGAAGTAATTATTGTCTCAAGAATCCTAGTGAAATCCTGCCCTGCTGAGAACAGTGCTTTTAGCACATGGAATGCCTTTATGAAAAAACAGTATTTAAAAACAGTTCATAGGGAACAGTTATTGGCACCCTTGCACAAGTAACATTTTATTACTACTCTTAATATTGATGCTGATAGTATTGCTCTGTGCGTTCTGTCAAAATTTTCTTTTTTTGTAAAATAGTATGTCACTGGTAACATTTCAGTCCTCACTATTCTCAGTAAAATAAAGTTATGGAAGAAGTTAATTTTGCTTTTAATTGTAATAACTTCTGATGGTATCGTGACAGGTAAATCTCAATAAATCTCTTACATTAGAATAAAAATCAGGATGTCCTGCTTCCTTTTAACTAGTAGTATGTTGCAGCTAAGGGAAAATAGACCTTTTCCAGCTCTTAATCAGTTATTGTCAGCATTGATAACTAATGAAATATTTTGGCACCAAAGGCCGTCAGTCCTCAAGGCTATGTAAGTTCCTGAATTTCAGGTTTTAAAATGAATGTTAGAAAAGTTCTTTTATTTGCATCTAGAAATTCAATGGATACTAATTGACTTGGTGAATTTTTGCTCATGCTGTTACAAAATGTTATAAAATTAAAATGTATGATGCCATTCTTAATAGTTCTTTTGGACAAGAAACCTTAATTTTGTATCCTGTATTTACAGGTTAGCATTTAAGAGTGTATATTTTATCTGAACAATAAGAATGAAAGATATCTAAATTGACTTTTAAAGCACTGATTTCCATTTCCTCAAATCTTGTCATTTACATTTTAGTCACAATTTTCAAATGGCAACAGAGGTATTGGTTTACAGATATTTTTTTTCATTTAGGCTGTTGGTATATTTATATTTAATGCCATGTCAGATGACGCTACTGTTACGGTATTTTAACGTGAAGAGATTTTTCTAATTTCCAATTTTCTCTTCTATTTTCATAGCAGGTATCCTAAATATTTGAAGCTGTCATGGATCGTGGGTCTGCACAGTGACACATTTACTCATAACCATCCTTTCTTAGTGACAAAATTTGCTTGCTGTAAATCAAACATAAATCCTGTGATACATCTTACACTTTCTCTGAGGGTCTATTTGGATAAAGCAGCTTGTGTCTTTACTCTTCCTTAGGAGCAAAAGATGCTGTATTAGTTCTTCATCTGGTAGGACTGAGTGTTTTCACAGGGTTCACTAGAGCTGCCATGCTTTATCCTCGCTAAATCTCAGGGTGGTACATTTCTGCAGGACATGGTTTGCCAGTGCTTCTGAAACTGCCAGGGAAAATGCAACTCTCCCACTTAGGAGTGCAACCTTATTTTTAACTGTTTTACTCATTTAGTTTGTAAAGGGAGAATAGCCTGTGCTGCTGCAAATTTGATGCACTTTTTATGGGGCCTGGAGCAGAACATGTCTTTTCAAAATAGAACAACTGACATGAAGGTAAAAATTCTGTGCACTCCATTGGGAGTTGATGTGCTGCTTATAAACATGTGCTTTCAGAGCACAATAGATGAGTACATGGATTTGTTTGCTTGCTAGTGGTGTTCCTGTGAGGGCTATGAGAAAAAGATGCAGCTCAGCTGTGTACTGTATTGTTGGCAATGCACTTGCTGTAAGGCCGTCTTTTTGCTGTGGAATAGTGACGCATCCTCCAGTGTCCTGACCACAGCTGTTCTGAAATAAATTTACATCAACCTATTCCACTGCAAGCCACTACTGCTATCTTTAGCTGATGCTACTACTACTATTACTACTACAAATAGTAGATTATACTTCTCTTCGTATTTTAAACATAGGCATTTAAACACATTTCAAGAAAAAGATGTAAGTGATTGTGTTGTCTAGTGAACGGCTCATAAAGCAATGTTGAAAAATACTAAGATGTTATACCATACATCCTATAATCACTTGAGTAAGGTGCGTTATTGGACACTGAAAGTATCCCTGTGTTTCCACATCTTTAACACTAATAAAAATACTGCATTTAATAGCCCATCCAAAAAAAATCATCATGTCATTCTCTGTGGCAAGCTAACAATCTTCATAAGGTTTGTTGATTTTGTAAAGTTATTTCTTTCACACTTAATTCCTTTATTACAAAAATAGCTCCCAGTAATCTGATCTTTAACACAAATCACATTATTTTCCATGTTTTATGTGGAACCAGTTTTGCATATTCTGTGGTCTAAGTTAATTCAAACGTTTTTCAAAATGACATAAGTAGCAGAGAGAAGTCATTAAGGCATAATCAGCCTTCTAAACCATGGTAATAGTTTTCTTTAACAAATGTTTCTGTGAAGGGAAATTAAAGACTATTTCAGTTTTATGTGTTCCTGTCAGCTAATTTATCGCCTCTTTTCCTCAATTATGCACCAATGAATTTTGTTTTGTTACATAAACATCACATTAAGTGTATTCCATTTTCAACTAGGTGGCTGTGCTACAATCCCAGAGTCTGATTTAGAGGAAAGGACCATTATACCGGGCTCCACAGCAATGTTTTCCAGTAACAGGCAGATCACAAAGCAGAAATCCAAGCCTGGTAAGAAAAGGAAAATTATGTTATTTCACTTAGAGGTGTACAGCGCATCTTTTCAGAATGCTCGTGGACACATGAAACAAATGGCATGTATTTCAGCCTTTGTTGGCATAATTTCTAGCTTTTCTTGCTACAATAGTACAATGTGTAGGATTCTGAGCTTATTCAGCTTATTCTGTCAAGAATGGCTCGACTGTAAAGATCAGTCTTGGAATTAAATAACTACACAGTTGAAAGGTTTTGTGCTACATAATACTTGAATGAGATTCTCACAGGTTCTGTTCATGATCTCTTCTACAGAGGCAAAATGAAACTGAGGGCATTTTAGTGTAATAAAGGTGGTTTTTTTTCCTGTGGTATGGTGGTTACACTTTGTGCCAGCTGATTAAAATATGGTCATTACTTATCTTTTGTGGAGAGACTTCCTAGAATTTCAGAAAAATATTATTGGATATAATAAAATGAAATTATACTGGCTATAAAATATGCTGCATACAGTGATGACACATTTTCTGGAAAGACTTCATGCTGCCGGGAACTGTGATATAGTGTTAACATATTTTAAAAGCAGCACTGTAAAGTACTGCCTTGCAGTTTAATAAAGTGTCTGGTAAGTTCTCAGGGTTTGACTGTAGCAATTTCACATTTTGCTTACTAAGTTGTACCTTCACACTTCTTTTCCCTCTCTCCTTGTCTGATTTTGTCCTGTAATATTTATTATAAAGTGTATTTGAATGTTGCTTGTGAATCAGAAGTGTTCATTATGGATGGTCGTTGAAGTTAAGAAAAGTAGCTTAGAGGTTGCAACCAACAATACTCAAAAATAGAAAGTCCTTATACATCTGCAAAACTCGGCCAATTGTGTGTTTAAAAAGCATTCAGCTGCTTTTTTCCCAGATAACTGTAGGACAGACAGGCAGGGAGTTGGAATATATAGTTAATTTAGATAGCAGAATTTACATTAGCAAATTTTTAATAGTGGGCAGGAAAGAAAGATATCTAATGCAGCAATGCATAATAATGCCACAGTGTAACTTAAAACTCAAAAATTAGTACCTGCTTACAAAAACAACCTGAAAAATCCCCTGAAGGCCTAAAGCTCTGACTTTTCTAGAGTGCTAATTACTTGCGGTCCTCATGGACTTCAGGTCACTAGAAGAAGAGAGCCTGTCAACGTTGACATAAATATAGTTTAACCTTTGCCATCTGGATATATTAAGTACCCTCCTGGTAATAGAAAAGTGTATCATCTCTCTGATGTAGGATACAAGCCTGATAAAATTCCAACTTCAGGCAACTAGACTAATAAATCACAAACATATGGCAGGTTATTTCTCTTTGTCTGATGCTCCAGTCTTCTGATCAAGCACATATTTGTTCTTCAGTAGATAGTGTTCTGTTATGTTTAAATAACCTTATTACTGAAAAGGCTAGCATGAGTGGAAAAGTGTAGAAATGTATTCATGAGATCCAGAAACAACAGCATGGGGACCTGCGTATCCTAGTGTAAGCCTTAGCCCATGATAAAAATTGAGACTTACGTCACATAGCTGGCTGTTGTTGCTTTGTAACTATAAAAGGCAGAATGAAAACTTAGAAAGCTTTTAAAAAGTCTCTAGGTTTACAGCCGTGTGTTATACGAGTGAGTTTAATTCATTCATGGTAAGAATTGACTGCCATCTGCCAGTTAGTGCTGCAATATAGAGAACACCTAGAATATCTGCCACTGAGCTGTCTGGAAATTCTAATTGCTACAAGCATAAGAGCCAAGGGAGCTACTTAAACCTGAAGGTAACAGTAGGCATGAAATCACAGCCTTTCAGTGTTTTTCTGTACATGATACTTTTGGACTGAGTTCTTGCTCAGGCACCACTGACTGCAGCAAGACCATGGTGATTACAAAGAGCTCTCAAAGAATATTTTCTGTTGTGGTTTTTTTTTTTTTTTCTTTTGAGTTTGCATTTAATTTAACTATGTGCAGTAAATAAGAGAGAAAAAATGACAGTGTAGAGTAAAAATAATTTTTCTTAATATATCTTCCTTCATTTCCTAATGGAGTTCAAGATAGATTCTCATTATAAGTTGAGAGTTGGTTGTTTGATGACCCTAGTGGGTCACTTCCAACTCAGGATATTCTGTGATTGTATGATAATATGTTGTATGAGCTATGCAAAGAACTGAGGGAAATGAGGCACTGAGACCTGGAAGACTGTTCTGTGAGAAACTGTGCTGTAGGCCATCATCCTGTCACAGACTTGCTAATTATCTCATGCAAAGTATTATACTGAGACTTTCCAGGCAGCTGCTAAGCACGTGAGTGAGACTTTTGGCTTTACTTGGAATAGTGACTTAGGGCAGCAGAAAATGACATCTAGTAGTCATGCTACAAGTCTGTGCAATGACAGAATGAATGGTTTTAGCCCAGTCATGGAGTCTCTTTGGAAGGGGAATTACTAGTTTTATGATGTTGTCTTTTAATTGCTGAAACAGTTCTCACTGGGTTGTTTCACTTATTGTCCTGGTGTGTCTGTACGATACTGTATTCCCTATCATCTGTCTTAAACCGAGACACTTATTTATTTCTTTCTAATCCAAGTATGTTGTGATTTCATAGTAGAGAATGGGATCCCATTCATGCTGTTTGGAAGCTAGTGGCATTACTGCTCTTGTAGGAGTAGTTTCTTTAGAAGGCTTTTGCTTTGAGTGGGTACAAAATACTCCCTTGAACATTCGCTGTCCAGTGAATGGAAAATAATTCTTCCTGCTTGCCACCTCAAGACACAGTCTGTGTGCATTGCATTGGGAGGAATAATGTTAGCATGATAAATCCCTGCTAATTTTGTTCTTGCTGTTTTGGTTAGACAGAGCAGCGTATATTGCATCATGGACTGCACAAGCCTGGTGGACAGTTTGAATGTAATTTGAAGTTGAGTTCACGTGTTATGTCTTTACTTTCTCCATGAGCTCACAGCTACAATACCAATGCTGACCTCTGCTGCAATCACAAGTACAAATGTAGTGATTGTAGACTCTACGTAGGTACTGTGGAGTTCCTTTCTCTTTGGTGTACTCTTCCTGCTGTCTTCCATTTTCTTCTTTACAAGTTATGAATTTCTAACTAGAGTTGCAGTCTGCTTGAGTCGTTTGATTTTATGGAGAAATTTTCATGTGTTCTAGAAGGTAACAACAAAGATTTGCAGAGCTCCACTTCTCAAGCCCTCACTTGTGCTAAAATATTTCTGGTGAAATCAATTGAAAATATGGTTTGCCACAAAGATGTATAAGGAAGTTGTCGTACCTGAGGGCTTTTTAGAGAAATCTGTAAGGAATACGGGAAACAACCTTAAACAACAATTAAACTGTGCTGGTGGTGAGCTTTAGGGTGTAATAACAACATATGCATTTATCGAGATATAGCCCTTACAGTAAGTATTCTGAATTTCTTGTATGCTCTGTGCTACATGCTACTTACTATGAAAGAGAATTTCCTGAGACCAACCAATATTTTTTTCCAACAATATTCCGAGTGAATATTTTACACAGAAAGGGTCTGGTTGGTTTTTTATGAGTAAAGAGTTTTATGCTGGTAAATCATGACTAACTTCACTAAATTGATGAAAAAGCAGATGAAAAGTTAGTATGAAAACAAGAATGATTGGGCTGAAATATGTATCTTGGTTTTTTTGGTTGGTTTTGTTTTGATCTTTTTTTTGTGTGTGTGTGAAACAATTGTGCTGATTACTTTTTAATTTGCTTACTTGTTCAGGATTTTTATACACCAGGAGTCAGATTTGTCAAGTGTCATGTCATGCAGGTATTAGAATATTCACAACTTGTAAGACTTGATTTTCCTGGCAGAATTTTTCACCTAAGATCCTGTAAACCTATCATGTAAATGATAGATCTAAACAAAAACCAAACCAAACCAAAAAAATCTATAATATATAAGGGAAATGTTTGCCTGACTTTGCCATGATAATTCAGAGTAATCGTCTCTTCCTGAGAGAGCAGTATGGCTCAATATTTACATTTATGTTTAAACACAAATATTTCTGAGAAGCTATTAATGAGACAAAAGATTTAGCATTTGGATTTGCTACTGTGCTTCCACTGTTTTAGTTAAAATCTTTGTATGTTGCTGTCATGCAAATATTTAGATGACTTAAAGATTAGATTTCGAAGTTCTCATCTTCTGTATGATTATATTTAGTAAAGTAAATAAACTTCCATAGTTTAATAGTCAAAGCATCTAAGACCAAAAACTGTCTCAGCATTTATGATTTATGATAATCTATTATAATTTATGATAATCTGTTTATGATTGGAATATATTTTTACTGTCTTTAATTTGAATCTGGCTTATTATTTTTGATTAAATAGACAAGTGGCTATACGTAGATGACTGGGAAGTTGAGCTATAAACTCCAGTAAAATAAGACATTCTGAGTCAGATTTTCAAAACACCCTCCAAAGTTGCACCCAGACATTGTACAGCTGCATTTACGTTTTCTCCAGCTTTGAATAGCAATGCTCATGTAGATGTTGTAGGTGCCATTTAAGAGGATCTTTCAACTTCACCCTTCTAATCAAAGATTGCTGTTCTTAGTAGTCTAGACAATTTTAGGAACTATTCCATGGTTCCAGCAAAGAACATCCAGAAAGATGTTTAGTTTCACAAACTTGCTAATAAACAAGATTGAAACTATTTTCCTTTAAGTTGCCTGGTGACACATTTAAATGTAGCCATATGCTTATTTTTTTCTTATGAATGCACAACTCCGTGGAACTGCCATCTGCTAAGTAGCTCATCAAAAAGTGATGTAGTATAAGATGAAACTTTGTGATAGTGTATCATGTATTTGATTTTAGAAAGGAGTACTCTTAAGCACTTGGCTTTGTACAAAGAGTTAGATAGTAAAGAGCTTTTGGATATAAATTGCTGCCAGCTCTCCACTGAGTCTTTTTATTTTTGTGCTGTACTGTTCTTAATATTACCTCTTGCCTACACATATGAACAAAGGCATATCCTTGAATTTGTTTTGAAGGGTGCCTAAATATTCTGTAAAAACTCTAAAGCAGGTCTGTGAAAGATTTCTATTTTCTCTCAGGCATTTATTGTTTATATCTTGGACTAATAACTGCCCTACATTTTCAACATGCATGAGTAAGGTGCAGGTGGCCTTACTACTGTTATTGTAATTATCATAATTTGCTGCACTAGTAATCGTTTGGACGCTGATGTTTTTGCCAATTACAGCAAAAGTATTTGCAATGTACATAGCAAAGCAATTCACTTTTTCAGGTTAGACAGTATAATAGGACAGAAATAAATTGTAATATTAACTGTATTGTACATGAGATTAAATAAAAGGGAAATGTTTGTTAGGTTAAAGATAGTTTTGAAAAAATGTCTATACTGTCTGGAAGGGGATTTCATGCCCATGGTGAACTTTCTAAACAATCAGCTGAATGAATCAGTACTGTTGGCAACACAGCCTTTTCAGCTGTTCATGGCTACAGTCTTGAACCTGAACTTCTGTCTGAAGTTTGGTTACTACACTCTTGGCAAAAGTAGAGAACAGCAGACTTATTTTTAAAAATCATTGGAGGCCCAATTAACGGGGCTCATCTGAAGGGGTAAATGTGCCACTGACAGTTTGAGTACAGTTTCAAGCATTTTGACAATTGAGTTGCAATGCAATATTTTGTCATTGACTAATAAAGAATCCTGAATTAGAAACAAATCTGTCAAAAATGCAGAAACTTGTGATGGCCTCAGGTAAGTGAAAGTTCCTTCAAGACCTAACGTCATTAGTTACTCACTTAAGTATTTCCCACTGATGTATTGTGGTATTATGAGACTGGAACCTTGCTTCTTTCTGTATGGCTATTGCTATGCAATAGGAAAGATACCAGGACCCTGCAGCTGGGCCTACCTAATACTTTAAAATTGCTAAGCTAATTGTTTCCACAAGAAAAGGTGCAAAGAAAATCACTGGGCTACAAAAAGCCTATTTTTCTGGAGAGAGTTGAAGAGATTTATGGAGGTTTTCTTTTCCACAGAGTCTGTTTTTTTAAAGAGCAGTACAGCTTAAGAGATTAATGTGAGAATTCCTTCATTAAGCCAATACCAGATGAAGTGCAGTTTCTCTTTTAGCAGGGCTTGTATATACATCTCCTCTGAAATGTAATATAGCACATGAGAACACAGCAAGTCTTATATATGTTCTATTATTTGCAGATTGTAGTGTATTATAAGGTGTATTACCAACTACAGTGAGTAAAGAGATCAGTCTCTGTGTTTGCCCCATACCAACAGTTGTTACATTTTAAAAAATGTTTTCATTCAGAGGTTAAAAAAAGTCTCTGATTAATTCCGCTTTGTTTCATGACTGTCAATGTAACAAAGAACTGAGGGCTACCTTACACTCTGATTCATGGGTTGACTCAGAGTTTGCTGTGACATCACAGAAAAGAGGCAGGAAAAGAAAAAGTCATCTTATAGAGAGCCTGACCCTTTTCCTTCAAATTTGATGGCTTTAGTAGAAAGAATTGTTTGTGTAAAGTATTTTGGTTTGTTTTGTTTTTTAATGAAGAGAGAGTTCAAAGGTACTCTTAAAATTATTAGCACAAGGTTGCTATTGTTACAGTTAGGGAGCAATAAAGAGTGATACAAGGCATAACAACATACTCATGGCCATATCCAAAGCTTTCGGGAATCTTTCAAAAAGCCTTTCCTTATTTTTACCAAGACCTGAACATGAGAAATCCTGATGGATAATGGAAAATAAGGAACACACAAAAGATAAGTTGAGAAGAGAGGGCATGGTAAATATGGAACAAACCCAAGAATCAAATCTAAACACAGTTTTAGGAATTATGAATAGATAACTGTAGCTCAGTGGAAGGAATAAAAAAAAAAAGAGAAGTTTGAAAGGTTTTTTTTTTTGGTGACTAAATGTTGTTTTTCATATTTCCTTGGCAGTTTCCTTGCATAACTATGAGCTTAAGAGAAGTAGATGATTGTCTGTCACTAGGATTCATTCACGCACTTGTCTTCTGCCAGTAAAGATGGGCAGGAAAGAAACTAGCCTGACTTTTCTGTTATTTGCTGCTGCTTACTTTTCATCTGTGTCGTGGAGGTTAATACTCCATTTTTCTTAGGAGTGTTTTCTTATGTAAGACTTCTTGTGTTGCTTTTGTTTCCTCACACCAATTATTTTCTCTATTGCATCAAGTATTGCCATCTAAAGTGCACTCTGCAAATATGCCCAGCATTTTGTACTTTTTCTCATGGATTTGAACTGCTGGGTACTGTTTTCTTTAGCTTGGGTGAAATCTTTTCACTGAATACTCGGTAAAGCTTGTTTCTCGAGACATCTGTTTTCCCACCTAATGCACTTCTGACTCTCCAGTTCTGCTACACAAAACTTTGTACCTAGTTTTTTGGTTAACTGGGAAATCATAATTTTTGCTCAGAACATGGATAGCTTTGAATTTTATACATCCTTTGGATTAGTGCATTATTCCTGGCTTCACTTCTTTTGTCAGATCTTTGTTGGTTTGTGAGATCGTACGCAGATATCTGTGCTACTTTATTGACATTATAGAATACTATCTATAAAGTTTACATTCTCCTGTTGATTCTTAATGTTTATTTGTGTTAGATATTAATGGTTCCTATATGTTCATGTCAATCTTTGAGAACTGTAAACATTTCATGCTATTCTGGTTTCTAATGAGATGTCATTATAAAAAAAAAAAAAAAGAGAGAAAGAATAAAAGGACAGAGAAACTCATCAATGCATTATTTGAATGCCCGCTCAACATTACAAACCAAGAAGATTTTAGATGTGTCATGGGTTAGCAAGCATAGTCCCGGAAAGTGATGTTCTTGCAAAGGGATGCTTACAGCTTCCTCTGTGACTTGACAGAAGCTATCAGCTGGCCAGTTTGAATATGGACAATTTTTAAGCCACTTAAAGTTGTGACCACCTCTGTGATCCACACTTAAGAATAGGAAACTCCGAGGCAGAGTCTCTCTGTCTTGTTTCTGTGCTGGGACAGGTGGCTGCGGGCCCCATGCAGGGGCCAGT
>NW_008238330.1:8213339-8224510 GCF_000691975.1 Corvus brachyrhynchos | reverse complement strand
TGGGGGCAGCCGGAGCGGCTCAGCTCTCCCCCCTCTCCAGTTCGGCCAAGATTCAACTGAAGCTGCACCGATGTCAGCAAAGGATCATGTGACCAACATCGATAAGCAACATTCCAGCTGCAAGGCCGAGGTGAGATTAACCCTTTTAGTGCTTTGAAGAGCTGAAAACCTGAGGGAGAAGAAAGAGGAGATGATTAAAGCTGAAATTCTGTTGTAAAGCTATGATATATCAGAGTACCCGTTGTAATTTCATGAAGGCATGGGGGATGGAGCGTTCAACTTGTACTTGTGAGCAAAAGCACCTGCGCTGAGATAGGCAGATGCTGAAGCAGCTGTAATTTCATGAGAAGTTTGGACAGGGAGAGATGGAAGCGATGAGGACTTTGGCTCCACATGGAAAAGGAGAAAACCTCAGTCCCTAGAGATGCTCCCAGAGATAGTCCTAAAGATGAAGATGAGGAAGACCCTTTGCTCCCAAAGGGAAGGAGAAGGGCCTCAGTTCCTAGAGATGAAATGCTCCCAGAGATGGGTGAAGGGAACTTTTATTTCTGAATGGCTCAACCTTAAAATTTTACCCCAGAAGTTCAGGAGTGGACCCTCGAAAGCAGTTGTGGGAAAAGCTGCAAGTCGTGGGGAGGGACTCACATGTGAGCAGAGAACCCGGGTGGCTGTCTCATTGTGATAATGCTTTCATAGCATGGACGAGAGAGACTCCTCTTCCTAAATGGACTGAACAAGGTTATTATGGCAGTGGTAAACAGACTGAACATCTTAAGGGTTGTCTTTTTACATTGTCAGTGGGAGAAGGGAGAAAGGTGGGGGGAGGAGAAGTGTTCTGAAGGTGTGGTATGATTTTTTTTTTTCTTCTTTTAGGTCTGTTAATAAACTTCTTTATATTCTTTCAAGTTTGGTGCCTGTTTTGCATTTCTCCTAATTCTTATCTCACAGAAGGTAAACAGTAATGAGTATTTTGGACCAAACCACTACAAGATGCTGCCAGGCATATTGAGTCCTGCTCAGGTTTTCATAGCCTGGACAACACAGTTGGCAGACGGATACTTTCAGCTTCTACCATCCAACTTTGTATAAAAGAGGTAATTAAATGGGAGGCATTCAATAGCACAAAACAGAGCTGAGCACTCCACTTTAAGATCTCCTCTACTGCTGAAAACCAGTACTGCAAGTTTCAGGAAATCCCAAAAACTCATTAAGCACTGCAAGGAGGAGTTTTTCTGATGCAGAAACTTGGAGTTGGAATTGTATGGCTTATGTTTTATATAACAGTCAGATTATACTTAGTAAGGGTTACTTCTGTCCTAAAACCATTTTATTACCTTTTTTAGAACCCCAAAGTTAATATTTTTGTAATTGTTTGATATATCAGATGAGTATTAGTTATTTGTTAAGTCCAGGATGAGCCTTTAAAATGGTTTTCCATGTCTTTTTTTCCAGGTTACACAAAATGCCAAGACTCACTTTATAGCTTGTCAACATTGGCCACCAAATGGAGATTAGCTCTAGATCTTTAGGAACTGTTTGCTGGAAAAAAATGACATTGTGGAGGTGTTAGAGGTTATTTTCCAAAATATCTTCTTTTAGAAGTAATTTTAGTGTCTTGCGCCCCTTTCTCCCCTCACCGTTCCAGAAGGCAGCCATCCATATTATGAGCTAATGGCTTAAACGTTCCTTAGAAAAAAGAAAAAAGGACTGTTTTTGAGATACAGGATTGCATGAAAGCACCTGAAAGCGCTAGGATCAGTTCTCTCTCCCTGAGGGCTGACTCTGCAACCCCCTGAAAAATATGGGATTTGAATGGAAACAGTGACTCTCATTTAAAGAACTGCTGACACGCCTCAAAAGAGGGAGCACATTCCCACATGCTCTTTGTTGGAGCGTATTACTGGAACCGCAAATAGATTTTCCATGTCATTTTGTGGAAATTATCAGTGCCATTATAAGCCACTTTGGAGCTTTGCTAGAATTTTGAATTGTCACAGAATGGATGTTGTTGGTAATATGGCTGATATATGTTGCCAGAGCATATAATCTGAATTAAATAATATTGTGAATAGTATTGAAATGTATTGAAATGTTTCTGGGGTTGGAATAATAATTTTTTTTCTCTTAGTTGTTATAATGAAATAGTCAAAATGCTGCTGCACCATCAAGGTTCTATGACTCACAGCTTTTCTATAGAGGCAATGTGATTGCCATACTTGTACAGGTAGGTGATACTGTGATGCTGGTGTTGATATGTCTCAGAAGAGGATTTTACCCCAAATCCCAGTAGTCTATTGTAGATCAAAATTTATCTCACACATTTGGTGTGCTGGAGCAGTACACATTTTGGTTATGCTGGCTGTAGTTCTTAAAACTGGTTACTTAAAATGGACACTAAAATTCTTATTTTACGTTTGTCTGCCTTAGTGTTAAGAGCTCTTCCACAGTTTTTGATTGATGACATAGTTCTCCAGAGTGAACATATGCCTAATTCACAGGAGCCCACATTCTACTTTTAAAAGTAGTATCTTTTGGGGCCTCATCCCTGTGTGCTGTCACAACCATCATAGCTGATGAACTGTCATGAACTCCTTGGTTCTTGAACTGGTTCTCTTTGCCTGTGGCTGTGAGATGCAGCACAGGTGACTATGTTGTACCCAGTACTTGAATCTATCATATTTCTAACTTCACTGGAGAATTAAATGTAGTAGTTATTGACACTTTGACTGTAGTTAATGCAGGTCTTCTGATGTTTACTGATCAAGGGACAGATCAGAATTCAAAAATCAGGCTTCCAGAACTGATTCAAGTTCACCACACTGATGAGGGTGACTGGATGACTTTGTTAAGGAATTGTTTAGTACCCTGGGACTAAACAATACACTTAGGAAGACTGCCACAAAAGGGACAAGCAACAGGAGAGCAGTAGCCCTTGCTATTAAAATCAACAGTTCCAACAATGCAGTGCTTATAACTTACTCTGAGGTAAATAGTTATTTTGTCAGCCTCATCAAATATTTAGCAGCCATCTCTGCTAAGCACATTCTAATTCTGAGTTATTTGGTGGTGGTGTACTCCACAGAGTATCCTCTCAGCTATTTCACCTGTTAGAGTAATTATGTCTCCCTGTGGTTGGGTGTCACCCTCACAGATTTAGTATTAAGCCTACTGAAATGTTTCCAAAAGTAGGATATGAGGCTGAAAGAGGAATGAATGAAAAGCAGTGTAAGTGCTGAATTTTGTGATGGCTACTGGAACATATAACCAGATGTACTCCTGCTGCACAAAGCAGCGCATGAAGCAGGTGTGTATTCCCAGCCTGTGTTACGGTATATCTGCACCCATGAGTCAGGGTTACTAATCAGTAGGCCAGTGCACAAGGCTAAGTAAGTTTTGGAAACATAGGGTGGATGCAAAAATAGTTTGTATTTCCTAGGAAAGATTTTGATTTAAAAGTTTGGTTCTGTTTAAAAGGGAAAAATAGATGTTCTTAAATGTTCATCAGAACAGGATATGATATTTGGAGTGGTGTTAGAGCTAAGTCAGATTCCTTTCATGGTACCCCCAAAACAAATGTTTTATATCACTTGATGAAGACACATTTGCTTTTCATGTGTATCATGTGATTTTATAGCCCACATTGCCTCACACGTCAAGGTGAACCACAAAAGAAACTGTGTAGTTTCTTAGCTTGCTCAGTTTCTAAACAGAGTAAAAAATTTTGTGGCGCCAGTTAGGTTACACAGCTTTTCAGCTCGCTGTGTAGCTCCTATCTAGCAAACGAGATACTACTTAAAACCTGAACTCTTCATTTAATTGTCTTTAAAATTTCTTTAGGGCCCTTGCCCCATAGAAGGCCCTTGCCTTCATGTTCATAATTGGATTGAATCAGTGATTTATTTTTTCTAAATGTACTTTGGGTCATAGATGTCAAACTGTCTTCAGATCTAATACCTTGAGTGTCACGGACAGAGTGTTGGGCTGTGTAGCACTGTGCAATACCCCAGCTATGTCTTAGCACCCTGGAGAATACTACTTTAGAAGTTAGAAGCTAAGTTTGTTTTCTGGAAAGTAGCCTTAACAAAATGCTGTAGCTTGGATTTTGATGTGACCTCAATCCCATTCAAGAAAACCTTAAATAGAAAAGTTAGGAGTAAGAAATAGTAAAATTATATGCGGTTAGACAGAGTCAGAAGTCTCCTGTGGCTCTATTTATCAAGAAAATGTTCTAGATTTTCTAGCTTTATTCTGTTGTGTGCATTCCAGCAAATGTTATATTTTTTTTCATGTATATGAGTACTAACAATTTGTCACTTTGAGCTTGGCAACTGCTGTCATTGTTGGTGAGAAAGATGAAAAAGGAGCAAGGTAAGAACAGGGGATAGAAGAAAATAGCTCAGTAGAAAATAAAAAAAAGAGAAAATACATTAAATGTGCCACATCACATGGGTGTCTCTCCCCTGTAGTCATAATTCAGTAAAGCTTTTAATTGTGAAAAGCATGATTAAAAACATGTGCATGCTTTCCTCTGGGCTGCACTGCTAGCAGCATTAAACAAGCAATCACTGCAACTGTTCCTCAGGCCTGTTGCAAAACATGCCTGAAAAGATAACTTTTGCAGAGCTAGGCTGCCGCAGTACCAGGGTAGCTAATTCAAAACTAGACTGGTTGTATCCTAATGACCTTAGAGAGGGGAAGTTGTCATGGCTTTATCTTCTCATCCTCTCAGCCACCACGTGTTTCTCCATTCACTGGTGCCAGCACTATTTATGATGACCAGGTGGTAAGGCAGCTTTAGGGAGCTGAATGGACTGAAATGTCAAAATGTGGTTCAAGCTGTTTTTTTTCTAACCTGTATCTTTATATATAGTTAGACCAACAAAAGGAAAGGTCACTGTCTTGTGGGGTCAGTGAGCTGTAACTCACTGTATCCACAGCTGCAAAGCTGCTGGTTCTGCTGTGGGAGAGGTTGGTATGTGCATCATAGGGAGGACAGCATGACCATCCCTATGGCAGCAGGCCATAGCTATGTCAAATTAAGTATAACATGTGATTGCCTTCTAGCTTTTGAATTGATCAGCTATCTGAATCATTCACCTCATAATGGCAGGAGCATGAGTGAATCAAGGAATAAGGGAATGGGGAAGCCACAACTGCCCCAGCTTATGTTAGCTTATGCTGCCACAGTAGCTAAAGCACAATCAGACCCTTAAACAGGAGCATTGAGAAAAGAACCCAGAATGCTAATAGGATATTTTAAGTTGTGTGCTATGCCTTAGTAAGTGTAATTGTAAAGTTATTCTGAGTTCTCTTACCTAATGAACCAGTGCTGGAAATGCTAGTTTATTTTTATGCCATGGAAGGTGGTTTGTGTATGATGAGGAGCCTCTTCATTCTTGTGTTCACAGTCCATTGTGCCAGAACTCATTTATGCTTTTTCCTGGCAATTTTCTCACAGCTCTAAAATTGTGGACACAGGACCTAATCCAACAAAGTTTTTAAGCACATGTTCTGCCAAGCATATGTAGTCTCACTGAACTCACAAGGGAGTATAGTAGGCAAAGTGAAAACGCCCTCTGGTCTTTCTATATCAGCTGTATTTGGTCCTTCTTGGAGTAAAATTGGTTGCAAGCCTGAAAGAAATGTCATATTAGGATAGCTGCTTCTCCTATTCTCCTTAGCATTTCCTTGGTTTTGTCAAATGGAGAATAGGTCAAGACTTCATCACGAACACGAAGCTAAGCCAACATGTAAATACCCTTGAGCAGCAGTTTTAACATTTTGGAATATTTATAGCTAACAGCTAAATTTTAGGATAACAAACTGTTCAAGATCTGTGTTAGTTCATTTTTTTCTAAAATACAGTTTTTATTCTGGATGAATTCCAGATATCTGAGCATAGACTAGAGATCAATCTGGAATGGTCTGAAATTAAATACCATTCTTTCTTTTCTTTTCCCTTGTTAATAGGACTTTTCAGAGAGGCTATCTGATAAACACAGTATAATAATGTGTAGTAACAATAAATGGGACTAAACAAAAAAATTGCATTTCTTTTGCTTTCTGAAGTACTGTTCTGACAATTATGCACTGACTAAAAGTCATGTGTCACATCCTGTATATCAGCATTTTTTTTCTGGATCCTCAGTATTTGATATTTGCAGTCATGTAATATGCTATGGCCTATATTGTGTACTCTAATGCAAAGACAAACTGGAAAACAGAGTGTTTAGCCAAAGCTGATTTCTTTTCCCATTAAGTGCACTCCCCTCTCCTGTGATAACCCTTAAGATCTGTATTTCAGATCTGTTTTTTCTGTTGATCAGCTTTGTTTTGAAGTGATGCCCCTTCTACTCCTACTTTCTTCTTTTTATTCCCCAATCTTGGAGTAATTTTTTGTAGCGGAGAATATTCCGTTATTTTCAGTGCTCAGCTTGTAATATTCAGTAGAGATGCTGAAGGTTCTAGCAATTATTGGTAGTTGTGAAGGTGATCAGGACTGCTGGATTTTCTGTCCAGATATGATGGCTGCTCTGTAGTTCTGTGATTTTGTAGTCTGGATTTCATTCAGAAGAATTAGGTAACCGTTTCTCAGTGTGTTGTGTGTTCCTGAATTTTAAAGAACATGTGTTCTTTAAAACATAGGTGGCATGTGAAACTTATTATATTACATTTAGGGAAAGGTAGTTGAAATAAATGCAAGAATTCAATAGTTTGCTCAATGATGAGAGTATCTTTTCCCCAAACTGAATTTTGTCTTGTCTGTATTTACTGTCCATTTGTTTCTTCTTTCAAATTCAGGATAATTTCTTAAGCAGTTTAGGTCAACGGCTATCAGGGTTTCTTCCAGAGCTGAGCATTGCCTCTCAGTTCTTATTGCTCAAAAGAATGATTCTCTGCCAGGTTATGTTCCTGAACTTCTTCTCCTGAAGTGTGAATGAGTACTAATGTTACAAGCAGGAATTTACACATAGGCAGCTACAAATAAGGCAAAAAAGGCATCGGCTCAAACTGTTACAGTAGCACCGCTCACGGGTTTGTGTGATTTTGTTTCCTCCTAAAATCAGATTGTTGGTTATTTACAGAATCACAGAAGAGATGTGAGAATAATATATAATACAATTGTAATAAATAATCAAAAGGTAGCTAACTGAAATAATAAGTATCCATGTGGCTCAGTCTAGAAAACCAGAAAGAGTTTCCAGACTTATATCTGTAAAACAGTAGGAATGCAGTTGTGGAAAAGATGATAACAATTGAAGTTTATATAGGAATTAAAAAATTACTATAAGATAAATTAGGTATTGTAAGGCATTTTCTAATTCTCAAAATCATCTACCTAAATCACTATTTCAAACACAAATGATTTTTTTTTCCTCAAGAGTTACTTGGTCTCTGAATTATCTGTGGTTTCAGTACTTCTCAAAGCAGTCATTGTTCACAGTTTACCTGCTGAGTGCCTTGTAGCTGTGGGAGAAACAGCCTATGAAGTTTTTTTTTGTTTTATCTTGTTGTGGTCTGGTCCCCCCTTTTTTTTTTGTTATGTGGGAACCTCAAATGCAGAGAATATTTCTCTGCCTGTTTTGAAAGGTTTTACCCCCCTGGACAGTACTGTTTTTGACCTTTGTCCATGGGAAAATTTGCCTACCCTCTGGGAAGAGTTTGAATCTACAGTGGTGTGAATTAGGTGATAGAATAATATGTGAGATTATCACAGGGTGAAAAATTTAGAGTTTTTAGGTCTATTTGCATAGTAAATAGATAGAAGTAGAAAACCCTAAAATGGAGGATAAGTTGTAGTTAAAAGCGTCTTTCTCCTTCTTCACTAACTCCATATTTTGCAGCAATAGTGGTTTGGGATGGTTGGATAAAGAATTCTGCAGTTCCTGTCTACGTGATTTAGGAACTTGTTGGACATTGGTGAAAAAGTGAAAATATCTTGTGTTTTAAGTTTTCATTGGGTAATTTACCTTTAAAAAGGCTGTGAAATCTTGATAAGTTGTCTTCTTGCTGCATTCTCTGCTCTGTGCTATGTCTAGGCCATGCCAGTGGCTTGTACTCCTTAGATTAGAATTAATAAACACCTATCTGGAGACTGAGAAGCATGAAGTCCCATTCGCCTCCTTTTTTCTCCTGGCAAAAATCTGAAAGTCTCCCCCATCAGGGAGGACAACAATTAATGACGCGGACAGCGTTAAGTTACAAAAAGCAACCTGAATGCTAAGGTCTCTAATTTCCAGTGTAGCAGCTTTGAGACATACTTGGTTCTTATGCCCCAAAAGAAGGTGGAGGGGGTCTTTCTTAAGTCTCATGAAATATTCTGCTAACTCTCTGAAGGCAGGTGTTTAATGCTTGTTTGTTCACCATTATCTGCTTGCACAGAAAAATAGAAGTTGGATTTGAGTTCTTGAGGTAGGTTTTTAAAACCATTTTAGGTCTTTGGAATTTGATTTCACTAGATAAGTGTTATTGTCCATATTGCATATCCATGGTGATGTGCTTTGCTCTCTATTTTTATAGCAAAAGAGATGAGTTTTAAAATCTGCAATGTACATTAGGCAATGCTTGTTGCCTGATTTTGTCATAAGTAACAGTTTCAGTGGAGACTATTCTTGGCAGGCACTGCTTGAAGTAGAATTAACAGGCTCATCATGATAGAGATCCCAAGGGACCTTCCCTCTTTTTACAGATATAAAATAACTGACAAAACTTTCCATAAGAATCTGTATATAGACATTCCTTTGTTTTGTGAACCTCTTTCCTCCCAGAAAAATATGTCTCTCTCTCCTACCTGTTCATATCCATTTGCCTTGTGATATGACACCTCTTTCCACCTGCCATTCCAGTAGAAGCTGGAATCATTATTTTTGAGTTTTTCTGGAAAGAGGAAATTTGCCTCATGTTCAGATGAATTTGAGAAATTTGTAAAAAATTTACTTTGATTTCCAACAGAGATTTATAGTCAATAGAAAAGGAAATGTGTTGGTAATAGATTCACCTGAAGGGGCGGAAGAATTCTGATACTGGGACAATGATAAGAAAACTGATTTGTCAGGTATTTTGGTGATACAAACATTGGCACTGGACAAGTCATTTTGGCATAGACTCAAGTCTTTTCTCTTGCCAAACTAAGGTTGGGCATATTAATTTCATGTAAGGGTAGTATGCATTTAGGTGAGATCAGAAACAGTCTATCATGTTGTGACCAAAGGAGCCTTAGTACAGATCAGTGTGCTGAATAGTGATGCTTTAAAATGACTTGATCATTAATTTATACAGAGATAAAATATATTGAACATATATGATGTCCAGTTTTTTAAGGACTGAATGAACTCTGGATCCATTTTCAGTATGCTTAAATCTTGTCCTGTATAACAGATGCTTGACAGCAACTCTTGGTTTATCTTGGGGCAATGAGGGGTAACAACATTATATGGAAGTATTTTTCAAAACCTAAAGAGCAATTCAGTTAAAATTTTAATTTTAGATAACAAAAGGGAGAAAAATATCTTCAAGTGCCGTCTCCCCCACACTCCCATCCAGGGAAGTGTCGTAAGACAGCTACTTTACAAATTTAATATTCTGCTCTTTATTTCTTCCTTGCTGTCTCAAATCATTGCCATGCTTTTAGATGATGTGTTAACGACTAGGTATTTAATAGAAAAGGGAAAAATGGTAGCCAAATACCTGCAGGAGGTTTGACAGGAGTGGAAGTACAGGACCACCAACACTGGCAATGCAATATCAAACATAAGTAGTACAGTTTGAGTATAACTGATTAGATTGATCCAACACAAAAAGGGTGCCAATAAGAAAGTATAAACTTTTCCACCTTTGGAGGATATGCAGAGATCTGTAGTATGCTTAAATGGTGCATTTGAAACCTGAAAGTATGTTTAGACAAGTGCATTATTAAGCATGTGGTAAAATAAAGAAAACAATGCTAAACGTGTGTAAGACACTCCTTATGTTTATGCGACTTGAAATACGTGTCCCCCCACTTATGTCCCTTAAATTCTACTGAGCTCACAGCAGTGGAATGAGGCAAAGCTGCCAGTATCTTATATTTCATTCATTAAAACTTTAAACAAAAATGTCCTACTAAATTATGAACATTTTAAATCTCTTCTGGAATGAACTTCTGAGTTATTTTAGATATAATTTATTATTTGAAGGTTTGTGCCTGTGTAGTTTTTAATTCTGCATCAGGATCTGTATAAAATTTGTGTAGAGCTACTCATATTTAATTGGAATGTTTATCCAAATATTCAGGTTATTTACTTAATCTATTAGATTTGGAAAGAAGCAGACTTTTGCTTTTTCCAAAGGTCAACCCTACTAGATACCTGCCATTTTAAAAAGAGAAAAAAGGAAGACAAGTTTCTACTGTCTCCAGTGAATCCAGGGGTTAGAGTTTTGCTTCCCTGACTTCACTTTTCAGTACAGCAAAAGTAGATAGCATAATATTTTCTTTAATTATTTTGAATATTGCTATTGGTTAGTATATCTTAACACCAATATATTCAAGATTATTCATACCACTGATAGGGTTGTCTTTTAAATTAAATGCACTTTGCATCAAGCATGAAGAGCTGTATTTTGACTGCTCACTTTGGGCCCCTAAAAGAGTGTTTCAATATCTGTAAACACCAGCTGAACTTTGGTTCAAACTTGGTGATTCATTCCACCTACATTTGCAGCTTCTCAATAGTTAGTGAAGAAAACAGTTTCCTCTAAAGAACTACATATGTAGTATATAGTATATAGGTAGAACATGTGTGAAGATACACATATCTACCCATATCTTTCCATGGATTGTTTTGGAGCTTACCCTGGCACCTGAATGCTGTGCAGGGGCCCACATGGCATTGGGGGAAGAAGGTCTACTAGGTTCAGGCATTCATGTCTGACAGTGCCTTTGCTTTGGAACTCCTCATGCCATGCTTGCACATTTTGCTAGTCCCACCTCAAGCAGTTCTGTCAGCCACTTCTCTGCACAGCTGCAAAAGTGTTTGAGTTAGCCCTGGAAAATTAAATTATGAGGATGGAAGAATGCTGTTGCCTATTTTGAAATCATTACTGTTTATGCTCTTTTACTACGTTTGTAGAAGCGTAGCATCAGCAGGTTGTCTGTCTGCCTGGGGCTGTGGAGACCAAGATATCTTAAATTC
>NW_008238330.1:8204578-8213282 GCF_000691975.1 Corvus brachyrhynchos | reverse complement strand
AGGAATGAATAACAGGTACAGTGCAGTTTGTACACTTTATACTGCAGTACTTAAAAGCAAGTGCATGTGACAGTAGGCATAATTTGTGGTCTAAACAGTGATTGTAATGGCTGTGCTGAACAGTGCAGGGCAAAAACCGCTCAACATTTGTGGAAGGAAACAGTTTGTGTGGAGAGCTTGATGTTCACACTATCTATATTTCAGGGTGTTTCACTTCCTACTCTCTCTAATCTGGTCCAATGGACTCCATTAGTGGTTGGACTACATTTTCTAGCTTTGCTCCATCTAAAAGGACTCTCATCTGTATTCTTTTAGTTCCATGATATATGAATCACAGTGCAGAAAGTGGGGATGACTTCAAAAGCTCACTTCTGCTCCAAATTTAAATTGCAATGTAGATGCATCCAGTGTATGTCACTGATAGTGGCAACAGAATTAGCTGAACATGCTATTCAGTTTTTACTCATATTTGAGTAAAGCGTTTCAGTAATTGGTTTTTGCTTACTAAATATTCAGATTCTACCTATGGAATTTTAGCTTTAAATGAATTATTTTCTTAAGGTAATTGGAATTGTTTTCATCTAGAATATTTTGTCCTCCTGTTCTGTTTTTACCTGAGTGTTTCCTGTTATGGATCATTCAAGTATTGAATGTATTTAAGTGTATTCCCACATTCAAGTAAAAGTTGAAAAGTATATTTTAATCTCTAGTCTGACTGTTCTTACCTACATACCTACAGCTCTTCATCCCACTTGGAATAGGAACTGTTGCTACATTGTGATATTCCACTTAAAGGAATTTTTCTTAGTGCATCTATCACTGCTTTATACTGTTATAAGTTGATTTTGTGTGGAAATTTAGAGCAATGTGAGTTTTAAAAAAATTGAACATCCTTGTCTGGTAAGGGCTATCTTACTGTGTGAAGAACTGGACAAAAAATGTTTTTATCAGTGGAATGAAACGTAAACTGAATTTTTAAGTACCTGAGAGAGACCTGCAGTACGATTCACGATCAACTTTTACAAAACTAAAAATGTGCCTTTTTGATAAAAACTTACTTCTGACTGTCTTTGATACTGGTTTAGTTTGACTTTTACTACTGCCCAGGACTTTTTCCTTCTAAGGCTATGAAACAGACTTTGCCAAACTGATCAGCTTTTTATTGAGTTTTGTGGTGCCCAGTTAAGTTGGTCTTCATGTAGCAGTCACAATTACATTTGCCATTCAGTGGCAAGTTTATCTTTCATATAAGCAGAATAAAAGTTAACTAGGTTGTGTGCTGTGCCATCTTTTTAATCTACAAACCTTTTTATAAATTCATAAGTTACAATAATCAGGAGATGATGAAATTTTAGAATTCTTCTAGTCTGAGAGAGTAACTTTAGTCAAATATTACTATTTGGGAAGTTTTGAAAATCTCAATATAATTTTGAAACTAGCTCTTTATTGGTCAGGTGCAAAATTTTGCAATCAGTTTACCATCAATGAAGTGAACCTTTAATAACATGCTCAGGGTACTTCAGGATCCATGTGCTGTTTAAGAAAGACTGGCTTGCTCAATACTTGCCAAATATCTAGACAATTAGATTTTCATGTGGTTGGGATTTTTTCAAGAGTTCTTATTAGAAAAAACTTTTTTTTTTTTTCCATATTAGATTCCTTTAAAAGGTTATTGTTTTTCGAACCAGTTTGAACTTCGATAGGGGTGGTTGCTCTTATCCTCTACATGAAAGCTTCCCCTGTACATAAGGTCAGTTTAAAAGTGTTTGCCATAACCACTTTTCTTATCGTTGATGCCTCTTTAGACTATTAACTGTATTTTTCTCAGTCTGATTTAAACTTATTTCTATGGAGAAAGGAAAAATACAGCTGCACCTTATTAGGTTTATGCATCCAAACCCCACTGATTCAAACATATTTCCTTTAAACAGAAACTGTCTTGGGAAAAAGTGCTTCTTTGAGGGTACTCTCCCTTAGGCATTACTGTTCTGACAAGCAAAATCTTTTCTCAGAAGAATGATGCACAAGAGATGAATATCTTTTAACTCACTTTTCTCTCAATGGAATTGAAGTTTTGTTTAATTTTATATTCTCTCATCTTGTTCTGCAGGATAAAAAAATAGGCATACTTAAAAAACAAAGAAAAAACTTTGAAGATTCGTTATAATAGCTTTTAGGATCAGTTATGTATTTATAGTCACTTCTATCTAGAAGTGACTACATCATGTTTTTAATATTACAAATGGAATATTCAAATGTTGTAGCAAAATTCTGTGCTTATTTTGGGCCCTATTCATAAAGCTATGAAAATAAGTTAGTGTATTAGCAGTGGTGCTATTCGTAGACAGGTGGTTTGCACAACTGAAACCTGAGCTAGTTCTGATCTCTTTAGTTTGTCCAGTAAATTTTGTCTCTGCTTTTTGGTTTAAATGCAGAAGTATTTTTAAGTCAAAGCACTTCACTACCACTAGAGAGCTGTGCTCTTAAAGTATTTTGTTGTAACTCTTTTGAATTGCAGCATTCATAGTTGTTCTTATGCAACGTACCATGAATTTGTGGTTCTCTATTATGTTTTAGTGAAGCATATAGAACTATATTTTTGAAATGAAGAGTAGGACAAACCTGGATTTTTTTAAAGTGTTCTTGTAGTTTAATTTTTCTGTAAGTTGATATGTGAAAAACATGAGGTGGTCTATTTTGTACTGCTTCATTAATAAAAGTTATCCTCTCTACATAGAATACTGTGTCTCTTGTCTATGCTTCCTTTGCCCATGTTCAGTTATCTTAAGGAGTGCTGTAAATTGCACTGATTCACAGGCTTAACAGGGGCAGAAGTTTAAAGACCTACATCAGAATAAGACCCGGGAAGAAAAAAGCAACCAAACTGACCTGATAATTGGCCCCACCATAAAACTTCGTAGTTTTGATTCAACAGAAATTTGGGGGTACTTACAGAGAGGGGGTTTCTTTGCTCTACCTCTACGTCACATTGTTCAGGTTGGATGGCTTCGTGTGTTTGAACTCGTCCACAGACTTCTGAGAAAAAAAAAAAGATATCATGGCTTTATAAACCTGATGGCTTTAAAGAAGAGCACATTACATTTGTGCTGGTGTAGGCCAAAATGATTTAATAACTTGATCCACAGAACAGGGAGTAGAAACGTCAATTAGAGTTTTGGTTTCATCAAGTTTGTAGATTAATTTGGCTCGCTTGGATCAGATCTGTCTAATTATTAAGCTGTATGGGAGATTAAAAGCATAGCTGTTACTGATGAACCTCCTACATGTCCCTTTCATTTTAAATTATTTTGTTTGTTTGCACCAAATTTCATTCTAACAGCAATGCCTTTGGGTGCTGAAGTATAAGGATCAGTTGCTTTGCAAATCTCAGAGAAAGTATAAGGAACTCTCTCTTTTTTTTTTTTTTTCTTCTTCTTACCCTAAGGGGTTGTTTTTGAAAGATGACCTATAATTTTGTTAGCACAAAGCTATGTTTGCTGTTTAATTGCACAGCTGTATTTCAGGATTTAGTCACCTACTCACTTGATTACACCTGCCTACTAGGTAGTTAGATGACTAACCCCCTTAATTTGATTCTCCAGTTAATTGCAAAAAGAGCTCTGTTAGAATGAAATAGTGAGGATTGAAATAAAAACAAAAAATGGTGCTAGATTTTCTTCCTCTGATATTTTTCTAAAACGTAGTGTACGGTTGTTTACCAAGATTTTATTGCTGTCTCTTCTGGCTGCAGCCTCGCTGAAATTTAATTTTATTAGAAGATTTCACTGACGTTATGTTTTCTGACATTTCTTATTTTGACCGATAATGTTGTATGAAAAGGTCTTTCTGTGTGGTATATTTAACTGTGGTGGAATTTTGCTTTCCATTTGTATTCACATATTTTTGTTTTCTGTCATACAGGTGGTATGTTAAGTGGAATAAATGGTGATATTTTCAAAGTGGCAGTCACTGTTTTACTGGTGTGTTTAATACATGCTGGAAACATGTCTTTTTTAAAAAAAGAGACCGGCTTGTCTTCGGTGCTCCTGATTCATAACCCATTATGTCCCACACTAAACATAGCCTTGGTCATTTACACTGATCTCATTCCAGGAATGTGTTGTGTAACAGCTGGCAGTGCACAACCAGAGGCATCATCCCAAGTGCCTGCAAATTATTTCAGCAGTCTCTTAGTACCTTGCGTGCAGTGTTTGGCACTTCCCAACATATGGCACCTACTGGCTGTGCCCATACCCTTGTGCTCTTATATCATCTATTAGCATGGTGCTGAGCCAAAATTTTAAATGCTTTGTTTTCTTGTTGTTGTTTGCATGTGTTTGATGCTGTTATTTAAGTAGACAGGGAGGGAGGTTTGTCCTGAGGTATGGAAGCAGCAACAAACCCTGCACCTTCAACTTGCTGGTGGAATCACTTTTCCTCTATTGTCTTTCTTGATTTTCTTCCTCTGAAACTGTATACCAGGTTATTGTTCACTGGGCTGTGTGACTGACAATTGCTGGCTGTTTTTACATAGACAATACCATGAACAGTGAAGGTGGGGGCTGCAATTACAGATAAATGTTCATTGAGATACCATACAAAATTTCTTCCTGAAGAAAGTTCTTGGTTTCTCTTTTTTTTTTTTCCCCCCCAAGTCTTTTTACAGAACAGTGTATACTCTTTGATGAAGCCATCACAAAATGATATAATTGACAATAATTATTTTTCAAGAACAAATTAGATCTTTATTTTTATATGAAGATATACAGTAGTTTATCTATTATCTTACACAGTGGTGTAATATATTTTCATGGTGGTGTGTTGTACTGAAATTGATTTCACAGTGCCTGTTTTCTAAAGGCGAGATTGAAAACACCTGTTTTCGTTTTTAAACTAGGACTTAGAAGAAGTGAACTAAATTCCTAAGAAAACAGTAGTGAGCTCATGCTCTCCTTTAGCCTTAGAGATGCCTTAAATGCACTAAGAAAGTCTGTTGGACTAAAAGTTCCCCTCTTTTCACTACCTCTCACCAAGTATGGGGGGCATGTGCCTGAATATTCCTGGAGTTGCGTTCTTCGAGTATTAATAAAATACACCCACAATGTCTGGTTCAGAGCAAAACTCAGCATAACAGCTATACATGTTCAAAATCAAGAAAGGTTTTTGACAAAGAGACAACGGCTGTCTTCAGTGGAGACTTCTGCCCTTGATCCATTCCATGGATGGATCTCCATCATGGAGAATCTTTGTAGGCATTCATGCTTTTGAGAAAGAAGAGAGATGAAATTCCAACACATATAAATACAGTGTTTCCTACTCGCTGTCCTTATTGGCTCTAAACACTGCTTTTTGGGGTTTTGGACCCTTTATTTTGAAGATATTTTACTGTGTCTATAGACTATGTTAGGCAAGTGGCCAGGACTGCAGTTTGGAACCAAATGTCCACTTCTTAGGTAATTCAGCCCTTAACTTACAGATTGCTGAGAAGGTGCTTCTGGATCTCTCCCATAATTCCAATTCAACTTTTGGCACATTGGCCATCCAATCTGCAGAATCAAATGTAGAATAAATTTACTGCTGTGTTGTTGCCTCTTGTTTTTCCAGCCTAATTTTCATATCTACACTTGCAAGTACACTTAGGGACCTAATTTCCCCAAGATGTGAGTTTGTCCTGCATGTACATATGAATGCATATATCTGGAACTTTTGGAAAGGATCTGGATGCCAAGCAGATGGATAATTAGTTCTAAGGAAGGGAAGGAGAGAGACAAGCAACTCTGAGGTCTCTATTGAAGCTGTCAGGAATAATAGAGAGGTAGACGAATACAATTGGGGGCACAGAGAAGAACAGTGAGGGCAAGAGGATTCGTCTGGGGAAGAAAAAAAGTGAAAAAATGAAGCCCATATGGATTTCTTTTAGCTGCTTTTCCATTGCTGAGTTCTGCCTTATTTTGGTTTATAATGATTTTCCAAGTACCACATACTTAAAAATAAATCAGTGTTTTCATCAGAGCTCATGCACTTGCAGTCCTGATTCTGTTTTTAAAGTGCAGCTGTTGAGAATCACTCAAGATAGCTTAAATTTCTTTGTGTTTTCCCTGATAAGTTATAGTTAGGTTTTTTGCCTGCTATTTCTCACACCATGTCAGAATTAGACTTGTAAAACTATTAAAATGGAGTTGACAAGCAGAACTAATAATTCCTGTGGGTTTTAATGCATTTTTAAAAAATGTTGGTCTTATTTCAGACTCAGCTTTTTGGCTGACTGATCTGCTTCCTGAAAAGTAGGCCTGTGGACTTAGGCTCAAGACACTAAAAGACTCTGTGGTCATATACAATATAATTCTGTGGGAAAAAAACCATTAACCGTGCTGGAGGATTAAAATAAGTCAATTAGGGAAATAAATAACTATTTTTAAGAACTGTCTGTGAAGCAGCATGAATTAGCTTGAAGATAGTGGTCCTGCTCATGCGCAGCTCAATTGGAGAGCTTGTTTGAATTTTTCTAGCAGCTAAAACTATGCTTTTGATGCATTAAACACACGATAAAAACTTTTCTATAACTCTCAATGCATGTGATACATTACTGAATGAATGCTCCAACTAGAATAGTAAAATAAAAAAAACCCTCCAACCAACCAATTAATTAATCCTCTATGTTCATTTTTTTCTTTAGCTGTGCTATCATCAGCATTATGTAGTTTCATATTTATGGTTTTAGACCGGTAAAAAGGTCTTATGTTCCCATTCATTCAGGAAATGCTATGTAGTCAAAACATTCCTTGATGCTATAGCCTTTTGCAAGAAGCCATGTGCTTGAGGTTGGACTATAAGATCTGTATGTTCCTCGACAATTGTATCATTACAAGTAACAACAACCTCTATGACAAAACTGACAAATTTATAATTTGCTCCTAAATTTTCTCTGTGTAAGTTAGATATGCTCAGATAATTTTTTTAATTGTTTGTGTGTGACTTGGATTGGATTGTGCTGACTTTCAGTCTGAAGAACTGATTATATCCTGTCTAAACAAAAGTGAATTGGGCTGATATAATTCTAGCTTATCTCATTATTATGGGCGCCTTGTCTGATTTTATGTATATGTGTTTAACTAATCATCCTGCATTTTCTGTATGTCTAAGGAGGTTAAAAGAAAGACTGTATTTTAGCCTGTGGAATTCCATGTTTAAGCAAGAGATGGTTGGATGAAATTGAAGTGAATCGAGAGGTGACTGGGTTTTCAAGTTATTTGAATAGACTCAGTGATTACTACTTTCTCCTCCTGCTGATCTTTTGCTGATCTCCTTTTTGTTGCCTGTATTGTCTTTGCTTCAGTTAGAAATGTGTTATTTTTTAGGGGTTCACGGTCTTACTGAGGGAAGGGAAGTATTTGGAAAAGGCATCAGAGCTCAGGTTTAGCATCTTGTGGCACACTTTATATGTCAGATGATGGAGATGTTATAGTACCACTTCTTAGCTGTATTCCTTTTATATGACTGTGGCTATGTCCCTCTTGTGAATTAAAGAGGTTAAACTCCCCAGAGTTCTTCAGGGACTGTATTTGTTTTTAGTGGCAAGGAAAGATTGAATGATTTGGACTGCCAGTTTCCTCAAAAAGATCTGTCCATTCCCTGTATCTCCCAGAGATATTGGCCACATCTCTAGACTTTCTAAAACAGCTTATGCCGTCCTTCATGTTTGAAAATGATATAATTTGAGTGACACGTGAACTAGAAACCAAAAGACTTCCCTCTATGTATGAAAAACGCTGGGACTTTCAGCCTCTTGCCTCAAAATTTGTTCAGTGTATTTTTGATGAAGTGGAATGCAGTAGAAGAAGCTTGCTTAAAGTCTCGTCTAGTTCTTATGTCATCACATTTTGTAAAATTAAGTACAGATTTTAGTCAGGTTGAATAATTTTTACTAGTTTATATATTTTATCAGATGTCAATATATTGGATATTCTTCTTTCCAACCGAAGGAAATATTCCTGAATTGTCCACATTTTGTCATTGTTATGATTCTGTAAGCCTTAGAGAGAGTTTTTCTTAAAATTATTATATTGATCTAGTAATTCCTCCTACAGTTGTAAATTTTTTGAATTTATTTTCAACTATTACTCCAGGTGTTGAAAACAGTAGCAGCCACATAAAAAGAGAACAAGTACCTTTTTACTGGCTAATAATTACGAGAAAATCACATTTTATAGTCTCACACTTACTATGCAAATGAATGGGGTCCAGATTTTTCAGCTATCTCTCTTCATAATGGCATTTAAATCACTGAAGCTATTAGGATAGATTTTATGATGGAGTAGCCACATGTGTACCCAATTCATTAGTCACCTATTTTAATGTGATAATTGTGATGTTCACACCACTGAAGTGAATGGTTTCCAGAATGTGTTTTAATACCAGTGGACTGTTATACTGAGTAAGAATGGATTTATGCATGTGATTATTCCATGCACCAAGCTGGAATTTAAGGCTGTAACAGTCCTTTTGTATGTGCAGCCTCTCTTATTTCTACTGCCATTGCAATATGAATAGTAAGTATATTCTCACATGATTGCAGGATGCATTATACCTGGAATTATTTGCTCTAATACAGATAAAAGTAATAGTTATTTGACACTAATTTTTGTGTTGCATTGCTTTTCTGCTGTCTGGAATTTTCAGAGTTCTTTGGTCCTTCTGAACTCTA
>NW_008238330.1:8159659-8204523 GCF_000691975.1 Corvus brachyrhynchos | reverse complement strand
CAAAAATATGAACCTTTAAATATGATGGGTTTTCTTCTGTTGATGAGTAACCACCTGATACCACCTGATAGTGAATTCTTCACTGTGACAGCTTCGTGATAAGAGTTCCAGCCTATCTGCCTGCTTATGATGGGGTTTTTTTGCATTACTAGTGTCAACTTTCATTGAACAAATAATTAAAGCAGGGAAGTCTTTAATGGAAATTTAACCTGAATCACGCTGTTCACGACAACGCAGTCTGTTTAAATGTCATGAGTGACGGATTAGGAGATGTACACTGGCTGTTGCTTTTCACTCACTGGTCAAAATAGAACCACCTCAAGAGGAAGGGTAGCCGGAAAACCAATTAAGCTCCTGCTAAAGTCATTGGTTGAACTGAGACTTGCGAGGCAGCTTCTCAGAATTTACCACATACTTTCATAAATGATACTGTGTTGACATTCAGTTTCTCAGAAGTTCCAAGTGTTCCTTGGCTTTGCTTTAGGTCTCACTGCTATTTGCAGCTCCTGCAGAGCTTTTAAAGCTTTCCATAGGGACTGTGTGTATCTACTCTTTATGCACACTGGCTTCAGATTGTGAACTCCTTGCATATACTTTTATCACACGGCAAATTTAATTTCTGTTGGAAGACTACTTGCATCCTTGCCTCTTTTTTCTGAGACTTTTTCTGAGTAGAATTCCAGGTTTATGGCACAGTGCTAGCAATGAAAAAATTTTGCATTCTGAGAGAAAAGATGGGTAGGTCTAGAGAACAGGTCCACCCAGTTATATTATGAAACTTTTAACTGTGTCAAAGACAAATACTTTTGTTGAAAAAATGGCTAAAATTCATTCTTAATAATTTTTTCCCAGCGTTGAATTCTAAACAACCCACTGCTCTTTCTTTTAAATGTGTCTGTTGGTTACAATTTTCATCAATACTGAACAGGTCATGAAGTGAAGATGATCAAGGGTCATCTGCTTGATGAACAGCAACTTTAAAAACAGTTACTTCTTTACCGAGTAGTTTAAAGAGAAGGAAAAACTCACAACAACATGATATTGGAGGAAAAGAACAGGGATCGTCAATATGCAATAGAGATCTCATTTGTACCGCCTTGAACTCCCAGGAAGGGGAAAGAGACAGAGGCTGTGAAGGTCATAGAGATAATTTATTGATTACTTTGGTATGTAAAACTGTTTTACTAAACAAAGGGTAGTTGTTTTTATAGATCTTCTTGCAAATTTTTCTTTTCTTCATTTAAACACTGAAGCTCTTAAAAGTCTATACTTTAGCAGACCTGTGAATGCTGAATTTCACCCCTCTGATTCTTTAGAAAGGTTACAATTATCTTTGCTCAAGAAATGTAGTGGGAGCAAGGAAGAAAATGGAGCATAAAGGAAAGCTAAAAGCGGCCAGGTCCAGTGGTGGGACTTCCTGTAAATTAATGAGCGAGGTACCAGGGTGTTTACCTCAGCATAGGCTGTCTTTGTTTTCTATAAATTCTTACACATCTGGCTTACCCATGCAATGGCCTGGCAGCACTGCCTATGATATCCATTGGATATAAATGTTTTCAGAAAAATGTAGGATATTAGATGCTGAAGTATATTTGATTAAAAACTATCAATTTCCCTGATTTCAGGGTAGGATGGGTTTTTAAAGCTATGATTCTTACTGTGGTTTCACTTCCTTTTTGGGGATCTTTCTCTGTATGATAATAGATAATGTATTTGATACTGTCAATCTCTAAACGATGTGGATACTGATGCATTCAAAGTACAATATATAGTCAAAGAAATGCCTCCAACAACTCCACTGTACCTTGAAGCTTTAGTTTTCCTTGACGCTTCATGAGATTTAGAGGTTCTTTTTAGACCTAGATTCACAATTAGGGGGTGCCTTGCATCTTTTGCTTGTTTTAGGATGAGATACCTTTACAGCTGTTAGAAAAAGAAAGAGTACTGTTCTTCTACAAAAACTGCTACAGGGAGTTGCAGGTGTGTGGGTTTTTTGTGTTTGGTTATGATAGGGGTTTTTTGTTGCTGTTTTTAGGTTGTTTTGTTTGTGTGTTTAATTCCTAGTAATCTAGATATGAGTTTATTAATTGGCAAGTGGAGAGGAGTTGTATTTTGTATTGGTTATTTTTTATCCCAGTGTCTTAGAAACTGCTTTTGACATTCTTAAATGCATGGGTTTTGATGGTATTTCAACTTCAGTGTGTAGTCGGTTACTGTTTGTAACAAATTTTTGTTGTGAGGGACAAAAAAGTCATTTGTGTGCATTCTTCCTTAGTTATAATTTATTGTCATGTTATAAAGCTGTCCTCCTATTTGGGTTTAAACAGTTTGCTCCTGTCATATTTTGACAGTCTGCTTATTTCAGTCAGTTTATGTATGGCTAATGTGGTGTTCTTCAGTCACCAAGCACTTATCATTCTTACAGAGCTTTACTCTCCCACTGTGCTAATTTTAATAAGTAATTTTAGCGGAGGATGGTATGTTTTAGCAGATCTACATTTGATTATTAAATTAAATTATTAAACCTGCTCCAGGTAGATTGTTACTTTCTAGCTGAATGCCTTGCTTTTTAGTACTTCTTGCCAAGATAAAATAATTGCTCAATAAGTCACCCCTTTACCATCTACAAAGAACAGTGATGCTCTTAAACAGCTTTCTTGTATGATTCATTCAGGCCAAGTGTAGTTTTAAGATGAATTTTGGTAACTTATGAAATTGTTGCCAGCAACACCAAATAACTGGTGTCTGTAATAACTGGTAAATTTCTTTCAGTAATGCACTCCAAAAAGTAGATTCTTAATGTGCTTCTTTTGCTTACTAATAAGTATTATTGTATCTTCCAGGCCTTGCTGTTTGAAGGTAGGTATTAATACTGAGCAATAAATTGCATTCAGTAGTAAGAACTACAGCAATCCCAACAGCACATAATTCTTGGTATGATGTCTTTGAATTCAACATAATTTTCTTTCCCTCAGGATTTAATTGGCCAACGTTTCCCTAGATAGTGCAGATTCCTTTAAGGTTCAATGGGGTAGCTTCAATTATAAATAGTATACTTATAATACTAGATATTAAGGACTAAGTATTTTGTAGGTTAAGACAATATTTTATTATTTATTATAAATATTTATCTATTTTGAGTCTGGCCTGTTGTTGGGTTGGAAATTTGAACCTGTGTTTGCAATGAGCTGAAAAACCTGAATGTGAGGAAGACGGAACTGATCTGTAAAAGAGTCTCTGAGTAGCTCATAAACTAAAGCTGAGAGCACCTCAGCAGTAGCCCCACACCTCCCACAGGAACTAGGATTGGCTAAAGGAAGTGTATCCACTTAAGACTACTGGAAACTACTAAAGTGGGGGTGCATTAGGATAAACAGATGAAATTACACAAGTCACTGCTTAAGACAGCTGATCTGTCAGGCAAAGGCATGTTTATATTGCTTTTATATTTCTGACAGAGGTGATGTGGTCATTAATCAATAATTGTCTTGCTAGATTTAAAGGTAAAGGGTGGCCCTAACAACGTTAAGTGAAGGGCTGTGGTAGATGCCTCCTTTAATAAATAACAAGATTTTGCACTTACATTGCAAAATGCCTTTCATCTAAGCAGGATAGAGATTTATAGAGGTGGGTATGTTATGGTGCATTCATTTTAGTACAGGAGGAGCTGAAGTATATTACGTTTGAAATTTACCCAAGGTCATGCAGAAGGTCAGGATCAGAAATAAGTTTTAGGGTTCAAAATACTTTCTTAAAAATTATATTTCAAGCCAAATAAATGTAGCTATTCCTTTAGAATTGAAAAGAGCTCTATGACTAGTAATTCAACCATGTCTTGCTGCTCTTGCATAATTGCCAACCAGTGGAAGTGCTTATGGACTAATACCTCATACCAGAGCTGAGAGCTTCCTTCCCTGAAGTAGGTTGGAGTACCTTCCCTTTGACCGCAGTATGTCCAGGATCTCACCCAAATGTGGGTATGGTTAGGATAATCTACCTGCTCCATGATCTTTGGAAGCTGCTGCTGAATTTTTAATTGAGCAAAAGCTGTAGATAAATTTAGAAAGCTTATCCCTTGATAAGAAAGTTGTTCATAGAACCCTGACATTCTGTTGTTTTCCGTGGTACTAGGGAAGCTTTCTCTGCAGAATGCATTCAGGTGAGCAGTGATTTTGAGTGCTGTTCTAATGGACTTCTCCCCTAAGTTATAAATTTTTGGAAAAGAAAATACAAATTAACAGCATGTACAATAAATTACCCCCATTTATTGACATGTAAGAGCATGTCAGTACTATATCTTAGAACGGTTTTGCAAATAATCAGTTAGTTTAAACTGGATTGTGCTAAGAATTGGGTGTGTGTTGCAAGATCGCTTAAATTTGGGAGAAGAGATTTTAAAGGCACCAGATTAATTTTGTTTTCAAGCTGGTTTTGCTTTTAATTTCTTTCTCAAAAATAACATTGTACCTTAGGAAGCCTAGCAGCTGGAAATATGGTACAATAAATGTTGAACTTTTTTAATGTAAAAAGCCTGCACACATGAGAAAATAATGAAATATGGAATGTTTGGCATGACCTTCATACTAGAAGATCACATTGTGCCACAAATAGCATATTCTATTAAGACATATTCTTATCAGCTGTGTAAAATGAGATTTAATTTAAAATGCTTCCAGAAGCTGAATTCCGGATATTTGAGGTTTTTTTGACTTCATGTATTAATTTTCTCCGTTTCTTTTCTTTTCTTTTCTTCTTTGCCTCTGTTTCATGAGTTCTTTTACTCAGAGTTCGAATTAAACTCCTGGTCTCCTGTATTTTATCTTTGGACTTAGATGTTTATGATATCTTATCTGTAAAACAGCTGCACAGAGTGTGCCTCTAAGTTAACAAGGTGAAAATGGCTCCGAGTTCTAACTTCCAAGGTCTTTTAAGGTCCAAATTACCCAATTAACGAATTTGTTCTTACTTATAATCCAATAACTAACTACTCATGATTTGCACTGAGGGTTTTTTGACCCAATACCAGAACACCCAGATTTGTGAAGAGGAAGGAGGAAAGAAGAAGAGCTAATCCCCACCCAAAATCCTTCATATTGTTACATATATCCCATAAACCTAATTTTTCTACATCTCTACATATTCCACCCAGTGACATAACTTTAATTACACAGCAACAACCTCAGTGTTATCACATATTCTGGGAAGCCTTTCCCAAGGTCTCAGGTCAAATGCAGTGTGCTTCTGAGGATCACTGTCTGTCAGCACTGAAAGGCTGAAATTCTCAGAACTCAGGGTTCCAACACTCATGGATGCTTTGTAATCAAAGACATTTACATTAGCATGGCTAGTGATTCTGTTCAGTTGGCTATTTCCAGAGCAAGTACAATGCAGAGGATAAAGTCCAAGAACCAAAAGTTTCAAAAGTTTTTCTACATTTGGTATTAGCCTCACTTGGCAAACACCTTGCTGAGGGCATTGTTTTGGTCTCATGGTCTGCACTGGCTGATCTTTCCTTATGGGAATCTTGGGTCCTGCCATTCTAGGCAATCTAAGGAGCTGAATGATGTTGCAGTAGATTTCAGAAACATCTTTTTTGTCATGTATAGCAGTTCACAATTATATGGTTTGTCTTTATAAAATCTAAATTCACATTTTTCTTGTGGCTAAGTATGCTAATGCTGGGGATGTTTTCAGAATCATGGAGCATGAGTGTGAGGGAATATGTGGTTTTCTTTGTCAAGGAAACTTTGAAAATGCACACGTTTGCAAATTATAACATAAAATATCATGTGTCTCTGCTGTCCAGCATCACTGCACTTTAGCTCAGAACTAGAAATGGTAATACATGCAGAGGCAGTTAAAAGATTTTTAAAACAGGCATTCACTGAAGCCTGAGTCTTTATTTACCTGGTTTGTCTAATTCTAATGTCAAGACGTTGAATGCAGTTCAGGTTATATTACTCCTTTCCATTACACTTTCATTCAGTTTTCTCTTCCTGGCTGCTGTCTTCCTTACATTAGCTCTGATTAAAAAAAAAGCATCTTTCTTCTGTTTATATGTACACTCAACATGATTTTTTCTCAGAATGACTCTTCAGTATATGCTTACATCAATTCAGTAATAATCTCTGATTGAGAGACCTGAGAGAATTTTATTCCACTTCATGAAAAGCTTGATCCTATGTATTTTTAGCTAATAGGAGCTTTGCCTTCGATTATTATTGTGAGCGAGATAGTAGTCAAACTTTCTTTCTTTTCCATACCCAGTTTATCTGTCTTGAGCCACTGCTTCCCCTTCTCTTTCACCAGTTCTCCATATGCCGTCACAGACTATAAAGCTACTTCCTTGGTTTTGCTTTATGTTAGTTGCAAAATTCCACTGTTGAGTGTTCACTCCATGTTATCCGCGTTCTTGTGGAAACATCTTTTAACATACATGTTAAAATTATTTCCTAACACTAATAAAGCACCAGGATAGAAGGGGCCTTTGTATGAACTTAGACTAGTTGCAAAGAGCCTGCCGCAAGGAAAAGTTTAAAAGCCCTATAGGAATCTATAGACGAGAGAGGATATTAGTTAAATGTATGTGTTGGAGTAGTGCTTTCCTTGGGGAGTAAGACCAAGGATGAATTCCGTCGAGTTACACTGGGGATTAATTTGGCCTGCTGTCTTTGATGTTAAAAAACTGGGGACAAACTCATTTCTTTGGTATCTGCTTTGAAGAAGAAAATGTATAAGGGTGAGGCAGTGAGTTTACATATTGCCAGAGAGTGTGTGGATGTAGTTCTGAAACAGTCAGTCTTCTGACACAGTATTAGATTTCTGGTCCTGTTCTGTGCATGAAAGCAGTGAATATTTTAACTAGTTTCTTTTTTTTTTTTTTTTCACATACATGTCTCTAAGTGCTACAGAATGGGCAATATTTCAAAATGCACAGTATTAAGACAGAAGTACTATTTTTAACAAGTAAATTAGCAGAAATCTAAAATTAAAGTCAGCAACACTGGCCAGATTTCTGGGGAAAAGTGAAGCTATTGGAACAGGCAAGGGGAAAGTTCTCTGAAACTGGAAAATGGATGTATTCCTGAGGCCAAGCCTTACTGATAAAGGGTTAATCAAACTGACCCCTTGGTGACAGTGAAAGTGCTTGTAAAATTTGGTTGTTGATCTGTAACCTTACTCCCTTTACAGACAACAGCTCTCCACATAAACTTATATGTTCCTTGTGAAATCTTTAACAGTAGAGATTGTAAAACAAATACATAATGCTGCAGTGTTTTCCTTCAGGAAGAAGAAAGGATGGTGGTTATAAATAGTTTAACTCTTAAAATTTTTCTGCTGCCTAAGACTATGACGGACATGGTGTGTGTACAGTGACAGCTTAAGTAGGTATAAAATTATGAGTATTAGGATGAAATTGGAGATGTAGAAGGCAAAGCTTTTTCAATAATAAAGTGAAAAGTGCTTCTCTTTGTGCCATGTCTCTATTCAGTCTTAAATATTTTGTCCAAAATCAGTCTCCCCTGTAGACCTGATAAATAGAAAGTCAGTTTAACAGAGATGTAATGTTTTCAGTCATCATTGTGTAAACTGGAAGTTTTGCAGAAAATGTCTTTGTTCTAAATTCCCATGTGCACTAACAGTCAACCTGGGAAGGTGCTTTTATGGGAAGATTTGTATTTTTTTGTATGGGTTGTGTTTTTCTTCTTGCTGTTAAAAAGTCAAAATGGGGAAAGTAGTTAAGTAGAAATAGGCTCTCTAGGGTTACTTGTTTGTTGGTTTTGATTTTTTGTTGTTTTTTTTTTCACTGAAATGCTGCTTTACTGTGCAATTAAGGTTGCAACATGTGAAGGAAGTTAATATAAAGCTTTTTTCTATATTTACTTTGCCTTCTTTTTTCCCTTTTTTTTAGGAGGGTTTTATTTGCAGGCTGATCAAAGGAACAAATGTACAGTTGTGTATTATTTGATAGCTATGTTAAAAATAACTAATAAACAGGTTAAGAGTGTGAATACTCATCCTGATTAATAATGGGGTTTGAGGCAGTAAAAGACATAGTCACTTCCTGAGCTGTGAAAATCTGCCAGCTGTCTTACACTGGTAAATGTTGTTCATTGTCTTCAGACCACAGAAATGTGTAATGTGAAATTCCATTTTATTTAGATACAATCATGCTTAGTGTAATTTTTAGTATTACTTTTACTTAGTATTTACTTAGTAAGACTTTTGAAAATTCTACACAGAAAGTTTGTCTGTATTTGTAGATATGGTAACTGGTCATCAGAAATGAGATTTTCAGGTTTGTTATTTTGTCATATTGTTGATTGTGCTTCATTTATTTGGTTCTGGCTATGTAGGAAAGTATAATTTCAGCTGCAAATTGTATCAAGTTTATACATATGTTTCTGTCTTAGCCAAAATACATTTTATTTTATGATCCATAGCTCAGAGTTTAATAAAAAAAAAGATTATAAAAATGAATTAAAGCAGTGCATCTAAGACATCTCTTCCAACTACCTTTTTATTAGCCCTGATGATTTCAATCACTGAAGCAATTTTCAGTCTTTCTATCAAAGCATCAAAAGTCCCTGATCAAATCAGACTTCTGTAATGAGAAGGATATTAACTGTAAAAGTCATGTTTGGCCATCTAGAGTATCTGCATAAGATAATGGAGCTGTAGTTTCATTCTCCCGATCTCTGATTATGAGAAAGGACCCTTACTGACAGTTTGACCTGATTACAAACTATTTAAGTTCATTCGTTATGTTAACCATAGAGATCTACTTTCCTGTTAAAGTATGGGATTGCATTAATTTCCTTTGGTCTCTCTCAAAAAAAAAAAAAAATGGTGAAAGAAAGTGTCAGTGATATTTAAATGGATTCAAATAGTCCTATTTGATGTTGATATTCATTTTACTTTGAGATGATTAAGACAGAAAAGTAGAGTTTTGGCTGAGTTTATTGCTATGTATCGGTAAAGAAAGAACTTATAAGAAGAATTATTTTCTAGGGTATTATAAATATGCTATTACCTTTTCACAGTTAAAAAATTATATTTATGCACATTCAGAAACAATTTTAATTTTGTAATCATGAAGCTTTGAATTTGCATAACACAGTAGAATCCTGATTGGAATTTAGCCAGATGACTACTTGGGTGTGAGTCATTGCAGCAATCCAAACTTCAACTGCAGAAGGTATCTCAGCAAAATCTGTGGCTTTTAAGTATTGGATTTACTATTAACTAAATTGTTTAACATCAATGAATAAATTAGTTACTCAGTGTGGTAGTCTATTAAGTAATAAATAATGTAGTTATGGAATTTTCATTTGTGAGAAGTTATAATGAGTGGTGTGTGATCTTGTATGCAGCGGATTTTTTTTCCTTATGGGCAGCTAAACCATAATTGATGGGTCTGTGCTTAACTTGTATTGGAGGTTACATTTACATAATTTTCATGAGCAGTCCTTTAGAAGACTATGGTGTAGAGAAAAATCCCATTTATTATGGGATTTTATAAATTGATTCCAAGTCATAAAGATCTTATTTAGTGACACTAAATTGACTGAGTAGTTGCTAAAGAATCCATGTGATTTACTTCATTGTCTATTTAACCACATATGCCAAAGAAAAGGAAAATCAGACACAGCAGTGGTACAGATTCCTTCATGCTATATTGCAGACATGGTATGTCTGTAATTTATTTGAGAAACTAAATCAAAGGATATATAGTTACTCTAATTTTTGACCTCTGAGGTTGTCAACTCAGAGTTGTTAGTTGTTTGCTAGTGTCCAGGCTTCTAATGCAAAGTTCTTTAAAATTTAAAAACAGTTAAGACCTAAAATTTCCAAAGATTGAATAACTCTGTGTATTTGAAACATGTCTGAAGACATTAATAGAAGTCAGTGTAAATTTTGAATCTTCCCATAGAAATATGAGAGGAATGTAATTAAATGTGATAGCAGTGTCAGGAAAGTCTGTCAAATTCTGTACATCTTTTTTATGGTGTTGATTTCTTGCCCACTGGTACACTGACTAAAGGCATCAGGATTTTTATACCAGAGGTACTGTATATGATCCCATATGAAAAGAAGATTTTGAATTACTATAAGTATTCTTCAGTTCCTGATCTGTTTAATCATCATGGAGATAATGTCATAGTGAAGCATAGGAGATATATGGAATTGCTTATACTTTTTGTATGAAGCTAGTGGGGCTTTCAAATATCTGAAAACTTCTGTAATAATAACACTTTGATGCAGTTCATTTAATGGTTTTAACTCTTAGATGCTGCAGAGGAAGCAAATGCCTAACAATAATTCTTTCAGTATTTTTTTTCTTATTCAGGTAATTTTCCCAGTAAAACTTCTATGTGGGGGAAAAAAAAAATTTTTTTTGTCCTGTAATGTCTTGTCAGTGCTTCCTGTCATTCATCTGTTTAAGTAAACTAGTCAATTATTTTTGACGACCTGTAGAACAGGTCTTTGCATGTATGTCTTCTTGGAAGTAAGATGATGAATTTGTTGTGGTTGACCCTGAGAAGTAGGTTTTTATGTTAAAATGTTTATAAGGAATAAGGCTGGCTTACCATAGGAACTATGCTTGGGGAAAAAAGACTGCTATCAGAGTGAGGAGTACATATTTTTGTCCTAGCTTGTTTTCTTTGTAACCTCTGGACAGACCTACCACAGGCGAACAGGAAATGCCAAAATGTAGTAGGTTAGCTACAAGAAAAGGTGGACAGAAGGTTGTTTCTGGATTTGTAATCAGTAATTATTGCTAGAAGCAATGTAGGATCCAATGATTTACCTTATTAAATTTAGCAATGAATTTTGTAACAGCTTCTCTCCAAATCAATACTTTTTTTTCAAGATTCATAAAGAATATTGCAGTAACAAATGGAGAGGACACATCTCTCAGTCACTGATTTTAAGAAGCAAGGATGGGTATTGTTCAAGGGAGCTCTTTCCCATCTGCACCGATGATTCAGTTTTTATTGTAGGTAAATGGTGTTTCGTGCTAACGAGCTCACTTGTTGGACAATTTGGCCTGATTAGGCTTTCCTTGGGAATGAGATCCAGCTCTTGAATTGTTTTCAAAGTAGAAACTATTCCATTCCACTGCTTACAGAGGTAGCCTGTAAGCAGTCTAATCTTACTTAACCTCACTCATAATTGTGTAATTTACATCAGCACAGAACAAGCTTGTATTATTGATAGTTTGTAATGTTTTCCCAAAACATATCTTCAAACTTACTAACAGTAGAACATTTTGGTTAAGATCTTGCTGTTTAGTTATTGAAGGTACTTTGGAAAATTAATTCTTCAGATGTACAAAGTAGTTGTTTTTTCTGGAGATCTGTATTAATATATCTCAAGCAAGTTACATTGTCATATGAAATCAGTGACAGCTTAGCACTTAGAGTGGTGGTAGAGCAACTCTGCTCTATTTGTTCCAGTTTACAAGATGGTTTAGATAAAAAAAATCACCTTATGTAGGCAAGCTCAAATGAAATATATCAATTTTAAAAGGGTGAGAGATGATTGTTATTACATGAAAAAGCTAATTTGCTCTGTATGGCAAGCAAATAATATGTCCCAAAAGCAGGGACTGGTTGAAGAAAGATATTTTCTATTGCTGGCTGTCTTTCAATAGAGTATTTACTCTACAATCTCATTTATATGCGGCTGAGGGGTGGGGGGACGATAGAACACTGCAAAACATATATAGTTACATGGACTTTGAAGTTGTGCAAGCAAGTGGAAATGCTCCTTGTTGATGCTTGTGGATCAGGATTCCAACCTTTCCTTGTTTTCCCCTGCTTTTTCAATTCCTGCATCTGGAAGAAGCCTTTCTCTGTCACTACAGAAAGAGGATGACAGTTACTTTGGTGGAATACCACTCCTTACAGGAATACTCCTCATTGTACTGAGGAGTAGCAGCATAAAAGCAGAAAAGAAAGTAAAATACTAGGATCCACCTTTGTGAAAGAGGAACATTGTATTTTAAATATTTATGGCTGAGATTTAACCCTAATACTGGCTTTAAAAGAAAATGAAGTCTTCTACAGGGTTTTTGTTTTTCTTGTGACCATTCATTTGTTTGATTTTATTGGTTTTTAATGTTTTCACTCTTTGGAATTTTTGTACAAACATCACTGCAAAGTCGAACATATTCAAATAAAACCTAATAAATCTGACAGAAAAATATTGTATAACAGTTCCATTTAGATGGTGAGGACTCTGCCATTAAAGACTCCTATGGCTTTTTTATGACTTTATTTTTTAATGTTTGGTTCCTTGCTTTTATAAATTATGCATGTTGGCTTTTCATTAACATAGAAGGCAAACATAATTCATTGCAAAGAATTCTTTGGTCACACATGATTGAGAAGTTCAGAAAGATCAAAACCACTTAGCTTTGTGGTAGGAACAAAACTGTATTTCATGCGAAGACTCCAGCTCCCTGATTTTTAATATTGATTTCCCCTCCCCAGTTTCACAAAAATTCAGGAATGCTGATACATTACACAAAGACATTTTGTAACTGCTGGAACTTGACAAGGAGCTCACAGAGCGATGTTAACCTCTTCCTAACAAATGAAGTAATTGTCACATTGCTTTTTGTATATAGTGGGACTCATGCATTGCAATAATTATTTTTGCCTACAAAAAGATTTAAGGCACTTTTTTATTCCAAAGACCTTATGTTGGTTGAGAGAGAAGATTGAAGATTTTGATAAATTGAAAAGATCAAGATGACAGCAAATAAAGCAGGCTTTGTTACTGCAAGCTTGGTAGGGTTTTGTGGGGTTTTGGTGTTTTAGTCTGAAAAAGGTTTTATATTCCTAAGACTTCCAATGAAAAGTGTGACATGAGAATATAATGACTGAGATGCATGAAGGCAAGGATGATGCTTTCTAAGCTGCAGCATGGAGAAGGATTAAATTTCATAGTGTTGAAACAAAGAGTTTTCTCTACTGTGAATATAGAAAGCAGAGTACAGCATGAACCTGGTAGATGGGTGGTCCAAAGTGAGGAAGAACCCAAGTAGGGGCTGATGAGTGTGATTTTAGTACTTTGTTTAATAGAATAGTTATAGCAGGAATTAGTCCACAGACATAGTAAGCTAGAGAAAATGATAATTAAAATATGAAAAGTCAGTGTGGATTTCAATGCCTATATCTGACAATTTCTTTCTTGAATAACAGAACAATTAAGAAAACATTCTAGTTCTTTATGTGCAGGAGATCTATTATTTCTAAACTATACCTCATCTCTGAACAAACTGGTATTGAAATATAGTTCTTGGTTAAATAGACACTCCAAAACTGGTATATAATGACAAATGTTGATATAAATAAGAAATTATAAATAAGCTGTATACTCAGAAAAGGATATCCTTTATCTTAGGAATTCATAACAGTATCATGATCCAGGCTATAAAGTTTATATTCTTTTTCATAGTTCATCATATTAATATTTCTGATTAATGGCTACATTTAGATTAACCAAAATAATTGGACAAAAAAAATTTTACATTAAAAAGCCCAAACAAGCAAAACCACTATCAAAAATCCCAAACAAACATGAAAATATGCACATGGGCAATACTGTGTTCAGTTTTGGTCCCCTCCAGTACAAGGAAGATGTTAGTAAAATTGTGTAAGATCAGCAGTGGACTATGAAGTTGAGAGCTGGAGCACTTCTCCTGTGAGGAGGAGCAGAGATGGGACTTGTTTAGGCTGGACGAGAGGATGCTTAGGATGGACCTTGACTGTAGCTTGCTAGTAGTAAGGAGGAGGTTTTGAGGAGAAAGTGCCTGGCTTTCACAGAGCTGCAAGGCAGGAGGAGAGGACACAATGGCTGTAAATTGAAACAGGAGAGGTTCCCAAATTATGTAAAGGGAAGAAACCCCAGCAACTTCTGTGATGACGACATTAAAACTTTGGTATAGGCTTCTAACTGAGACTGTGGCATCTCCTTCCTTGGAGGTATCAGGCCTAGATAGGTTAGTTAAAACCCTGAGCAACCTGATCTGAATTCAGTATTGACCTTGTTTGGAGCAGGAGATTTGATCTAGACTATTTTATTCAGAGTTACTGTATGAATCTGAGGAATAAAATGTCTCACACTGTCTTAGTATTGATTTGGTACGTAACTGAAGTACAATTCATATGCCGCTGGATAAGAGAAGTGTAAAAGACATGAAATGATTGTAACATAGTTTACAGAGTATAAAATAGCAGGAGATGCTTTCTCCTTACATGTCTGTGTTTGTTTTTGTGTTTAATATGCCTAAGTTTGCAGGCACTGAATGCAGTCTCTCCATTGTTATACTTGTTTCAGAATCACTGATCTCTATATGTGCTCCTCTTTTTTTCCTGAATTAAGTCAGTGCAGATGGTCATCTAAAGTTTTAAAATAGGTTTTTATCAAGATTATCTTACTACTGTGCTACCAAAAATGAGATATTACTAGAAAAGACAATTGTAGTTTGAATTAAAAAAATTACTTTTCCCATTTTTCAGAGACATCTTAAATATGTTTCAAAAGATATCCTGAAAACATAGTGTAATTTTAGTTAAACTGGCTCTACCTCTCAGTGCAAGCCTGGTGTCAAAGCCACAAGATTAATTGTTCTCATTGTAATGCTTGACTTAGGTATTGTACTGTTATTTAAATAATTAGACTGGATGTTTTATATGGGTAATACTGTAATACTTGGACACTAACTGCAAGAACTTGCAATGGAATCTTGTGATGTTGTCCTACAAAATTCTTGGCAACTGTCAACAGAATTCAGTACACTGAGATGGTATTCAAGTACCTGCAATTGAAATAAATAATGAGATTCATTCTTGCTAGTAATTTGTAAAAGACAAGTATTTAGTGCTTTGTAATTCACCCCTTAGATTACCTCAGTGAGTTGCAATCTTGTGTAAAGGTGAGGTTTGTTACTTTTACAATGGATTATCTCAAAAAAAGGCAGTCCATATAAGTAAAATTTAAAAGATAGCCCTTCACAATAAACAGACGAGATTCTGTTCTGTAAATTCAGGTTATTACCAACAACCTGTCTTATCCTCCAGATTTACATGGGAGATTTTATGAAACTGTAGATTACAGATAACTTCAACAAAATCTCTGTTAATCTACTTACTTGAAACTGATTCCAAATTAGGAGACCAAAACGGAAAATAATTATTTGAGAGTTAAATATGGCTCAACCCAAAATTTTAATAAATGTAAGGTGGACAGAATAATCAATTGTTCAATTAAAATTTTTTTAACTCCTGCACTATTTTGATACACAGGGTAGTAAACCCACAGGGGTATTGGGGCTAAGCAAAGTGCTGACAAAGTGCTGAGCCACATGTAGGTAATATTATGCACTTTGTTTTTGAGAAGTGGCTGAGAGTGAATAGGCATAACAGGGCATCTTCTCCATGTTAGTTATGGAGGCCAGTGAGCCACTGGTTGTCTGTAAATCTAAACCCTAAATCTTTGCTCAAATATAAAGCTAGCTGAAAGGTGAAAAGCAGAGGAGGCACAGGTAACCTACACAGATGTCTCTTGAGCTTATTCCCAAGTTTCCCATATGGTTTTATGTGGGCTTAACTGCTACAAGGAGCCTTGCAGCAGTTTCGTACATTTCAGCACTCGACTTTTCTAGAGAGGATTAGAAATGTCAGATACTGGATTTGATCTCACACCTTGGAAAGTGGTCAAAGCATAGTACTGTGAAAGCTGGCTAATGATAGTCCTATGAACTATCAGATGTAAAAAATACCCATGTTTTCTTAAATATCAAAGTTGGGAAAGGGAAGTTACTGGGTCAAGAGTGTAATGCAATGCACGGGATGTGTTTTGCAATTGCTGGCTGTGTGTTTTGACCTTTTCCAGTTTTCTTCTATACAGCTGATGCCCTGTGAACTGGATAAAATGTTAATAGTTAAAAGAAAGTGGCCCTAGTAAATCCCTCAAATTCCATAAAAGATGAGAAATGAATGGCTCAGAGTGATACATTCAGCATGTGTTTCGTTTAAGTCTCTGCAGTATTGAGAAATAGTATTTGGTGCAGCCATGCCCCTGTCATAAAACTAGTAAATCAAAATCTTTTTTCAGAACAACCACTGAACTACATTCACAATCAATTAAAACTGGCATCTCTACTGCCTTCATATTGATCTAAAATGGCTTAGTCTGATAAAAAGTTATATTGCAAGCTTTTTTTCACCTCACCACCTGTGGTTTCTTACCAGAAGTTCATTTCTCAAAGGCTGGTTGTAGCTTTTAAGGTAGCTTCAAAGAAGCTTGAGTAAGGCAGACAGGCTGGGAAATATTTCCCTTGGGAAAAGGGGACCTAAAATATGGCTAAATGAGGAGATGAGTGTTCTGCCTGTGATGCTGCTTTGTATCCAGAACCTTCAGAATACATTAAAGAAACTGGTTTATGACTCCACTCATGAAAGTTAAGGAACTGTTCCAGTACAAACATCGTTGGTGTTACCGTGTTCACTGGTTAATATCAATAGCTTTTGAAGTTTTATAATATAATTCTTATGTAAAACCCTGTAGAATGTCAGGCTTTCCCCAGCGGTTTATAAGATTTTTGTCTACAAATCTATTTCTTAATGGGAGTGTCATATATATATATATATATGCACACACACGTATATATTCTAGTAATTTTAATTTAAACTTCTTGTGGCAAGAAGCATGACTGAAATTGATAAATGTAAAATGGTAACTTGAAACAATGTTATATGTGTTCCTAGAATGCTTTTAACTGCAAGCACACAGGCAGAATACTGTGGCTGCAGTTGTGTATCTATACTAAAAATGTTAACTTGAACTGAACCGTTTCACATGCCTAATCCATAGCAGCTGTAATGGTCAGTGAAACTATGTCTGTAAACCACTTCTATTGGTATTCTGAGCTTCTTTTAGTATTGATTCAATTTTAGTAAACCACTCGAACTTTAACCAGAGTAAGCTGGTGCCAGATTAAGCATTAATGACATATGTACTCTGTATTCTTCGGAAACCTCAGACAATTGCAGATTTCACTTGCCTATATGACCACTTTGTAACTAATCAGACCAGACGTGCCACTACAGAGAAACCACAAACACAGCAGTATGCGCTGATAGATATTAATACAGTCCAGTCTGTTAACAAAGTGAACAATTGCCCAAATAATGATTTCCTGCTGTGGACTTTTTATGCTTTGTTTGTTAAATCCTATTTTCCTTCCTACTTTCCTGTTGACTACAGCAGAACTGAATTTTATTCAAGCCGACTTGCACTGGGTCAGCAAAACTCTTCACCTTTGTAGAAGAAAGGTTAACTCATTGAAGGCTGTGTGGATTTGAACATATCTTATCGGTGCACTGAGCTTCCACCCACAACCAAAGGGAAGGGGTTAACAGTGCTTATGAAATGTGGGAGAAATGAGGAGCTGAGGTACATATTTGCTAACGTGTTTACGGCAAAGCAAGAGTTCACTGGGCCATGATTCGGTTTGTTTTGACTTTCTAACTATTCATTCTTTTCTTTTCTTAGGATTTGCTCATTTCTTGACTGATTTAGCCAAAAGTTGTGCTAAATATATTGAATAAAACGTTAGCAGTGATTGGTAGCATAAACATCACTGTAAAACCCGAAGGTATAGTGAAAATTAATCCCGTGGAATATCATATCACTAAAGTGAATGGCAACAGCTCCTCAGCATATTCATTCAGCTGCTAACATGGGATACTGGAAGTAAGGTAATTTGCAACACAATTTACAGAAATATATTTCTAAATAGGTTTATCTAATGATATGCAGAAAACAACTTTGCTGATGTATAGAAGGCAAATAATTTACTAACACTCTAGTGTTTGTATGCAATGTAATTGTGTGCAAATTTCTAGGAGTCACTAATAAACACTGCTGCTTGCTATCTTTACAGTTGGAATAACAAACAGTCCAGTGGCCTTTAGGAAATTAAAGCAGTTGCAAGAAGTGTTTTGCATGGAATAACTTTCTTGCAAGTACAGGAAAAGGAAAGGTCAGAGGGGTACATTTTTTGATTGAGAAGGCTCAGTCAAATCTTGATAACTTTTGTGATGACCTTCCTCTTTCATAATTTAATCCATGGGTAATTTTCTTCTAATAAAGCGACAGATGCCACACAACGTGTTCAGTTTTATACTCTGAAAATATTAGGCCCACAGGGATGCAAATGGTGCTTATTGTCAGAATTAATCATCAGTAGATAACTAATAAAATATGTTTTTACCTTTGTATTTTCTCCTGTTTTTCACACTATAAAATATATTGTGTAGATATAATTAGTGGAGTAAAGATTCCATACTAGCACTTTAAACCCTTAATTGTTACAAAGGCTTTGAATTAAAAAAAAATCATATTTTACCAGAGTGGGAAATTGTCACTGTGGTAGATCAAAAATATTACATTTAAAGCAGTAAATAAGTGTTGAAAGTTGCATTTTCTTTGAAAGAAAGCATTTCATATTGTGGCTTTCTCTAGTCTTCCAAACCACCCAAGGCATCTGAATTACATTCATGTTTTCCCCATTTTTCCTGCATTTTTATGTACTTTCATCTATTCGGGTGTTGGAATGTGCAACAAAGGAAAGCTCATTGATTATCTAGGAGAAAAAGATCTGAAGCTAAGCCTCCCAAAATTGCTTTCAATAGAGCGATATTTGCACAAGTTATTGAACTCACAATGTCACGTTTCCTGTATCCTTTAGAGCCCTTTGGAGGGTGGAAGGGCATGCAAGCATTTATTTTTGAATTCTGGGATAAAAAGTACTTCCAGTTGGACAAGTTGATCACCTCAGAATTAAGTAAATGTTGTATTTGGTCCACCTCTAAAATATAGAAAAGGGGGGGAAAAAAAAGACTTCCAAAAGTTTAACTGGTGTTATTTAAGGACATCTGCCAAGTACAGGTGGCCAGTCCATTTCAATATATCTGATGCTTTGTGCAGGTGTCCAAAGTGGGTTATATCCCACTGGTATTAGTTTCTTTGGAGGAATCTGAGTCAGTTTCTGTCTTTCAACCATAGCTGATGTGCCAGGTAGTTGCTTGTTTCTCTACCTTATTTCCTGTCCCAGAAATGATGCTAACTCCTTGACACACAGTGTCTTTAACAAAATTTGACAGTATTTCGCAAGAGGCAACTCTGTAAATTAGATTTTTTCCATGATCATTCTTCAGGTCTGAGCATAAGCATTTTCTAGATTCATTGGTCAGCAAAACACTCTGATGCAAGTTATAGTAATTAGATATATGTACACAGGGAGAAGCTAAAGCAGACACATTACATGAATTAGATAAATATAAGGAGGAATTAAGGACCAAAATACAGAATTTACTTAACTTGAATCTCACACTTAGGATGCTAGACCATGGTATTTTTATGATGTGTTTTACACTTAAAGGAAGTCAAATTCACTAATTACAGGAACATATTGGAGAAAATTCAGGTATAACCTGAATCACTGCCTGACTCCGAAAAGCTGAGTTTTTCCAAACACTGATGACTCTGATTTCTTTTTACTTGAAGTTCAAAGGAAGGGAAAGGACCTGAATGATTAATAATATTTCAGAATAAAATGATTTCATACTACCCTATGTGTCTTCTCTGGCTTGTGGGGAAAAAAAGGGGGCTAAGAACCAATTTTAAAAATCTTTGTAATTAGCTCTGACATTTTAGATTTCCAGTATGCAGTCTTCATAAATCTTCAAAGCCTAACTGTTCTTTTATTAAAACTTTGCTCTACTATTATGGGAATTATTCTTCTGTATTGAAAAAGACAGCTTTTAATAGGAATATATAGCAATTATTTTTATTTTTAAAGTATCAAGAGAAGGCAGTTAATGACCTAAGAATCTGCATTTTTTTTCTGTGGTAAATAAGCAATGATAATGACTTTTGTATATATTACACATGACATCCAAATGCTGCATTGGCTCACCAGTAAAAACTTCGGTAGAGCTGAAAAGGTGCAAGCTGGTGTTCCACCACCAGCTGCTGTGATTCCAACCACATGATTCAGTATTTTCCAAGGTTTTGAGAAAAGCAGAATCAGTGTCAGGCTGCCAGCATCTAACCAAAACAATCTGAGGCACGATATTGGACCAGTGCTTGCTTATCAGGGAACTCAGAAGGAATTTGGTTAGAGAAGCAGCTATTTAGGACCTGATATGAAGGTCAGACTTCATTGTAATCTGTAGAACAGGGAAAAAATCAATTGCTTCTACAAGAGAAAATATGTTAGTGCATTTTTATCGTGCAAATAATGAAAAAGAATGTTGGGCTCAAGGTTTCTTCATTGTGGTTCTGTTTTGTCATGTTTGGTTCAAGCCAAAATATGTGCCTCTGTCTGAGATCTGTGATTACGGTCAACCTGTTTGATTAAAATGAAGCACCCAAATCCCCACCTGTCTAATGAGGTAAAAATTTACTGCCATCACTTTAGAATAAACTGTTTGTATAAAGCAACATCATTGATTTAAAATGAATTATCATAATATTAATGAAAGAAATTGCAGTCCAAAATTTTGATGTGCAGATGAGTTTAGGAAAGAGAAATTAGAAGGTCACTAAAAGGTCTGATGTGCTGTCCAAGAAGGCACTGAGACAGGCATGTAAACGTGCTTGCGTTTCCTACTCTGAGTTGCAGAACAGGCATAAGTCATCTGCAGTAATCCTGCTAATACATCCTGCCCTGGGCATGCTAAACCACTTGACTATCCTGCTCCTGTTCTTTTTGAGGAGACATTTAGATCCTGAATCACATCGTTTTTACTTCTTTGAATTCACAGACTCCTGTCCTCAGCAGCTGGTAAGCCATATAATATTTTTCCTGGCAGAAAATGCTGACTTGATCCTGGTTTGTTTTCTGTATGGTTGTATATAATGAGCCTTGTGAGATGCAGCATAGGATTTTGCATGTTTGTCTAGACTGGCAATGACACTGTGAATGGTCCTGTCTATCTTGTTACACTTGTTGGTTGTGCATGTAAAGCTATTTTTGTGTTATATTTCTAAAGAAATAGCTTTTATCAAAAAGCAGCAAGACCTTATTAAATCTCGGCTCCAGACAGAACTCAAATATTATAATACACAAGTTCCTCACATCTCCCTGTAATACACTGAAGCAGTTTTGTTTTGGCAATATTCAAAGCTTAGAAACAGCCTTGTAAAGGCTTGGCAATGCTTAGTGAGGCCGTGGGTGACGCAAATTAGTTGAGAGACACATCTGACCTGTATCCAGAATGAATAGGAGCAAAGCAAGTAATTTTTCCTATTTAGATGCTGGAAAAGTTATAAAAATACACTTTTTTTTTCCCCCCTCCTTTAAAATATGATCTTTAAAATATGACTTTATGACCTTCCCATTTCTAGAAGCCTGGTTTGTATCTATATTGTTTCTTTGATGGAAGAGGATAAGTGAAGTGTAAATTATCTCTGATTGTGGCACATATATTTGAAGTGGGAAATTGGGACTTTCTCCTTAAATTAATTCTTCCAACAAGAAGGCAACAAGATGACCTGAATCTCAAATTTCATTATCCACAATGGAAATATGGTTATCTTTTTTCCTTTGATTGTTAAAAGGATGTTGGGGAGGGTTATGTGTGATTCTATAACTCTTCTGTTTCCTTTTCTGTTGGAGAATTGTTATTCCCTGCTGCCCTTGCAAATAAAACAAGTTAAATGGTGAGCAGACGTGCAACCTGATGGATGAGGAATGAAAAATAATCCTTCACCTTAGTTTTCTCTATCATAGGCCTTTTTTCTGTGTGACACAGCAAAACAGCTAACCCAAAATTTTATAGGAGTCCATCTGCTACTGGGTGCCAACATTTGGGGGTGACAAACATTTTGGGGTGGCTTTAACTTGTTTTCTGGAAGCTTTGGGAGCAGTGAGGGCAAAGCATATTTTTCAGCTGACTAGGGCACTAAAGATTTAAAGATTCTTCCTGAAAATGTTGCTGTTGAGCTTGCTTGTTCCTATTTACGGTTAGAGAAGATAATTTGTAATGTGATCATTAAGATCTGGTTAAAAAGCTCTGAACAAGGTCTAAATGGGGTTTATACCCATGTAGAGGTTAGTTCTTTTTCTGAAGTGCAATGTAGTTCAAAACTGATCAATCCCAACCAGAGAAGGAATTTAGCAAGCAATGGGGCAGTACAGATTATGCATTTCTTGAGAATTTTCAGTGGCATTTACGTGCAACTTTCCTGGCAAGCAGTAAGTTGGTTACCTCTCACTTGCCTGGACATGTTTCTTCAGGTTGTCTGACAAGAAGTTACCTCCTTGCTTGATGTTTCCCTGACCCATTCCAAGAAAATCTTTGCAGAATGATTGCACTGAAAATAATTCCAAGATTTCAGCAATTATGACTGACCACAGAGGACGGGCTTATTTTTGTCCCTATTTTAATGTGGAGCTAGAACTGTGGAGCCAGTTTATGTCGACAAAAAACATCAAAAGTAGATTTTTTTTTCTGTTCTCTTTCTTGCTGGGGTTTTGTAGCTGGAATTTCCACATTTTTATTCACCTACTGAAAAAAAAAAAAGAAAAGCCACACTAACCTGCCTGTGACATTTAGAGATGAAAGCATTTGGTGCCAGCAACAACCAGGCATGATCACTGCAGTGAACCAGTTTATTAAACTTGTGCCTGAATCCAGCTGGCACAGTGAACAGTGACTCAACTTCTCCCTGTGGCAAGACATCAGCACACACTCACTGCCTGCCACCTTCGCTGGCTCGGGTGGTCAAATAAAACTTCTTCTCCTGGACCAGGTCTGAGACCTGTAGCACATTTTAATGGCCTGACAGAAGGCACGAGCGACTTGGTGTGTCTGGCACTGGTACTTCGACACCGGGGACTGGATTTGTACTTCACAGAAGCGCCATGGTAGTGTAACGTAATTTGAGATGAGCTGCCTGGCTTAATCCAACTAAAAGCATTCATAAGTGTGATTCTGGTTTGAATATATCTGTTCTCTCTTTTTCTTGGCCTGTTAGCCAGTAAGTTTCCATCTTCCATTATGCCTTTCCTGATACCAACCATATCAAGATACTTTATCATCTTCCAACTCTGTTCATCTCTTTGCCTTTGGCCAGCATGACCAGATATATCTGGTGACCTGCAACTCTCCTCCCCCAGAAGCAGTTAGTGATGTTCCTGTCCATTTGTTTCCATTCTATTCTGCTGTCACCATTCACTCACTGTGGGTCTGCTGCTTGATATTTGTATTGGTTTTTGAAGTTTAGTTCGAAAAAAGTGATGCAGGAGTTGAGTATAGTCCTAAAGAAAGAGGGATGATACTGTGTTGCTTGATCATACAGAAGGCAGCTGAGCTCAACTGATCCGTCTTCATATGGAGCTTTGTTACCTTCTGACCTGCCTTTGAACTTGTCTTTCACAGCTGCCACTACACCATTTGTTTTTGCAAGCTAATCAGACTGGGTGGATGTATATGCAGGAGTTTCCTGGAGTCCTAAAGTATGGTTTTGTTGAATTTCGAATATGTGAGATAGGAAGAACAGACAATGCATAGTGGTGTGTTGCCATAGCTAGTGCTCATGTTACCACATTCAGTCAAATGATGGCTGAACATGCAGCTACTTGAACTGATCACTTATCTCTAGAGTCATATGGGGAAAACAAACCCTCCCGAAATTCTGTGGGGTTTCACATGTTAAGAAGTGCAAGCATATTGTTAGGTAGGTGACATAATTTTTTTTTTTTTAGTTATTGGCATGTCACCTTGTTCCTGGTGTATAAAATAAGTTCCAACATATCGTTAAAGTTTTCCATAAAGGTGTGGATGTGGCTAAAAATAATGTAGCATACAATTCTGGGTTCTAATTTTTCAAAACATAACAATAATAATAAAAATCTATAATAATAATAAAAGGTGTACAGAGATTAACTGTATGTATTTAAGGTTGTCGTATCTCTTGGTCTTCCTGGCAATACAACCCAGAGTCTATGTTGATTTAAAAAGAACAGTCATAAGCCAGTTACATGGCTGCCCATAGTTCAAAGTTGAGTTAAAAGAGGTGTATAAATATTATTTTTCCCCATGCATGATTTTATATAGTACATGAAATCCTAATTTACTGTAATTAGTCTATAAAAATTGGCTGAAGATAGTACTGATTATAGAATTTGTCATAATTTCTTATTATGGAAGAAACAAGACTAATGGGTGTAAGCTTTCGAAATAATCCTGCTTTGCTGTGTATTCTCTCTTCTATTTGTACTCACTTATGTAACTGGGGGAATGGGTGTGAGTGTGGCGGGAATGGCTCATGATATGCATATCAGTTCTTGTAACAAGGAAAAGTGAAAAGTAGGTGGAAGTTGCTTGTTTCTGCAGCAAACTGGTAAAGTCTACTTCTGGCATACTACTGCTGTCAACATTATTCTAATATACAGGGCAGGACACTGTGGTTATCGGGAAATTCCAGCAGTTTTCACAGCTGGACATTTCCCACAGGGGTTACAAGGAAACTTAAATTGTTCATGTCTAGACCAAGCTGTAGCAATCAGCTACTGCTGGGAAAAATCTTCTAAATGCCAGTGAGGTCCTGTATACTCTATCCATTTCTGTCTCATGGTTGAAACATGAGGATGGCTTTGCTGATAGCAGAGGAGTGCAGATTTAGTTGTAACCTTCCCTCTCCCAGCTCCACCCTCCCATCCAACTAGGGCCACTTACAGGTATGTGCAGTGTCAAGAACAGAAAGATTCACTAACTGCATCCTACGCTAATAGATACTTTTTTCCACAGGACTGAGAGCTCAGATACGAATGTGTATTGAGTCGTACCCTTGAAACTGGAGTGTTTATGAGGAGGGCTGAGGTCAGTGTGGATGAAGGGACAGATGGTGGTATAAGTTGTTCTTGTGCTGTTGAAGGTCTTAGCTTGCACCAGCAGAGGATCTGCCTGTAAAGTGCTTTGCATAAGTTGAGCAGAATTTCAATAATTTGCGCTAACAGCCATCTAGTTCATTGTGGAAAACTGGATGATTTCATAAATCAGGAGGAGAAACTGCTTAAGAAGCCATTGGGAATCATGCGTCACCAAAATACACTCAGTTAATTTGCTCTGACAGGCCTGTTGGCGGTGGCTGTGTGTAGTGTTTTAGTGCACTGGAATTTGTTTCACAGGCTGTGACCCTGTTATAGTAGGTGCTGTATAAACGGAGAGCAGCCTGGCAGCCTGTGCCTGAGTTTTCAGTCAGACAACAAAACAGGAGGGAGGAAGTGGAAATAGACAAGACAATGGAGTACAAGGGGACAGTGTTAGTATGCATGCAAAGCAGTGGTTTCAGCATGCTTTAAGCCTTACTATTCTGCTGCTGAATTACTACTTTATTTTGGGGGAGATGGTAAAAGCTCTGTTCTGATAATTCTGGGATAATTTTGCTTTAGAAGCCATAAAATGCCCAACACGTCCCGGAGGGGGAAGTTAAAAGAGGAAAATCACCAGCAACCTGGCATTCTAGTATTCTGGGAGGAGTACAGCATGGGTTTTATTCAGTTTAACAAAAAGGAACAGATTCCTGTCTCCTGCTTCTTCAAAAACTATGTGTCCTCTAGGCTGGCACTGGAGAAGGTAAATGCACACGTGCCTTGCTCAGGTATATATACTGCCTAAATCCTAGTAGGTAACACTACAAGCTGTTACTACAAACTTTTATTTATTATTTAAGCTCTTTTTAATTGCACTGCGGAGAAACTTTACTCCATCACGTCTATAGAGGCTTTGTTACTTAGGTCTCTTTTGGGGGACTAACACCAAATATAGGTAACCTAAATTCCACCCACCACATCTCTACCTTGTGTTTTATGTTTAGATGTTTCTGCAGGTTTATGCCATAGATAGTGCTGCGGGAACATAGGTGGAACTGACTCCCTCTGGTGTATAGTGCTATTATGCCTAAGATAGGTGTTTGATCCTTGCCTTTAAGCCTCATGTTAGGGACCTCAGAATTTTCTTTTCCTCACTGGAGAATAGTAATACAGAATCTCTGTGTGCACCTGCTGTGTAGAGGAAGGCCGTATTTGCCATCTCAGCTTAGGTGTTTGCCCTTAGTCTCAATTCCAGTGTAACATAGTCACAAGCCCTTAAAAGAAAACTTTGAGACATCTTAACCTCACTCACCTGCAATATGGAAAACTAAGCATGCTGCCTGGTCCATGGGCCTTATTGACCTCACCTGCCTCTAAAATGTTGTCATGAGACTGGTGCTGATAAGAAAGGAGGCATTGAAGAAGCTTGATCTCATTGCTGCTGGGTAGGCAGACTGTACAAATAACCTGAACTCAGAGGAGTAAGAATATTAAATTCTGGGTCTTGAAGACAGCCTGTGCTTTGGAGTATGTGCATGATCTCCAGCCGCAGAGGAACATAGACCACAGGCAGGCAGAATTTTCAGATCACTGAGAAGCTTTGTGGGCAGGACTGAATGGCACAGGGACACGTATGTTTCTGTTCTGTAAAGGTATGGTCATACTATATAAATGTATTAATTGATAGCTTAGTACTGTAAACTCTGTAAAATACTCTACATAGTACCATAAAATGTTTTTGCTTGGCAGTAGGAAACTCAGGGCCATCTCTTTCTGCTAACACTGTGCTAAGGTACTGGTAAGCTTGCATGCTTTTTGAGATGCTTATGGTATTAGGATGGTTGGGGTTAATGAAATGGCAATACATGTTGCTTTACTTTATGGACTATCTAAGGAATATCATTAAATGTAACTTTCCTGAGCCCTTTGATGTATTATTGTGCTCACTGTGGTAGTGAAGGATAACTCATTCCCTTTGCTGCAGAGAAATGTAATGCAAGATTCTTTTGTCTCATGGATGAGAAAAACATATAAATCAACTGGATATAGTGAAAGTTTTGTTCTATAATTAAGTCATCCTCATATTTTTACACAAATAAAGCATTTTCATTTTCATTCAGGCTAGTGATTTATGGGTTTGGCACCCTGTACTGATGTTGTAGGAGCTCTGAGATGTTCATCGTTAGGCTCAAACTATTTCAATAATTCCGTTGCTTTCTGTCTCCATGTGTAATTTTCAGTCAAAGATTTACAGTTATGCACCCCATGGATCCTCATATTAAATTGTATCATCTGCAAAACCAGATATAAATTAGTCCCTTGGCTATTTTCTTCATAGTTACACAGCCTGCATATGGGCAGCACACTAGAATACTCACTCCTGTTGATGTAAGAGCCAAGTCATGTTATTGCCACTGTCTGTAGGTGCACTTTCTGTACAGTTGTTTGTAGGATAGCATTATCCTTGCTTAATTTTGTCCTTTATTCTGTCTTAGAAAGCTATGAAAAGCAGATAGATCTGTGTTGCAGAAACATTTGCAGAAAGTGTTATGTTAGCTCAGAAGGCCAACATCTTTCTCAAGTACACTTAACTTGATTAATTTATTTTTATGGTCAACTTCAGTAGTCACCATGTGTTGACCATAGTTTGTGAACAAATTGGGTTTTGAAACCACGTGGGAGTTACTGTGTAAAAGCTAGTTTAAATTTAAAAAAATGAAAAGTGTTTCCTTAAAGACACAGTTTTGAACTGTAGAATAACACAGAATGTTACTTCTAGCTTTCTGACGCAAACGTGATCCATTTTCCTGTTATGAAAACCAAGTACACCTCTCATTTTGGAAATTTCAGTACTCAAAGCTCAGCCTGTTGCACAAAGATTGGTTCTTATTGACTCATGTCATCCCCGTATAGGCATGCAGAGCCCACGGTTCTATTAGCTGGATTATTCTTTCTTTCTGCTATTTTTCTATCTTAGATAGTTTGGAGATGTGTAAATCCATGTTTTTTCGTGTAACCTCTTTTTAGTGTTTTGTGTAAATGATTAAAAAAATTATTTTTTTCTAGAAAATAAGCATATAAAAGCTGGGAAAGATACAAGGATAACTATAGCAGAAGCAGGGTTGTGGTAGATGGAACAAAGCCTTTTTGCTTTTCTTGCCCACGCTACAACAAATTAAAAAATACAGAGAACTTCCTGAAATTTCCAAAATTTTGATGAAGTTTCAAATTACTCTTTTCTGGGTTTGTTTCTTTATGCAAAATCACTGTTTTTCTGCTTTGTCTGGTTTAAATCAGAATTCTCTGTGCATTAGTAAGTGTTGTTTTCCTGTGCACATCACTTGTGATTTGAACATATTTGCTTTTGTCTGAAATGTATAAAATACTGGGCAGAGAAATTGGTCTTCTCAGAATTCAGGTGGCAGTAGGTGTGGGGTTTTTTTGTTTGGTTGTGGTTTTTGATTTTTGGGATTTTTTGTTTTGCAATCCTTCAAATTGCAATCCACCTTATTTCTTGCTCATGTTGCTGGACACAAAAAACGAAGCTCAAATACAGCACTGAATATGACCTTTGTGTGACTTCATAAGAAGCTATGTCTCCAATCTGAGAAAAGGGTTAGTACTGGCCTAAAAATTAAATTTTGAGGCAAAAATGTCTTATTTTTGACTACTGGTTATATCAGTGCTGGAATAACCATTCGGTATTTTAAAAAATTTGAGTTGTAAATGTTTGATTAGTTGAATAAGTGCTGAGGTGCTGCTTAAACTTTTTAAGTGTTTAATTTTCTGTTTTAATTTTCTAATTATAGAATCAGAAAGAGAGTGCTATTTAATTTTGCAATTTGTAAGTTAATCATATAACAATATTAGAGATGTTCCTTTGGAAAAATAATGTTTACCACTAACTGGCAAAGTAAAAAATACCTTTCACATTTTCTGTGATTTTTTTTTTCCACACATCAGCCACTGAAGTTTTCCAGATTCACGAGAATAGGAAAGTAGTTTACTTAGTAATTTTTTTGCTTCTCCTTTGCTGTTCTTATACTTGGCTAATTATAAAAAAAAGCTTTTGTTATTGCTCTGTATTACTCCTATAATGGAATAATCTTTGATTTGGTTATACATCATGCAAGTACATACTAATTCTCAATTAGTGGCATAAACTTCATGGCTTTGGGTTCTTCAATATAGTAAAAGATACTTGATCTTATCATTGCTTCACAGTTACTTTTCACAGTCAACCATGCATTACAAGCGGCCTTCAGTTGTGGAAAAGCATCTATTATGTCCTTTTGGGAAAGTGAACTGTTCTCCGTTGCTGTGCTTAAAACCATCATGTCCTGTGTGCATACAAAAAACAGGGCTGGGGGGGGGGAAGGCTAGACACCAAGGAGTCACTATATATAGTAGGAGTCTTTTTCTTTCCACTGCTTAAAAAGATAAGTAGCTGAAAGAGAGTCAAGTGTTGTTTCTCTATAAATTGTGTGCCAGCAGGTTTATCACTAAATGCTGTAGGTTATGTTGAGTGGAATAATCTGGAGGAAGAAAGGGAGGCTAAAATAACAGAGCGGTAGGACTATTTTGACTCCACAATCAAACTCCCCTTGACTTTTGCCCTTTGGGTGGAAAGTGCTTATGTTACAAAACAACATGAGGTCAACCTCTGGGTTCTGCTGTTAGTTTCTTTCTTGCTGATCTGCACTGAGGGACTAGTTACCTCCCGTTCTTTGCTTTTGTGTTAGAAGTTTTACTGTTTGGGCAATAAGAATGTCCGTTGCTTTTCCTGCAGTGTGTAAGAACTGCTGAACTGAAGGATGAAAAATTGCCTAGGTGGCATTGAAGAGCCATCCATGCCTAGGCTCAGAATGAAGATACCCTGAAAAACATGGGAGCATCCACTTTTCAAATATCTTGTTCCCTCAAAGGCAGTGTACAGTGCTAGGAGTATTTTTACAGTTATGAAGTGGATGTATTAAAAAAATTGGTTTAGGCGCACCCAATTGATCTGATAGCACTTTATGAAAATTCTACTGAGTTCTTTTGGAAAGATAAGTCATACCTGGTTTAATCAGCTTTTTTTGGGAAGTATTCCCATCTAAGGATGACAACTGCTTGGTCAGTGATCCAGTGATAGGCCCATGGTGTGGAAGAGGTGTGGGAGCCCGAGTGTATTATTTAATGGCTTTAGTACAGTGGAGGAGGCCCCTGTCAGGAAGCAATAAAGTAGTTATTGGGTAATGACTGTGGAGGCACCACGTATAAGGTTAAATTGATATATGTAAATCACTGACTTCAATATGCTGAAGCTGCCTCTTGGTGCCCATCTTTTTTTTGTTTTACAAAAGTGGGGATCAAATAGTCACTGTTTTGATAAATGCTATGTAGCTAACCTACATTAAAGACCTTAAGGGAGTTGAGCTCTTAAATTCCTTTGAAATGTAATGGAATTTGGGCGCCAAGTGCTCTTTTTAAAAAAAGTCACTGGCTCATTTGCTTTTAGTAAACTGCTTTTTAAAAATTGTGCAGAGCCTTTGATATGTTCTGTCACAGTATGAAAGTGTCACAGGGTATACACGCAAATAAAGACATCTGACTTCAAGGGGTGTTGGCAGCGGCAGGAACCGGTTGGGATTAACTGTTGATGGCTTTCTACTGTTGTGTCTGACGTGTGGTGTGTAATACTCATGGCAGTTTTTGGAGGTCTCTGCATAGGCTGTATGGGATCATTTGAACAGAAACGTTTCACGTTGGCTGATTGTTTCATCTCCATAAATGTTAGTGAAAATAAATGTGCAAAAAGCCTGTAATTTATTGGAGGTCCAGCTCCTGTCTTGTATGCGATCCCAAAGTCAGCAGAATCTAGAGGTACACACCTGAGTAACTTTCACTCACTTATGTACCTTTGCTATAAAACCATGTCTGAAAATACATACCTGTTATACATGCTAACTGTTAGAAAATCTTGTGTGATTCTCATTATTACTCAAATTCTGAATAGATTAAACAAATCCCCTTAGCACTCTTGAATTGAAGTCTCAGTCCACTTGCGTAGTATCTAGCATTAGGGTATCTATAAATGATTATACATACAGTACATAAAGAAAAGTGGGTATGTTTGTGAGTAAAATAGATATAAACAAGATGTTACAGTGCTCTGTTAGCTGCAACTTCACAAACAAAACCTGAGATCCTTTTAGGAATGTATAATTGTTTCCACTTTTGAGGCTTGAGATGCCTTTTCCTTGTTTGTAAAAATCAATGTTTTGTATTGTTGTGTATGGAGTCTGTTCATGGGAGTTAAACCCAACAAACTGTCCTTTTTCAAACTAGATCTACTGGGGGTGGGGCTGCAGTTTGGTTATCCTCTCATTTTTCACATGGCAGTGCTGCAACACAAGTACAAACTCAAGTATTTATGGGGAATGGATTTTTTTCTGTCTGGGTTAGCAGCTTCCAATGTAGTTCATCCTACTCCAACAACACAAGACAGATTTAAGTTGGTGCTCCTTTCAAAAACATTTGTAAAAATTTTTTGGATTGCATCTGAATTATTTGCCTGTCCATTTGCAATGGAGACCATTAGAGGGTTTTTATTGGCCACACCCAGGGCTCTTCTGAACAATGTTGAATTACACAATTATTAAGAAGCCAAAACAAAAACCAAAACAAATACTTCAAATCTTCCACATCTGTCAGGCTTTACAAAAAAACCTTGGAAACTGTGAAGCATTTTGACAAGTGAGTAAAATAGAAAATTATTGCAGTCTGTTTTCCTTAAGAGATACTGAGAATTAAATCTCTGCATAAGCTTGCAGTTATCTTGTGTACCCTGCTGCCTGAATGGGTGATCACCAGGGGAACAGACTTGCTTTTGTTTGTGAAGGTATGTGAAAGAAATGCACAGTAAACATTTATATAACCTCTTATATCATGTAAAAAAATGCAATGAAAATGAAACTGAATCAGGTGTAATTTTTTGTTAGCATTCTTTAATTGTGTAAGTGCAAATTTTGCAAGTCTTCAGTTATAAATTGAAATTAAAATTTGAAAGTTAAGTTGTGAAGTTAAAACAGAAAAGTACCTTAATCAGAGTTATGCAAACCTATATAATCAGCATGAAAATATTTTTGTACTGCCACATGTGATATATCATTGCTTTGCTGTATAAACACAATTAAAGAGTGCCTTGGGGATTTCCTCAACAAGAGATTAAACAGGGAAACAAAACCAGCAATTCTAACACTTTGCATCTGATGACTTAATCAATCCAGACAGGCTTTCATTCCCAAAGACTTCTGTTCCCTGAAATATGCATTGTAAGAATTCACAAGCACAATTTTCTAATGGATCACAAACACATGTTCGTATTCTGCCTCTCAGTGAAAGAAGTGATCTGTTACCTTCTCACAGATAAGCGTTATTTTTCTCTCCCTCTTCCCCCACTTTTTTCCGTGTCAGAGATTAGCAACAATTTAGACTTGTGACTGGAGCTAATTGCTGAATGTTGTCTAAACTGCTTCAGATGAAATGACCTTACTTAGCAAAATCCTACCACTTAAATTCTTAAGTCAGGCTCACTTGTTTTGTCTGAAATAAGGAAGCAGATCATAGGCTGATCTGGAGAAGGAGGGCATTTCTGCATTTCTGGTGCGGAGGGTTGAGGTGAGTAGCTAGCAAAGCCCTTCAGGGAGCATTAGCTCCCTTTACTGAAATAGTGGCTTGCTGAGCATGTATCAAGTAAACTTCACAGAACTTGATCCAGACAGGCTGGAATGATGGGGTGAGGCCAATTGCATGAGATTCAACAAGGCAAAGTGCTGAGTCCTGCCCTTGGATCATAACAACCCCATGCAGTGCTATAGGCTGGGGTAAGAGTGGCTGGAAAGCTGCCCACTGGAAAAGGACCTGGGTTGTTGGTTAACAGCCAGCTGAACATGAGCCAGCATGTGCCCAGATGGCCAAGAAGGCCAAAGGCATCCTGGCCTGTATCAGAAATGGCTGGTCAGCAGGACCAGGGCAGTGATTGTCCCCCCCATACTCAGCACTGGTGAGGCTGCACCTTGACTCCTGTGTCCAGTTTTGGGTGGAGCACAAGTCTGATGAGGAGCAGCTGAGGGAGCTGGGGTAAAGCCTTGAAAAAAGAAGGCTCATGAAGGCCCTTATCTCTCTCTATAACTACCTGAAAGGAGGCTGTAGCAAGGTGGGGGTTGGTCTCTTCTCACAAGTAATAAGTGATAGGACAAGAGAAAATGGCCTCAAGCTGTGCCCAGGGGAGGTTTAGACTGGGTATTAAAAAGAAATTCTTCAATTTCTTTCAAATTCTTCAGAGGATTGTCAAGTATTGGTATAGGCTTCCCAGAGTAGTGGTTGAGTCACTACCCCTGGAGATGTTTAAAAGACATGTAAGAGTAGCACCTGGGGACCTGGTTTAGTGATGGACTTGGCTGTGTTGGGTTAACAGTTGGATTTCATAATCTTAAAGGATATTTCCAACCTAAATTATTTGATGATTCTTGGAGGACAAGAAAAATTCCATTTAGTTAACTTAGTTTTGATGCAGGCTGTGTTTTGGATTATAAAATTATTTTCCAAAAATTCCAGATGATTAAAATATTTTGTAAAAGAAAACTTCTTCCTTTTTGGCTTGAATTGTTTTGATTGTCATCCTTATATCATAGCAAAAAAGTTAGAAGAATTCCATTCATATGCCAAATCCTAGGATGCATGCTGCAGCATACTGCTCAAAGTCATTGCCTTGGATTGGATTCAGTCTCACCACAGACAGAAGGTAGGTAACCTCTTTTCAATAGGATTTTTGGGTCCCCAAAATGTGCCCCACTTTCGTCCATTTTTGTTTCTAATTTTGAGAAGGCTAGTCAATGACACTGAATATTTTATGGGATTTGCATATTTTGCAAACATAGAGATACTCATGTATTTACATGTCTTTTTATATGTCAAGTGCAGACCGTCTCATCTTTCAATCATTACAGTGATCATATGCAGCTGTTTATGAAGAGTTTTCTCTTCCATGGCTTCCTTACTTAGTCCAAGCTACTGGAAACAGTTATGAAAATACAATCTTTATAATGGACCCTCAATTCCAGTACATAACCAACCTGATAAATACTGTGAGATCTGTTTACAGCTGTTGGCTCTTAGCGAAGAGCACTCACAGCTTTACAGCTCCGTAGTTAACTTCTTTTCTTTCTCCATGCTGCACCTGATGTACAGTGATTCTCTAAAGCAAGTTTTATTAACAATTCGATTGTCCTTCTGCTACCCAGAGATTTCCTTTAAAGCAATAAAATTCCTAGTGGCCTAATCCAAAATGATTACCCAAGGGATCAAAAATCCTAATTAGTTGGTTGTGAAGATCGCCTAGTTTCAGAAATGGAGTTTACACATTTTCAAAACTAAATCCAGATGCCAAATATTGTCTTTTTAATCATCTTCATAGGCTCATAAGAGAGAAAAATGTATTCAAGAGAGTGAGAAGTAGGAGTGGTGACATTAAAAGACTTCTTTTACTGTTCTTCAGCCTCAGTGCAGGTGATAGGAATTGGTGAGTTGAAACTGTAAGGCATGAACTAAAATGAAAGTTTCAAAAGAAAAATATACAGACATGGTGTGTATTTACTTACTTGATTCCAAAAAAGTAACTTTAATTCAGAAATATTGTACTTTTACATCCGAAAGCCTTCAACAGTACTGCAAAGTGATGAAATGTTGAAGATTTTTGTTAAATGTCCAGGAATATTCAGTAGCTAAAAAATAAATAACAAATGGTAAGGGAAGGAAATGGATTTTAAACTCCATTTAAAATTAAACCTGTGTTTATTAGTATCAATCCATAATGGTAATACTTGTATTTGAATATACTGTTACCAACAGGGAACGTTCGGTCTATTTGGACATGCTGTGAGATCCAGGCAGCTGCTGTGCCTTAGACATTCTTAAATAGTTAATAAACTGGGACTCCTAAACCTGACTCATTTATTATTATGGACATAAAATCTCACAAAAGAAAGCCAGATGTTTTGGGAAAACAGTTTGGTTTCAGGGTTTTGAGCTGTGTATCATGCTTTTCATTATAAGATTTCCTATTCCCAGTATCTGTATTTTTTATGTCTTCTGATAGGGCTTCCAAAAGTTCTTGCAGATCACCCATTACCCACATAAATGAGTTGAATGAAAATTTTAAGGAGTAAAATGTGTGTGGCTCAAATGCTTGCTTCAAGAGGTAGTGTGTTTTCAAGAGTAATGTGAGTTTTGGGGTTTTTTCAGAAAGATCAGAGTTGCTTTTAAGGGCTTTCGCAAATCTTGTTCAGCTCAAATCCCAGAAAGTCAGCTTGAGAAGTTTCAATCTTAAGAACACTGTTGCAAGCATGTCCTGTACCAAATCCTACTCCATGTGATTGAACTATGTGACTCTTCTCGTTCCTTGTCCCATTTTTACATTGTTTTCATTCTGTCTCTGAAAAATTCCATGAACTTCAGTTTGTTTGTGTTCCTTTAATATGTATCATCCTCCCCTCACTGGCTGTGTTTAATGGCTTGGGTTTTGCTCCTCTGTTGAAATCTCTCTTGCATTTCAAATTTTGTATTCATGTAGGCTGAATGTTGACCCTCATTGAAATTCTATTTTCAAGCATATTTCTGTGTGGAAGCTTACACTGGCATATTCATTTAATTATATGTGCATCACAAGAAGGTGCATCGTCCATCTTGGGCACTGTGTTTTCCCAAACTGGATTCCATTAGAAGGAGTTTTTTAATGTCAGTGACAATTGTTGCTTCAATTGTTTAAGATTTGTAGTTTGTGTATACCATTTCATTAAATTTTATCTCTGCATTCTCTGATTAAATGGGACTTGCTAAGGAGTTTGGAGGTCAAAATTATAACAGCAGAAGAAATCATGGCCAAGCAGAAAGTAATTTTGGTTTAGGAAGTAGTCTTATTGGTTATTGATAAAGGTCAAGAAGAAGGAAGAATGGAAGAGCAGGCATGGAAATGGGAAGTGTGTGCACAGTTGTGCACAGCAAATTTTTAAGAAGCAGCTTAGGTACATTCAGGCTGTGACTTGACCCTTGAGATAACCTGAAATGCCGTAGTTCACCTGGCCTAGATTAATAAAGCAGCTGTGAATTATGCTTTTTTACAGATAATTTTCTGAGAGAAGTAATAAAACTGTTGCACAGAATTTTGGTACCAGGCAAGGAGAAAAGGGAAAAAAAGTCCAAGTAGGTGGAATAAGGAAGTAATTTGAAACTTGGGTAGCTACAGTCTTTTCTCCTCAAGCTGCAGTTTTCTGAGATCTTTGAGACTTGAAATTGTCTCAGTTTTAGTTGAACGAGAGGAAGAAACTAGAGAAGAAAAGGACAAATGAGATTGCATTTTGCACATAGAGAATCCTGAGTTGCACTAAACTTCATCTGTCCCTGACATATGTGAAATAACAGTTTAGTGATTTACTGGTCAATACCACTTCAAATTATGGATCCTGACAGAACAATATTGTTTTCCTTAGGTGAGGTTTTTTTTCTGTGCTGAAATAGTCAATATGTGTGCACCAGCACCGATGTAAATTATTATATAGGAAACAAAGAGGAGGCTAATGTGTATCAACATGCCTAATATTTTCTAGAGGGTAGTTTCAGTAGCTTGTGCAGAATTTTTAAATCTAGAGTGCTTTCCTTTTTGCTCAGTAGCTACCGATTTGATACCTAGAGCATAGAAAAGTGTACATGTGTATATGCTTTATCATATTTATGGGATGAAAAAATGTTTTAAACAGTGGAAAGACTGGAGAAGAAACAGGGAATATAGATTTATTTTCAATTCTTGGAGTAGATGTTAAGCATAATTAATGACAGCAGTGGAGTAGATACAGAAGTTGCCTTTGACATGAGAAGAATGCAGAGAGATGTTTTCTAGGATTTAGGACTGAAAATCTGAATAAGTATGTTTAGTAGAAAAATATCTTTTAAAAGATAAATCTTGTAAGATTTAATCAAAATAATTTTTCATAGCAAATATTAAATCTTAATGGCCATTTAAAAAAGCCACATATCAATTTGCATATGTTTTCTTCTGCTTCTTCTGGATGTGCTTTGAATGAAATGTTCTCAAATCAATGTCATAAATGCTGCCATTTACAATTCTGAATGTACTTTTATGGACATGTGGGTTCATGCTCAGATGTATACGTACCTTACATTTTTGGTGGAATAATCAAAGGCTGAAAAAAAGGATTGAAATTACTTGAATATTGACATAGAACCTGAAGTATCTGTTCATGTAAATGGTGGATTTTATGTCATTTGGATGTTCGCATGGAGACTGGGGGGTTAGTTATCTTCTCTTTTTATGAGCGCAAATAAGTGGAGCATTTCCAGCAACTGTTGGTCCCAAATTAAGCCTTTTAATTTTAATTAATTTGAGCAATCCATGTATTTTTCAGAAATTGTGTAGATCAATATTGTTTTTATAATACCACTGAAATAAAATGCTATTCTTTGGACATGTTGCAAATGAAATTAATATACATAGACGATAATCTTAATTTCAGTTTTTCTCTTTTTTTATATCCCTCTCTCCTTCCAAGTTTGAAAATTAAATATTTAGTATTCAGATTTTCTTCTTGCTTGTATCCATTGCAAAATATTTAAATGCAGATACAATCCTTTCTGTGATGAAAGATTCTTTTATTTTCAGTGTTTTTGGTTTTGGTTTTTTTTATTTGGATAAAATTTTGTTCCAAGACTGAAATTAGTAAATGGAAAATAAGATTGTACAATATTGTTGCTCTATTTAATATAACTATTTATTGTATGTAGGTGTATAGTCTAATTTTATATACTAAAAGTGCTTATTATAGGTAGAAGTATAGATAACAAGTATACCAGTATACAACATCAGTTTTATTCCAGATATCTCTCATTAAATTCAACCCTTTGTACCATGCATGCCTGTTGATTAAAAAAAAAATTTAAATGAACAAAAAAATCCAGTATCCGTGATTGCTTCTTAAATAGAGTCTGAGAAGGGACATAACCCATAAATGGTTTTCTGTATTCTACAATCACACCTACTATTACACCTCCAAACCTCAATCAAGGGTTTTTTTCTGCTCTACAGACTGGCTGGAGCAGGTGTAAATGGAAAGCAGATTTTTGAGAGCTGAGCCCAGCAGCTAAAAACTTCCTGTTGCAGTTGCTCATGCATTCCCTATAGGACTCCTAGTTCCTTAAATGTGGTAGAGGTACAGCTGGGTAAGGACAGTTATCAAGGTGATAGTTTAAAGTGGATTCCATTTACTGAGGTTCCTGACTGGTACCCAGTAGTACCAAGCTGGTGCCTGGCAGTTTCTGACTGGTTACTACAGGCTGTACAGAACTGGCATCATTTCTAGGGCCAAACATAAACGTAGTGTGCTGCACTGATACAGTTAATGTACAGACTTACGTAAATGTGGATTGTTTTCAGATACATGCTTAAAATCAGATCTCATTTCCAATGAAGCAAGAAACAGAGGCCTCTATGCAACACCATACCTATGTCATATTTTATTCACAGTCATAGCATTAGTTTCACTGAAAGCAAAGGTCATGTGCAGGCACAAACTTCCACCATTCTTAATTTGCGTTCTGGGTCTAAATGTTCTTTTATCCTCAAGGTCTTTGCTATGCAATAGCTTTTTTTCCTTTGGACTTTCGTGTTTAGGCTTAGCCTAGTTGCTTCTGGCCAAATCTTGAATATTCTCGAACACAACAAAATCTGATACTGTATTTACTGTTTGTATTAGATTATCTAGTGAGTTGTGGTAAAATATTCAGCACTTTTGAGTGAAGATGAGCCTGTAGGATTCTGACTTTGGATCTATAATCTCTGCTGTGAAGTTCAGAAATGTTCATATGGCATATGAATGGGAATGGCATATATGTACAGGGCACCTGTAAATATGTGGATGCAAAACCAGAAGTGATTTACAATCAAAATATAATATAAATTAAATACGAGTTATTATGTTTCAAAAATAATTGTATGTTACTGTGCTATTTCGTGGTCTGCATTAAAATGCAGAGAAAAGGGGGTTGCAACCCTTAGATTAATGTGCTTTTCACCAGGATATCAATAAAACCCCAATGCCAGCCTTGTCTGTGTATAAAATACCTATAAACACAGTATATAACACGTTTTTACATAGTTGACCTTTTGAACAATTCCATATGTTTTTCATTTATGTGGAATTGTTCTCTCTTACTAGACTCCATTCAAAAAAATTTATTTTAGACTTGGTTTAAATAGAACAGACACCTTAAATATCTTAACAAGCATAGCTGACCCTTTGGTGGAATTTGTAAAAAAAAGAATTGTCTGCAGCTGCTATGCCCATGGTGTGCTTATATCTGGGTTGTGGAATGAATAAGGTAGAACAATCCTTGGAAAAGTTTGTACAAGTGGAGTGTAAAAGCTACACACAGGGGGAAATGTTGGCAATGGTCAAAGAAGTGTATGTGGTACATAAAATTTCCCAGCAGTTGTGCTGCAGTGCACTCATATGCACAATATATTGGTTAACTGGTAATAGGAAGCCATTGTTTTCTTTACAGATCAGAAACATTAACTCCTGGCATGTCATATGAACACGTGCATAATGTAATAGCTTAAACATGTGTCACTGTTGTAAGGCAGGTGTGAAACAAGGATATTCAAGCTAAAAGATCCTACAGCTAGCTTTAGAGTCAAGAGAAAGACCAGGAGGATGCGTGGTCTGGAAACAGATGATATAAATGCTTTAGGAAGCTGCTTTCGTTCTGTTACATGAAAAATATGCATCTTTATACATAAAAGTCATGCTTAATCTAAATCTATCTGGTTATTTTTTCTTTTTTTCCCTCTCTTTTTTTCTCTCCCTTCTAATCTCTGGGGAAAAAAATCAAGTTACCTTCTAATGATTTTTTAAAATTGTTGTTCTTGTTTTTCTTTAGCTATAAAAATACTTTCAGCTTTTCAATACGTCTATATTGAAAAAAAGAGATAGAACTTTGCATGCTTGGTCTTAAAAGGAATTGTTTTTTACCATTTCTGAGACAGAGAATTCATATTTAATATTGTAAAACCAGATTAATCTCTGTTATATTGAATGGGCAAAAGAGATTTGCAAATGTTAGTTGTGTAATCATATTATTTTTATTTTTATTAATTTTTATTTTATGTGATATTATTTTGATAGCTTTCAGTATTATGTCATTAGTCTGTACTAGCTACTGAAAGCACCAGCTCTTAGTCTGATGACAATCTGTGCTCTAAACAGTCATTTCAAAGTGTATGTTCATTTCCTTTTGGTAATGAGACAAACTTTCTCTGGCTCATAAACCCCAAAGCAGCTTTAATACAGAAGTAAAACTGAGGAATGATTTAGCCATATTATGATCTTGATTTTGGATTTAGTTCCCTCCTTGTTGCTAGGAACTTTCAGAACAACAGATGTTTTAAATGTACAAAATGAGATTTTTAAGTACAGAGCAAATCCAACGGATAAATCACAGATTCAGAGCTCTGTAAACTGTCTCTGTACTATAGAAAAATAATACTCACGATCATTGTGGCATAAAATATGTCTAAAGTTGCTTTAAAATTTCCTGTATCAGCTATTTGAATGTAGGTTGTATCTGTTTTTAAATCCTTAATTTGTAGATTAGGTAATTTGCAGAAGCTACCCACTATTTTCCTGAATGGTGTGGATGTTTTTTTTAACTTAGTAAGAATTCTTGTAAGTATGAAGTCAGAGCTGATATTTTCAAACTTTTTGTAGAAATTATTCATGCCATAACTCCATCCACAAAATCCTGAAGAGTTAGAAGGTAAAGGACATTTTAATTTGTCATTGAAACTCAAATATTTCTCATTCAGAGGGAAAATATACATAACATAATTAAAAAGAAGAAGAAAAAAAGAGGCACCCCCTCAAATGAATCTTCTATGTGACAGTGAGAAAGAACAAGAGACCAAACTGTTTCGAAATGGTAAAATTGGGGATTTGAAGTCAAGGGTCTTCTTGCTTCCTCTGTACTCGTTTATGAGTTGGCACTAGAATGGCTCTTCAGCATATTCCTCCTCTCCCCAGCTGTTAGCAGTAGGGGGAAGTGTAAAGGCCCTTCACCCCTTCTGAACCATCGTTTCTGTCTGTAGAACAGGGTCCTATTGTGGCTGTGGCTACTGCGAATGGTGTGCAAAGCCTTGATGTGAAGCAAAGAAAGTTTGCCATTGACTACAAGACTCTTTGGATCGGGCCCTGAGCTTTTAAGTCTGTAACTGTCATGGAAAATAAATACTGCACTTGAAGGAGCAAGCTCCAGGGTCTCCTAAAAGTAGCTTAAATAGCTCAGAGAGGAGCAGTATAATAACTCCTGCTTTCATATAGTAGGTTCTCACTAGTTTTACATCCCAGGGATACTGGTGGGACTCCCAAATCACTGGTCAACAGTGTAATGATACATGGCAAATTACCTGGGTAATGGCAGTTGGATAAATCACCTCCAGCCAATGCTGGTTAGTCAAGCGAGGGGTGTGCTATGTATTAACTGGAATCAATTCCCCAAAGACAAAATCAAAGGAAAAATGGACTTGAGAATTTTTTTTTAACCCAATATGATGATTAGTGGTCATTAGTGAAGATGATTTATTTTTCCTTATGGAAAGGCTAGCGAATGATTTAGAAAAACAAATGTGAATGTGTAAGTTTTAGCAGAAATTGCTGGAAGGGAACAGAGGTTTCACAGCAGAGCTGTTCCTCTTCATGACCGAATTTCTGTTTATATTCTTCAAATAAGGGAAAACAACACAATGGGAAAAATTCAGGAAGTTCTTGATAGCATCCAAGGTTAAAAACCAGACACGATGGCTTCACATTTTCATTTTCATGAGAAAGGAGGAAATAAACAGCGACTACTCTCAAATCTCCCAAATATTTTGTGGGGGGTGAAATAAAGTTGAAGATCAGAGTGCTGTCAACTTGATAGGGATTGAAGGTGCTGAATGTGTCATAGGATCTTGAGACAGGAAAGTGCTGTGACTTGTCCTAGCCAGAGCACAAACTGTTTTTGGAAGCAAACCAGAAAGTCAACTAAACTCACAGAAAAGTGTTATATTTTTCATACCTCTATTCAGAAATATAGGACTTCTAAATCACTTGTGATGCTCACAGTTAGCAGTGGCAAAGTGAATGTAGCTTAGACTGATGCCAATTACAATAATAACTTGGATCATAGAATGTTTCAAGATATTTTTCTGACGGTAATGAATCATGTGTTAGTAAATTGAGCAACTAAAGGAAGGTGTTAATGGAAGGTAGGTTCACTGATGAGCATTAAGTACATCCTGTGTTGGCCAGTGATATATGAGTCCAGTGGTATTTTTGGAACTTCCTTTGTGGAGCATTGTCGAGTGCTAGAATTATCACCTCTTTATGAAGGCACAGGCAGGAGAAAAGAACTTACCTGTTTCTGTTGCAGAGGTCAAATTGTAGCTGCTTCATTTTCAATTTGGGCATGTGAACACAAGTCTAGAGGCTCCCGTCTTATTTTACTGATGGTATTTCTGGTTTTATGCTGTTGTGGCATTAGTGGATGTGAATGTGTCTATGCAAGATTTGCACATATTTCAATCTGAATAATTAAGATGATGACTCTCAGAATCACTTGCATGTGGGGTGCCATCTGAAGCTTGCAATGATTTTTATGCAACATTCAAAGCTCTCTGAGTTAGAACTGCTGTTTATATTTTTCTCTAATGAACGTGCTTTCCTAATGTGACCTGCCTACCTCTGGCTTCCCCTCTTTCTTTCTGACAAAGAAAAAATCCAAGACACTTATTCTCTTAATGCTGTGGTCTGCACTCCTGACTAATCTTTTTTCCCCAGTAACTTGGGTATAATGTTGCAAGAGAAGCAGATATGATTCATCATCTACTGTAAAGTGCAGCCAAATAATACAATAATTCTAAAAATGAGTAGAGGTTGTATGACAGAGGGGAAGTCTGAGGCAGTCATGGAGGATTTGTGCTACCAGTGAATACAAATAACCTGACCTGCTTCTCGATTAAAAGAGCATTTACCTTTTCAGTAGCTTTTCACAGAAGAGTAATGCCATTGATGAATCTTAATCTTTGCATAGTTTTCAATATTTAGCTTATAAACAGCCTAATGTATCTGGAAATTCTGTTAAACTCTTCCTCTGTGACAGTGAATTCCGTAGGCAGTTATATTAATGACATTAGATGAAGTGACCATCAGTGTTCATAGTAATGGATTTCTACTTGCTTTAAATACTGTCCAAGTGCTGCAGGGGCTTAGGCAGATTTTTATTAAGGATGTGGCTAGAATACAAGGGGGACTAGTAGCAATTGAATCTTGTTTCCATCTTAGCTGATGTTTTGAAAGGTTTTAAGTGGTGCTTTATTTTTTTCTGGGATTTAAGCTTGTTATTAACAGCCAAAGCTGGATTGAAAGTCTATTCTTTAAGCATCTGTAGTTTCTTTCTATACTGAAAAATAGAGGAGCTGAGGCTTTCTCTTCTGAAGAGGAAGTCCTTGTGTCTGCAGAAACCACTGAGTCTTATCCATTTTCCAGACTTTTTGTAGCTGAACTTATTGTTTTACTGAGGTGATTCTTCTCTCTCCTAAGGAGTACACAGGGATGATTTTTCTGTCCCCAGGAATTTGTTCCCACATGGTGCTATTTCTAGTTTCAGCCAGCTATCACTCATCTGAGAATGACTTCTGTAGTTTCCTGGCTGACTCTTCTACTCCCTCCTCCTTTGAAGATGCTCTTTTTGCAAAAATGACCAGAAAGCTCATCACTTTATGGCTCGTGCTTCTGAACTTGCTCTGAGTCACTGATGGAATCAAAGGCTCTCTCAGCATCATTCTTTTTTTTTCCCCTTAGGTTATTTTCTTGTTAGTATCTGATCAAGAGAACCACCCAAATAATTGTATAAAAAAGAAAAAGCAATTCTTTTCAATGGAATAAGGAGATCAGAGGTCTATTTTGTTGTTTGGCCTTACAACAGGTTATGCCAGAAAGGACTAAGTGACTCTTATAAATCAAGAGAGCAGTCTAATGTTTCAAATTGCCCAAGAAATCAGTTTGTTTTTTTTTAATCTGAGTCAAGTACAAAAATGAAGGTCATATTTTTTTGCGCTAAAATTTTAATATGGCTGACCAGGAGGGTTGAAGCTATACTCCCAACACGAAGTGGATCAATTAGCAGTTGGAGTACTAGGATGTATCTGCCAGAGTTTGCCACAGGAACCAAATGTCAGTTCTTTCATAACATTAACTTTTCCAAGATGCCTCATAAATCCCAATTTAAGTCTTTCCTTGTACATAAATGAAAAAAAAAGATGTTCTTTCAGTGCATCTCCTAGCTTATTTCATGGACTCCATTTTTCTTTAGTTAATGAGAACATACTTTCTGCTGTTGTGAAGATATTTCTTGTAAACAAAGAAAACAAATGGAACTTCATGCTGTCTGGATTATCTAATCAGAAGCGCACTTAAAATAAAGTCAGGAGGGATTAAGATTCCTGATGTAACCATTAAATTGGACAGCCTTCCAAAGGCTCAAAGAAATGGGGCAGGTGGGAATAGAAGGGTCTTGTTGGAAACTATATACTATATGTTACACTTTGGAGTTCTTAACAAACTGAAAGCTAACCCTTAAATGGAACATTTGCTTCAATTCTGTTTAGCTGCTTTGTTTGCATGATGCTGATATAACAGTCTGAAAATGAAGAAGATTTACAAGTCATTCAAACTGAAAAGAAATAATGATATAAGTATGAAACATTTTTTGGACAAAATCTCTGACAAAACAGATGCACAAATTGTTATAATGCAACCTGCATATCCACCCATGACAGACCCTTGTCTAAGTATTAGAGGTATATAGCCTA
>NW_008238330.1:8118639-8159339 GCF_000691975.1 Corvus brachyrhynchos | reverse complement strand
AAGTTGTGCTGCTGCTAGTGTGGCAGTCTTAGTAACCAAGCTGGGCTGGGAAGAAACTAGGAACTGCATGTACTTAATAGCTATGGCAATGATTTTCTTAATTCCTGTGGCAATATGGAGCAAAATTGAAGGAGTACTCTAAAACATTAATTATCCAAATGACATATATTCTGGAATATAAATTATTATGTATAGCTCAGTAGCAAGATAAATTCCTTAAAGAAGCTTTGCCTTCCATGTCTTAGGTCTCCTTTTTTTACCATTTGTAATTTCGGAGTTTTGAAGAATAAAATGGAAGGTATGACATGAGAACATAGCTCTGTGCTGTAACAACCCAAAAAGAAGGGGTATCCAAGCTGGGGCCTTGTGGCCTGGAATGGGGGGACAAGTAGGTGAGCAAAAAACTGCTTAAAGAATAATAGTGAGCCATGCCCAGCCTGGAGGCCAGTCACAAACGAGATCTGTCTGTGACTAAATGCTGCTGAACATCTCTATCATCCATCAGGAGGAGGACAAGAGTGTACTCTCATCGCTGTGCACTACATGAAATTGGGGTGACCATTTGAGACCCTCAAGGTCAGGGCTGCCATTCAGCACAGCCCAGGCAGGCTGGAGGAAAGGGCCAATAGGAACTTCAGTAAATTCAGCAAGGATACTGTAAAGTGCTGCAGCTGGAAGAATTAACCCCTTACAGTGATACTGAGGAGGGACTGGCTGGGAGCAGCAGGTGAGAGGGGCCTGCAGAAGTTGGACAGGTTGCTGAGCATGAGTCCCCATCATGTCCTGGCAGAGAGGGAGACCAGCACTGAGCCCTGATGGGCAGGAGCACAGCCTCTAGGTTGGGAGGACAGATTTTTCCCCTCCACTTGGCACCTGTTGGATACACTTGGCCAAATCTAGATGCTGCATCCAGTTGGGGACCTCAGGTAAGGGAAGGATACCAACAAACTGAAGCCAGTTCAGGTGGCCAGGGCTGGAGCTTCCCCACCAAGGGCAGAAGCTAGGGGAGAGGACTGGTTCACCCATGCAAAAGCCAGGTATGCCTGCTTGATTGAATGCCTTCAGTAGATTCTGTAGTGCTCGTTATTCTTTCCAGTTTTTTCCAGGTGGCTTTAGTTCCAAAGTAACTTTAATGAGAAAAATCAATTTAAATTGTGCCTGTGGGTGTGTTTTGATAATTGATATTTATTCACTGACCTAAGAAGAGGCATGACCATGGCTCTCTTAAAGACACAGATGAATGTGTTTGTGCTGATAATTTTGAGTTGATTTTTTTTTTCAGCCTCTTCTGTTGAAAATGTTTCATTTTAAATAAAGTATCAATGACAGGGAAAGACCACAATGAAGGGCTGTACCATTGAGTTCTCGTAGGAAATAGAGATTTTTGACTTCTCATCTTTGCTTCAGTGAATTTTAATTATTAAAAATGTTGCAGAGAGTGAGTCAACCACCTCTGAGGAGCCAGTAGGCAGGGAATGCCCAGGTAGCTGGGAAAATAGTGCAATTCAGCACTTGACTTAAAGACTCTCTTTTTTGAAATGTATGTTCTACCTGGAAGCATTTTTATAATCCTGTTTTTGAATCAGGAAAATTTACATAGTTTTAAAAGTCTATTGAAAACTTCTTGATGAGTTCTAATCTTAATTTGATCTGTAACATAATATTTGAGATTTTTAATGCTACTTTTCCTCATTTTGTGTTTATCTTTTCTGCTTCCTGGTCATTTCTATTTCCAAGTAGTTTCACAAAAACATGTCTAAAATCTTCTGGATTTAGAATTATTAGAAGTGAAACTATTCTGCAAGTAGTAGCTACTGTAAGGTGGAGTACTGTGCTTGCCAACTATATAACATTTGTTAACAGTGTTTATTATCATAGTGCTAAAAGTATGTTATTACAAACTTTGTATGAATAATATTTTTGTGCAAGTTACAGCACACAACAAGGTGTGCATTATAAAACAGTGTGTCTCTGGCTGAGTGACCTAAGTGACTTGAAAAGTAGAATTTCTGTATATATCCACACAAATGTATTCATAGCATTAAAATTTTCCAAAACTAATTTCTTTTGAATGGTGGGAGAGATTAAAAGGGGAAAAGTGATTCTGTACGATCTCGTGATGGAAAGAATTTTGAGCTAATGACTGGATTGTAATTTATAACTTCTTCCTGTTTTATTTTTTCAAGGTGGCTGTATGTTTTAAGTGTATTGTAGTTCAAGATGGAAACAATACTGCTTTGAGATTTCAAAGGAACTTATCTTCACTGATGTGTTGAAAAACATCATTGCTGCACATCCCGTCTATTTTCAACTCACGTGGTTCCACGTAGTTAAAAAAAAAAAGTGGATTTCTGATAATTGTTTGTTCATAATGTAGCAGCTAATACGTACATTCTGCACTATGATGAGTTTGTATTTCAACATCAGGTGCTGCAGAAAAAGAAAAATGAAATAGCTAAATCAGCTAGTTTTCACAATTACAGTGTCAAAGTCAGATGTGTGATCAATGCTCATTACTTGGGCTGTAGAGTATGCAGAAAAGTAGGATAGGATGAAACGTCATCCTGCTCTAAGAGGGATGTCTTACATAAGGAAATGGATTACTCTGTGGTTATGAATTCCTTTCTCCACTGTCAAAGGAGACACTTTTATTCTATTGAAGTGGAGGCTTAATTTTTGCATTATTACCCTTAGGGGAGTGGAATCCTACTTTCCCTCCCCCCCGGCATTCCCCCATATAATGAAGTCAATTGCTAGATTATACTAAAGCTGGTAACAAATGAAACATTAATGTTACTATTGTGTTTGTATGATAGTGTTCTCATGCTTTGAAAGAAATAGTGCCCTTACTAAAACCCCAGAAACTCATTCCATGTAAAAATCAGTGCTATTCTACTGAAGTCAGTGGACTTTTTCTGATTTTATGTGAGCTGAAGGTCTGGCCTGTCTTCTGGAGCTAGTGTGGAGGACCTTTCATGCTTACTTTTACTTTATTAGTGTCTTCGAAACACAGTGCACTGCCATATATTTGTGTCAGTCACTTTTTGGAATTGGCATTTATTAGCTACTCATGAAGCGTGTAAAGATTTGGTAATTGATTATTTTACCCAGAAATAACTAAATGAAAATACAAAGCAGGTTTTGCCATCTGAGTGCTGGCAGGGAACCAAAATGTTAAGCTCTAGTATATATCTGAAATAAAACTTGGCATAAAACAATGAAATGTGTAGAGAGGTTTGTTTCATTAATAGTGTATTGGCATAACAGAGGGCAAAGTTCTGCTTTCTGTTGAATGGAATTCAATTTCCTGATGTCATTAATATGAAAAGCGAATTTGGCCTCCATCTTCTTCAGCCACCCTGTCTTCATTATTGATAAGCTATTGGTTGTCTTGGTCCACTATAATGGTGTGGACTTCAGGTCTGAGACTGAAAGAGAGGAACTTTCCTGAGCATCATGCAGTGTAGTAGGTAGGTGCTGTTTAGTCGACCCATGTTTACTAGCATCAGAAAATGTGATGGATTGCACTGAAATGAAACCATCAGGTTTTTAAACAGAGTGGTTCCTTTTTCAATTTCAAGAAAAAGTTTCAACCACTGGATAAAATTATGTGCCAATTATGTATAACTTCTTTACCACTAGAATAAAGGAAGCCATAATTCTGTGGACTTATGTTTTATTGAGTTCATCTGTTTTCATTTATAAATAGAATGTAAGAGAAAAAGAAATCTGTGCTGGTGGACAGTGAAATAATGCGGCTTTTATACACTTGCAGTGAAATGGTTTCTTTTCTTGACAGGTTGAAAAAAGACTCAGAAAAGGCAAATCTACTTTAAGAATGTCAGTCTCAAATAACGTAGTTGTTAATGTTGATCTTGAATATTGTAATTAATAATCAGCCTGCTCATTTTTAACAGCATATTCAGACTCCTTCCTCCTGGAAAGAGGAAATTTGGGAGGAAGACAATTACTTTAACAATTCTTCAGAGAAGAACTTAGGCTAAGTCTATAAAACCCCATATTTGGGGCATAGTTTTTTTTTTTAATTGCCTCAGAAATTCCTATGGATCTAATTTCATGATTTAGAATGTTTAAACTTGTCCTTTTGTGTGGATCCTTTTAAAATTAAATACAACTTAAATCCAAAAAAAACCACAGAGACGTGAGGTATGTAGTACATAGGGAAGTACATAAGCTGGGACAAAAAAGCAAGAAATCCAAAAGTTTCAAGGTTAAAATTCTGCTGTTGCCTCTAGCTTGGATGATTGCTGTCCAGAAAAGCAGACTATATTTTTATTGTAGATAGATAGGCTTGTTCATATTAACTTCTTTAGAATGATAAATATATGTACTGCTAAATCTTGCTTCTATTTGCTACTCATCAGTAATCTTATGTAACATCAAAGTCTTGAAATTAATCCCTGGAATAAGTCATAATTAGGGAGACAAGTGGTACAAACAAGAATGAAGTATTTAGTATACCTGTCACTAACGAAGAATTAATTTCTCTGAAGTATATTAATCTAAGTATTAACATATAGCTTGCTAATTGAATTTATGGTATATGGAGTACAGGATGAATATATTCTAAAGTATCCTCATAGATCCCTTTAGTAGTAATTAGGACTGTAAGGACAGCCTTGTGGTATTTTCATTACATCATTAAAATGAAATGATTAGTTAAGTAGTCTTGTACCAGAGCCATACCACAGGGGTAGTGTTAGCTTAAAAAAGGGAATTTTTCTACTTCAAAGATTTAGTAAATCCATGATCAAAATAGTGCTTTTGTGTGTGTGTATAGATGCATGTACATTAATTACAGAGATCCTGGAAAAAATCTATTACTGATACTAGACATCAAAGGTAAACTACCATTCATTTCAAAATAAGGTGTATGTAATCTGTAACACACACTCCTTGTAAATTTCCAAAGCATCCTCCTTGATAGATCCAGACTATAGTAAATTTCAGTGAAATGAGAGTATTTGCTGCAGCATTTACAAAATTTGTTATGAGAGTGTCTGAGCTTCAGTGAGCATCTTGAAGATAGAAAGCATCTTCCGGAGCTGGGCTGTGAAGCTATCTGTGGCTAATTTCAGTCTGAACTGTGGACATCATTTGGTTGACAGCAAGAGCTGTACTTTGTAGTTGTGTGGTGGAGGGTGAATAACAAGCATCCAATTTCACTTTTCTATAAATTTAAGATAATTATATATCTCTTGACTTTTGCCCCCAAAATCTTACATCTTATAACAGTTCGTCAACAGTGTTTTCCTGAATCCAATCAAAAACTTAAGTCCTAACCCTTGACTTTGTTGTTTGGGGCTGGGTTTTTTTAATTTAAGACTTAATTCAGCGTAAGAAGAGGAAAAACTTCTGTGGAATCAGCTGGGAGGTGAGGGGTGAAAGTTGTTTCCTGCCAAGATACAGAGATATTTTGCCACTTAACGTTAACTCTTAGGAAAACGTGTGGGCTCAGGGGCCTTACTATTGTCTAAATGCGTAAATGTCTAAGCAAATGAATGAATGTGACTTCAGCACAGGAAGCTTTACTCCAGCATTGGTGGCACCAGCAGTGGCAACATGGTAGCACAAGTCAGCAGTCCTAAAGAGCACTGAGAACCAGTAGAAGGCTTGTAGATTGTCTTTGGGGCCGCATCTTCACAGAGGTGCCCATTAAAATTCTTATAAGCCTTCCTTCTCTCTGTGGAAATATATGGAAGACAAACTCAGCCTGTGAAGAATTGTGAGACACACAACTGGGAAAACTGAGCCTCAGAAAAAGCAAAGACTGAGCTAAGATGAGGCCAAATCCAGGGTGAAAGGCAAATAACATCGTTAGTGAGAATTCGCTTCAAAGAAACGTGCAACTTTCTCTTCGTTTTCTCTTTGTAGTAGAAATACCCTAAGGATGCTATATTTTTGCTTCCTGCTCAGACCAAAAAGAAGGAATGTTACTCAGGCAAAACTCCCAAAAGATGTCTCCAATAAAAATGTATTACTTTCTTTGATTGCCTTTCACTGACTTAACAGAGATTTAGATGACCTAACGTACAAGAGCAGTATAGCACTCTTTGCTTCTCTGTAGTGTTCAAAATCGTTCTCTAATATCTGTCATAAATTACATGTACCTGTTCTAAACCGAAAAGGCTGACAGTAAGAGCATACTCAGAGCTATTACAGCTATTTCTCTTTTTTCCTTACCTTATGACTAGCAGGTGGGACATAAGGAAATACAGGAGTCATTATACAGAACATCTGAGAGCTCCTTTGCAAAGGTGAGCCATCTGTTTACTACAGAAAATAATTTTTAATGATTGTTTTTCAGCACCAGAGCACCAATGAACAACTTTTAAAAGGTCAGAATGACTGCCTATATTTTGCTGCCATGGGAAATCCATCAGGCAATAATTTAACCTGTATGCCCCTACATACACGTATTCAAGTTCCATATTGTATTACACATCTGTCATCTACTTTGTATTTCCCCAAACAGTCTTTTTGACTCATAAACTGTGTTTTCTTTAAAACTGTAGCCTGTATAATTCTCTGTGGAGACAGAGGAAAGGAAAAGGATTGCAGTGAATTGTTTCCAGAGTGCTTGTGTATAGAGGGATGATTAAGAAAGTGAGAGTGAATTTATTTAAGATTGAGAAATAAAGCACGTAAACTAAAACTGGATGGATGCCCTTGTGAAGGGTCTCTTTCTGGACTTAAGATGATGGTAGAGTGGTGCTAAAAATACACAAGCTGTAGCAAAAGTTATTTAATGCATTTGTCTTCAAACTTTTTTGCTTAAACACTTTTACTTCCCTGAATGAACTCAGATGCATGAGGCTAATCCAGTCAATGGATCACTACCTCACTTCTGTGGCAGTAACGTGAAGTTTCTTTGGGGCTTAATTTCATCATGTGGACAGAATAGGAAGACTTTGTTGGAAAAAGCCCACAACTTTTTTCTCCAAAAGTGAAAGTGGCATGTGGAGAGAATTACACTACTCCCACAGCCATTGTGTTACACTTGCCACTCTTAAATATACCTGGTATTCTGTAGCACTGTGTGCACCGACTGCCTTGGGCTGCTGCTGTCTCAGCATCAGTCTCACTGTGCACTGTGAGACTACCGTGAGAAAGTTTGGTCTCTCACTAAATGAAGCGTCAGTCATGAGAAGCCATCCTAGCAAACTTTCCAGGGAACATAAAATGTAAAATGGTGTCATTTTTTGCAAATAACACTGAATCAATAATCAGTGCTGTAAGAGAATGGGGCTGCTCGAATGTGAGTATACCCCTTTAAGGATGCATTACTGATTTATTTTAATAACTTTTTACTGTGCTATCCCATTTTTAGTTAGTGAAAAAATAGTTCTACAAAAATATTTATGATTTTCTGCTATATGTTTTGAAGAAGAATCAATAAGGTTGGAGATAAAAGATGAAAATGGTAGTTGGTGTTTTTTAAATTTGGTGTGCCAGGTCAAATATGTAACAGTACGCTTAAGTAATTTTGTCTTGATGAAGTTTTTTCTTCCTTCATTATCGGGTTTTTTTTTATTCCTAATTTAGGATAGTCAAAATCCTATGAAAGCAAAAACTCCTTAGTGGAGTTTTTAAGAGATGGGAATATTGGAATATAGGAAAACAGGAAATAAACAATAGATATATTAAAAGACCACATATTTGTGGTGTTTGGGTTTTTTTGTTTTCTGTTCATGTCATACTTATTCTGCTGCTTTTTAAACACCGGTTCTAAAGTCTTATAAAGTTTATGTTCAAGTCTATTTATCACACTCTGGGTTTTATTTATGCATTTTATTTGAATAATCCGGAGAAAAAGTGACATCAGCCTGATGGGTAACTTGCTTCAGAATTTGCAACTTACTCTTGCCTTTGTGCATGTAATAAAAAACCTGTAGCAGACTACAGAACTATGTAATTTTGCAGTGCCCAGACAACATGATCTTATCAAAATGTGATTAGCCATACTGTCAAGATTGCAGATATCAACAGTAGATGTATTTTCCTGTGAAAGACTGGAAGGGGCACTGTATTCACAGAAGCATCTTTGGTATTTTCGAGATGGCTGGAGTTCATTTCAAACAAACCAATTAAGTTCACATTCTATTTAATAATATTAATGTTTTCTTTTGTTGATGTTTGTGGACAGTATTAATTTTTAAGAAAATAAATTACATGTCCTAAACAAGCATCAGAAAAACACGTTAAAAAAACTTCTGCCTATCCAAATACTGGATAAATGTTGAACACATTTAGTCACTTTCAGTTTTTCTCCCACTTTTTCTAAAGTGAAGAGCTATTGTGAATTTTATCTGGGATACATAATTTGCTGCTTCTTGAAGAAGTTCTGGTCATTTTAAGCTTCAATTGAAACATCTGAATTTGCAGGAATTTTTCCTGTAGTGTTCATGTAGTTGTTATAAAAATTAATCCATTTGAAAAGAATTCTTTCCTAGTTCTGCAGCAGCCTTTGCTACCTAGGGGGAAAACTTCAGCGTGCTTCCCTGCAAGCCACAATAGCCCAAGTTATTAGTATTCACTACATGCATTATGTTTCCATTTAATATTTCTCCCTTGTCCTTTATGTCCCTCTCCATTTTCTGTGCATAATGTTCATTCTTGCCTAAGTACAGGAAGAACCAATTATGGTTATAGTATTTCAGTTAGGTGACATTGTATATTGAGGTATATTAGGCATTTAGGAAATATCACAGATAGATGGCTGATGGCTTGTCTGCTCTGACATTTTATTCTTCCAGGTTATAGACAGCCAGGCCGTGTTTGCTTATGCCTGTGATCTTTGGGAAGCTTGTGTCTTTAGCCCCTCTATGACTAATGATCTTCACAGATTTTGCAGAGAGATATGTTTAATGCAGAATTTTAAGATAGCTGTGTCTGTGTTCTCTGTTCAAATAATAAAATATCTTAATAAAAATTTATATAAGGACCCAGCCACAGAGATACTTATGGATTAATTGGACTAGTGCTTTTTCCAAACTATTTTCATTTGTAAATTACATCACTGTTTCCAAAAGAGCTGGAGAACTGTAATGAAAATTTGTTTTTTCAAGGCCTTTAACTGACTGTTGATTACAAATTAAAGATGCCTATTTTTGAGTTTTATTACTTGTCATTCCTAAGTGACAATTAATACAATTCTCATAACAATCTTCATCTGTAAACATTTTGTTTGTTTTACCCTTTATGATCTTTTTGTCATTACCTTGACTGTTAGGATCTTCTCTTCATCATGGCTTCCTCTCCTTCATCTGTCCTGTTTAAAAAGGATTTTTTTAATATCTCTTTTTTTAAGATAATTTTTTCCTCTGTCTCTCTGATCATGTCTATTATTCTGTTTCTTACCACATCACATTCAGTCTCTCTACAATCTAATTTATAAACTGAGATATTATCCTGCAATAAAATGTGCTTTATTCACAAGTTGTTTTAAGCTTATTATATTTTTATGAGTATATGTTCTCTGAAGTCTATACAGATAACCCTTTTTCAACTTCTAAATATAGTACAACGGTAACACAGAGCATTTCATCCAGGGTACAAGTAATCTAGCAACAAAAATGCCTGTGTTACGAGGTTTGAGTTCAAATGTTCAAGGGTAGAATTGGCTGTAATGGTATATCTGTGAAAAAAATAAGCCTGTGGTGAAGTTGGAACCCCAGTGCCAAAGCACAACATATAATTGGGCCTAATTTTTTCCATATGTATCAACAAAAACAGTCTTTGCTTCCACGAGAGATGAAAGCTTCCCTTTCTGTCATATTTTTATTTTGTATATAATTCCTAACTCTTTATAATTTCATAGGCTTTTAAAAAAAAACATGCCTAGATTTAGGGAGAGATGAGCTGTCACCCTGGATTTGAGTTTATATTTCTAATAGAAAAGCCTTTTTTGGTGGGGAAGGAAAAACAGGGCTATTTCCCCTCCCCTGCCAAAAGGGCTACTATGTTAAAATCCTTGTACAGTGCCTGTGAGCTGTCCAAGTTGGCGTGGAACAATCCATTTGTGAATTGATTTAAATACCTCATTTAAAATAAATAGTCTAGTGGAATTAGTGTCATAAATCTTCATAGAATAAGCTTACTATTTATATAAGATCGAAGAAGTGTTAAATACATTTCTGTTCTGTCAACAATGTATGGTGGTGTTTCTCCCTCTGTTCAACTTTATGCCAAGTCCCAAATAAAGGATGCATATTTTTTATGCATTTGTTCTGTTGTTTAATGTGGTATCTTTCCAAATAATCTTTCTTCCTGCTGTCTTTAAGTTCAACTAACACATATATGAATTCTGTAGAAGACTGATGGTCTAAATTACGTTTCATCTGTATTTTGGTGTATTATTTTATGTTCAATAAATTCACTGTTATCAGGATTGTTGAGATACTCTCTGCATCATATTTTACCTCCTCTTGGAAGTTCTACACCCAGGCGTGCAGACATTGTTGTGCTTTCTGCTTCAGAAGAGTATCCCAAAAATTGTCATTTTGCAGGTGACATTGATGCAATGGCTGCTAGATCCAAGTACTTTGCTACGCGTATAAGCGATCTCTTGCCACACCAGTCTGCTTTGCCTGTTTTTGTAGTGGCAGCCACAGAGACTCCCAAGTGTTTGACTGTGTTCAGAACATGGTTAGTTAGGGCTCTCCATGCTGCTAAAACAGCCTTTCTGTGTGTCTCCTAAGGAGGGGAAAAAAAAGTTAGACTTCATGGAAATGTCTCTCAGGATGCCAGCGGTACCTTGCTGGTTTACTAGTTCACCTCACTTCAACTCTAGTTACATCTAGCATTTGTTTTGTAATTTATCCCTTCCTTGACTGATTCCATGGAAGTGAAGGGATTATTTTTCTCTCTGCCTTTACATCTTTATGGAGTTTAAAACATTTTGCTCTAGACATGGTTGTTTTGCTAGGAGCAGAGCTGAAAGTTGCTCTGGCAGTGGAAGGAAGTGAAGTGAGCTTTGAGTTCCCCATATTGCTGGCTATGCTGAACTTACTTGGATGTGGATGTGAGCTAAAGTCAGCTTCAGAGTTACTCCTCATGGGCTTTTTACGTGTCCTATAAAGATAATGTACATAGTGCAGCACACCTTTTCCAAATTACTTTATACACTCACTTTCTGTTTGTTAGGGAAAAAAAGAAAAAGCAGGCACTGAAGAAGGAGGAAGAAGCATTTTTCCTCTTCTGATGAAGCTAGAAAACATCTAGCTTAAAATCAAGGAAGTTATGTCTTGGTTACAGTACCTGGTTTCCATGGATCCCCACTGATGTATTTTTATAGAAGCTGCCTTACACATCTTTGCTACTGGTTTAAGAGACTCCAGGAAAAAGCAGCCAGGTCAGAAGAATGAAGCAAAGAAAATTTTCCTGCCTTGTTCTCATTTCAGGTTGGCCAGAAAAATATTCTCTTGGCCAATAGGTGACCACAAATTCCAGGGCCCTCCTGTAGCAGCAGAAATCCTTTTGGATTTCTTTGAATCTTAATGCAGGTCAGCCACCTTAGAAACAGGAGCTGTTACTTATGGTGTTCGCAGCCTCCAGGTGCAAGCCTTTCTCCTTCAGTAGTCTGCTCCTGTCACTTGATTCACTTGATTGTTTTCAAGTCTTGGACTGGTTCTTCTTCCCTTTGTTGCATCCATTCTCCACATGTACCATGACCTCTGAAATCCCCAGGCTATGGAGCCTCACCTCTTGAGTACGGGGCATCAGAAGTGAGGAGTCTGGCCTGTATGCCCACTTCAGACTTGGATCAAACCCACCGCTGAGCCACCTATAGCACTTCTCCTACAAACCCCTTGCTAGTCCGGGCCCCCTTCTGACAACCAATAACCATATTCCTTTGACTCACTTATGTCAAATGAACTGTGCTGCAAAGTAGATGCATCTCTTCTCTCGCTTCCTCTATTGACAGCCACTGGTTTTATTTGCTTCCATTAATTACTGTCTCCTGCCTGAATCACCCCTGTTCATCTTCTCATTTCATTGCTTTCAAACTGTCCTTTCAGACTTTTAGCTGTACTTGTGCTTTCCTGCAGCAGTTCCTCTCTAGCTGGTCCTAACTTGTCTTCTGATCTTGGCAGTGTGTTTTTATTCCAGTCTCTGAGTCTTCTCTTCATAAACTCCAGCATTTTGGACTCCTTTTACCTTCTCAAACAGGATTTCTTAAGCCAAAATTTTAGGAATGTAATTCTGGCCCTACTCAATTCAACTGGCTGAGGATTTTGCCATCTGTCTGTGTTGGTTTTTTCCCATGTGTTTGGGCACTATTTGCATGCATAATTGTTACATATGGATCTGTCTCGTAAAAAAAAAAAAAAGTTGAACTTAGTCCAGTCTCTGTATAGTCAGATGATTGATATATGACCAGTATAGACTAACAAAAAGAACATTCTCCAATGTGCATATTGCTTTGATTACTGAGGTTTTTAGAACGTCCAAATGCTGTACAAAATGAATAACAAACATCAGATGTTTGAAAAGTTAACTCAATAGAAGTCAAGGACATAATGCTTAGTAGCAACTTGCTACAAAGAGTTCATATTTTTCTATTAATGGAAAATGACACAAAGATGCCCTTAGGCCAGCTCAGTATTTGTATTAGTAAGTGACCAAAACTGTGTGTCAAGGCACTCACACACATACTAATCACTTGCATTTGTAACTGCTTCCCCTGTCTTCCTGGCAAAATATCAGCATTAGGAAATTGTGACTAATGGTAAGAAAAAAGAACATTGAAGCACTTATCTTAATAGGCACTTTATCAGAGCAATCTTTATAGGTGTCAAAGAAAAAATAAAATACAGTTTGATTAACCTAAATAAGATAGAGTGTGAATGAAGCAGGCAGTTCCTTTGAAATGCAAGTGAAAGTGACCAAAACAGCTCCTACAGTTTGCTTTTATTGCTTATTATTTTTTATTGCGTTTGTTAGGAACATGAACAGTGTATGTACTCATTCCTTTAATACAGAATCAGTTTTGTGCATGTACAAGCATGAAAGAAAGACAAGTCTACAGCGTTCATCTGTTTTGATTTCTGGGTATTTTTACTCCTTTTAAAATCTAATATTTCTGGGTAAGATTTGTTCCCTTTGTTCCCTTGTTTAAAAATAGGGGGGGGTGTTTTTGTTTTGAATAATTAGTTGTGGCGTCTGATTGTATAAGAATTGCTCTATTGTTTGGACAGTATGACAGCCTCTTGTGTTTTAAGGATTTTTTTCAGGCAAATGGCTTTTGAGAATGGCAGCATTTCAAGATTATGAAACTGCCGCTGATGGTAATGGTTCTGTGATAATTAAACTGTCCACAGTCTCTTTTTTTTTTGTGAAACTGAGACAAGGGTAGTTGTGATTTCATCAAAGGCTTTGTTTGAGCTCTGGCAGCTGGCAAGGCAGAGCCCTCTGCTAGCAGACTGAGTACCATCCTGAGAAGTTTTCACTATACATTTCCTTCATCAGCTGCATATTCATCACATTTCATCTTTGCCCATCTTGTAAGGAGACTAGTCAACTTCTTGGTGTTCTTTGTTGACAGAATAGCCAATTTGTCCTCTTAGTAGTAATGTATTAAAATTGGCTTTGGGGGGCTTCTTAAGCTGCAGGTAAGGAATAACATTCTCCTTGGAGTTTTGTTCTTTGCATGACAGTTTGTGTAAGAAAGCACAGTAACCTAAGCTGTCCTGATATTAAAAATAAAATGATAAAATACATTGCATCCTTGCATTAAAAATAAAAAAGGCTTTCTTATCATGCTTTAAAGAAATGTGCATCATATTCTCTGAAGAGGTCTGCAAAAGCCTGTGTGTCTTTCTGCAATTGTGTAGTTCTCCTTAATGCTTTAGGACTGGTCAAGAGTTTACAGTTAAGGGTGACCACAGGTTCCCATAGCTGGAGCAATGCTGAGGGGTTTTCACAACTGCTTTTGTGTGAGGGATTGTGCCATGTAGGCAAGAGATTATCTACTGTTTTCTGGAAAAGCATTCCTGTAAATTGAGTCTCTAGCGATTCATGGGAGCAGAGCTATATAGCCTGGCATATAAACTTTGTTCAGATCAGTGGTGGCATATTGTTGTTGAGGCAGAACGTTTATTTACTGCTCAGTTTGTACCCTCACATTAAAAGCTTTGGACTTCTGGGCATTCAGAACCTCATGGGATCAAGTCCTTCTACTAAGGATATTGTTCAGCTCTTATTCTGTCCCTTTTTATATAGTTTTTCATTTAGCACTGTCTATTAACACAGTCAAATTAGATCTAAATGTAAGGTGAAGAGCCAATAGATAGAAGGTGAAACTCAATTTAAAACTTACTTATGGTGTGATGCTTGTAACACATTTTTAATGTAGGTAACCATTATAGACTGACAGCATCTTGTTACAATAAATATGTCATTTAGTAGCTGTATGGTCTCTATTGACTTGTGTGTGTGTGTTATTCCTGGGATAAGATTCTGTTGTGGTGTGTACAACACAACTACTGCCTGTTCTTGGGTTTGGAAAGAGGTGGTCCTTCTTCCCTAGCAGAGAGAACAAACTGAATCTGCTGAGAGCTAGCTCCAAGGGGAAGCCTGGAAATTCAGAGCTATGTTAAGGAAAGACATGATTGTAATAGTAAAACTGGGTAAATTCCACTTCTAGTGAAGAAGTTAAAAGGAGGACAACATTTTACTGTGAGAAGTATTTTGAAGAAATTGAGTGAAAGATGAAAGAGTAAAGGAAGATGAAGGGGATTTATACATAGAGAATTGGGTGATTCAGAGTTTGGGTAACTAGGGAATGGAAGAGTCAGCAAATACTCAGCAGAGCTTAACTGGTGAATTGTAAGAAATTAAAATCTAAGAGGTTAAGGAACAAAGTAGGAAGTCCACAAATAGTGGCAAACAATGAGTGGACAAAAGGTCTTTAAGGCTATTTGAGATAAAAGCCTAAAGTGTTTGCAAGTACATTACTAAACAGGCAGTACATATTTCTGGTTAGTTGTCTCAACACTCTAGCTTGTGGCCGTTTCCTGTAGTGTGGAGCTACATGAGATGACTAAGCTGGTCCAGGATCACTCCTTGCTGGAAAGAGGAGATTGTTCCCCTTTCTTTCTCCTGCTCCTGCCTTGCCCATGTGCTAGCACTTTGTTCACTAAACCATCAGAAAATAAATATTTGTGTGATTTGTATCACTTTAGCTTTCCTTGCTGTTATGTGATAATTCAGTTGTGGAGTCTGGTGGGTCTTAGCACTAGCACAAGGAAGAAATGGAAACAAGCAGCTGGAGTAAGTGACAGGAGATAAGCACTCCATTTTGTATTGATGACTCCTTGGAGCAGCCATGTGCCTGTCTCTACGCTGTGGCTGCCGTTTTACAGTAGTCTGAATCGTTTAAGTTCTTCCTTGCCTCTCAGCCATGCATTTTCCCTGCCTTGTGGTGACATCACCACTGCGTGGTAGGATGGTCAGCTGAGCTGAGACAATTAGCAACCTGACAAAAGAAAGAGATCTATTTTCAGTATCATCCGTTGCCTGATTTGGCTATGTGAGCCCTGTTTGCAGGGACTCAAGAGGAGGGAGGAGGAGGAAGGGTGGACCTTCATTCTGGGCTGCAGCCCATACTTAGATGAGCTTCAGCCAAGGGTGAAGCCAGCCCACAGGCTTTTCTGGTCCCCACTGCATTAGATTCTGGTTCTGTAATCTGGATATAGTCTTACTTGCCCAGAGGGAAGAGAGTTGTAAATAAAGAGGCAGTTCATGGAGATATGGTAAAACTTAGCATAAAGTGTTAAGTTCTTCAAGCTTTTTGGATAGAAGGCATTGTATAAATACTGTTTATATTAAACTGCAAAAAGTAACTGTTTAAAATTTCTGGAATAGCTGCGGGAAATAATTTTAGGTCTGTGTAAGGAATGCATGTTATTTTAAAAGAGGAAAAAACACTGAAAGAGAGAAGTTACAGCAGAGCAAAGGACAGCTAGAATAATGCAGTAATATGAGCATTTAAGGTATGATAAGTAACTAGATCAAAGTTCTCTAGGAAAGAAGGGGATCTTACTGAAGTAAGAAGGATTCCACTTAAAAAGTGTGTAACTTTTAAGGGAATGGAAGAGTGGGTCTTTAAAGACTTTTTGAACTGTAGTCTGGGGCAGAAAACAAGGAGATATAGACAAGACTTGTCTATATAGATCTATATCTATATGTATGAAAGGAATTGAGGAGGAATTGCTCTCTGTTGCCTTCTCTCTAGAAGGTCTACAATATTAATAACTGTTTACAGGTGGTTATTACTGTAGAGCTTCCAGAGAGTAGGCAACAGAGAATCAACTATTACAGTTTTCAGAAAAGGGATGGATAAGTATTTGAAAGAAAATATCTAGTGAACATATAGAGACTTAAGTGAGGAGAATGTCCTAGGTGGCTTCTTGCTCTGGATGAATGGAAATCTGTGTGTGAATGGTTCCTGGTCCATGGCGTTTGGCAACACAGGTAACAAAAACATGTGCCAGGCTCCGATAGGCTGAGTTTGCCGTGGAAGTTGTGGCATTATTTTTTGGTGTGTACATCCTAGCGCAGTCACCAGATCTGACTTCTGTGGTTGCATTCGAGCAGAATACTCCTTAGTTTGATCATTCTCTAGCCTGGTGGGTGTTTATTTGCTTGTCAAATTGCACTGTCATATAATGCACATTCTGTGCATTCTATTATCTTGCTTGGTGCTGATATTCTTCTGCTTTTTCAAGAGAATGCGCTTGTTCTATGTGGTTTTACTCAAACTGAGCACATATTTTTATACACAGATGGCAATTATAGTGAATATATATAGAGCAGAGATTGAGACTTCCTTCCTTTTGACCACAGCCTCCTCTGTTCCTGTGTAGTTACCTCATAACATAAAAGTAGTCATAAGCAGTCATGCATACTCAAGGTTAAAAATGGTTTCTCATAGTAGTGTTATACAACCTGTAACTAGATGCCAAACCCCCAAAGTGCACTGAATCAATAAAAATTCCTCTTGGTCTGCATTGAATAAAGTGATACTGAGGTGGAGTAGCCATATCGTTTTATGTACCCACAGTCCCTCAGTACTTTCTTGCAGGTGACAGAGTTTCAGCATTCCTTCCCTCATTTCCAGACTGCAAAGGAAATGGTGACAGACAAATCTCAAAAGAATTAAAAGCTCAGTTTCTGCAGTTTTCTGTTTAGGATATTTATTCATATAGTTTTGACCCAGAAAGTAAGATGGGAATTTCATGAGAACAAGCATTTTCATGAGTTTTCTGCAATTCAATTACCTTCTGTTTGAGTACAAGTTTTACATGTCGTGACATGATTTTAATAATGCTCTGTGTTTATGCTTTTTAGAAATGCATTTCTTATGTAGTCTTCAGCTATGCGTCATGTAAATGGCTGGCCTTGGTTTGCATGGTAACAGAGCCCTTTATAATAGTTTGAGCTTCTTTTTATTTTTTTGTTTTTGTAAAGAAAGAAGACTAGGACTAGGACCTCTTAAGTGTCCTAGTTTGGACATAGGAAAAAGTGTATTATTCCAAATGCAGTCATGGAGGCTGAGGAGAAAAACCTATCTCTCCCAGCTATTGTTTTCTTCTCTGAAAACTATTGTTTCTCCTGTCTGTAGACTCAAAATGATGATGGTAGTTATGGCTTGCATTTTCATTTCATCGTGTTATTGTTACTTGGAACAGTTAGAGACTGGAGCTAGCTCTCCAGTAACAATTGATGGGTAATTGCAAAACTGTAAATTCACTGAAGAGCCAAGACCTGGGTGTTTTATATCTAATAAAGTTGCCTGCATAATGGATCACAGGTAAAAGATGGCTATCTTCTTCAACAGTGATGAGGTTTGAAACAGTGAGAGCACCTTTTTAAGCAGAGGTGAAGTTGAGGCTGAAAATGAATGCGGTATTAGTATGCTTTGTCTTGTGTAGCTCTAAAATGATTATTTAAATTGAAAGTGAAGTTAGGAATTGTAAAGGTCTTAAAAATGAAAACAAAATTAAAAACCAGGTTAACTGATACTGCAAAAACTTTTACTTTGAGGGAAGATTTATACAGGTTTTTAGTTTATTCAAACTGCTTCACCTATCCTTAGAAACACTAATAGTACTTTGGATTTCTGTAGCACCTTTCATCTGAGAACCTCAAAGCACTTTGCAGGCATTAATTTAATTAAGTTTCACAGCACTCCTGTGAGCTAAGTAGTGTTTAAATAAGATCACTTCACCTAATACGGAAACAGAGCCACCCCTGGGGTGGAATGTGGTAAGTATTCAATAGTACATAGCAACACTCCACAACAGTTCAGGAGAGAGTGTGGAGAAAATACTGTATCCCGCTGAGACCGCAGGGTGTATCTTGTTAGACAGCACATCTCTTTGCCTGTTACTTTTCCTTCTTAGTTGTAGGTTACATTCCACCATCTTTTTGATGGCTTTGAGGGACTGGGAACTTGGGTCCCCCCAAATGATCTTGGCCTAATGATCTTTGCCTGACTTAGCTCAAAGTGCTGTGATGTTCTATTCAATAGGGTGTCCCCTCTAATAAACATGGTCCTTCTTACTTTCATGCCTTGGTACTGTGATACTGATTTAAAAAGAGGAGGATATCATCTGTTCGGTCATCAGTTGTAGAGTGGCAGCACCTTTTTCATCTGGCTCTTTCTCATAGCTGATTTTGCTTTTATGTTCAAAACAGAGCAAATGCATTGAATCAATAAAATCTGAGACCCAAACCAATGCATTTTTCCAAGGAATTTTAACTTTCAATGTTCTCTGTATGACATTCAAACTAGAAACTGTAGCTGAAGTGGAGAAAGGGTGAAGGGACTCGTGCCAGTGGTGCTTAGTTCTTAGTTCATGCTTTGGTAACCCAGATTGGGACATTGATAGGCCAACAACACATTGGTTATTGAAAGCAGATGGACTTTTTTTTCCTATTGTCTGCAATGATGACATTATCTTGAGATAAAAAGAAATTGCTGTAATGACTCTTACTTTCTATTTCTGTCTTTTCCATCACATTTTGTACTTGTTTCTATATATTTTTGTTTTACTAACCCACCAAGGTGCTGGGTGTATCCACTAAAAAAAAAAAAAAAAAGAGTATTCTTTTGTTTTTAACCTCCTTTGTATGCATTTATCCTTTGCATTTGTCCTTCCTCTTCTAGCATGGCACTGAAAATCTCCTGTCTTGTAAGGAGTATAGGGGAATATAATGAGAAATTCTGTTCTGTCATAGCATAGGTGCAGGTGGTTTCCATTATAAGCTCAGCTGGAGCTTCCTTCCATGCCAGCAGCTTCCCACAACTGAACTGCAGTACTCATCTCTGCTCTTTCTGGTGGGAAATGTGGAGGGGAAGTGGAGCACAGCCCTGACAGATAAGGGATTACTCAAATGGCTTCTGTCACAGTTTGGGGATTAGGTTTAGTTTTGAATCCATTTATTTTGTGAGTCCTGTTTGTACTTGTGGCAGTCATGAATGAGGACATTCTGGTGGCAGGAATTTGGCATCTGAGGAACATGATTGGAAGCACAATGTCTGGAAGGGTGCAAGAAGGCAATCTAGCCAGTTTGGTATCTCCTGTCTCTCACCTGCTTAGCAAAACAGGGCTTTTTACAAACAGAAGTGATGTCCGTACCTGTGCTATCTCCTCCTGGGCCTGCTGCGGGAGGGAAGAGTACGTGACTGGAAATCGTTTTGGAACAGAGCCTGACTGGGGGAAAAAACCCATAGTTTACCCAGCTGTGACCACTTACCCAAAGAGGGACAAATTCCCACTTGAGTTAGGAAATTGCTGTGCAGAGGTGATAGACTTACCGAAGCACTTACAGGATCTACTAGAAAATGGAGAGGGGAGATGCTGCTCCATGGGGACAGCAAAGACAAAGAAGGGGGAGGAGACAGATTCAAAGGCCAAAATTTAAGCTAAAGTCAAGATGCTTCATGGTAACATTTTTTAGAATAGAAGAGACATGAAAGATATGATATGAGACATAGAAAAACTTGAATGGTGTGCAGTAAGTCAGGACATATTCAGTTAGATCAGTTTGCTTTCAGAGCCCTGTCCAGCCTGACCTCGAATGTTTCCAGTTATGGGGCATCCACAACTTCTAAATTCTCAAAATACAAAAATTAGGGCCACTGAGTGAAATATCAGGCAGAAGGTTGCAAAAAAAAAATAAAAGGGATGCTCTTCTACATGGCATACAAGTTGCAGTACACCTTCCTGCAGGAGGTTGTGGAAATCCAAAATGCAAATGGATTGGATGAATTTATGAAAGAAACATCAACTGAGAGCTACCAATATTCCTGTGCTTTTATTTAAGTAATGTTTGAAAGATTATTTTTTTTCCTTAAAGGTAAGGAAGGGTTTGGTTTTAGGCAGAAACAGAAGGCACAGAAGGAAATGGAAAGCAGGAGTTACCCAGTTTATTCTAAAAAATTGGATCATGCTTAACTTTAAACTTGTGAGTACTGACACAGAAATAAATGGAAATATGTCTGTGCTAAAATGTAAGCATAGATCAAGTTTTTCCCTGGTCTAGTGCCATGGCATGTGGCACCATGTGAACATTGCAATTGCAAGTCAACAGATTTTTGAATTTTTTTTCCCTGTTTTTCAGCGTGAAAATAAGTGTAGTCATTGCCAGAGAAGGTTGTTTTGGTTTTTTTTTTTCCTATTGGTTAATTAGGAATTGGAATCAGTAGATAGGGAACAAGATGTGTAGGTGTTTTGGGGCATAAGAAAATAAAGGGGTGATCAACAGAAGCGCTTCTTTCTCTTCCCACCCTGCCTTACTGCCAGCACTGAGTGTTATCAGCCCAGCTTACAAGGGCAATAAAATGTGCTTGCTCTGTACTTTCTGGAGATAGATTGTAAATGCCCATTTGATTCCTTTCAGGTTCCCATCACCATGCTGAAATATTGCAAAGGAGCATAATCATAATCCTGTTCCAATGAGATTTGGGTCACTCTAAACTCATTTGGGAATTAAAGTTCTAAATAGAGTTTTGAAATGCTGTTATTCCATTTTGTTTAATGGACAAGTTATATTTTTAAGCAAACATGCTACCTGAGCAACTTTAAGCAGGCTTTTGGACTATAGATTTTACTATAATCCTGAAACTTAATTGTGTAGGAAGAACTAATCCCGAAGTTAATTAAAAGTGGGTAAATTAAAATGAGATTAGATACATTGTAACATAAAACATTACAATGGATTGGTTTATTTACAAAATATTTTTGACATTACAGTTTTAAATGCAGTTATTTGCAATACAACATGCATTTACCAGGAAAATATAGGAATCCCAGCTTTTGAATTCAGCAAGTGACTTTTAAAGTTATCAATAAAATAAAAACTCTAGTTCTATCCATAGAGAAATGTCTAAAATAATATTAATATTGTTATTTAAATTTTATATTTTGGAGCCATTTTTGTTCCTGTGTATACATTCATAGTGAAGCAAATAAGCAGAATTATAGCTTCAAACTGTAAGAACTTTTCCCAGCTTAATTTTCTTTATATTCCAGAAATAGCTGTCCTCTGTGTCCCAGGTTTTGAATGAACTTCCAGTTTATTTACACAGCCATTCTTAAATTTGGTTTTCTATTTCAGTGATGGAACAAATCTTTCTAATTGTCTGAAAGAGTTCAGCAGATGCTTCAAACCAGAAATATGGGCTTAGCTGGCAACCAGTCTGACCTGTGGCTTAGGTAGCAGAGAATGTACGGCCCCAGCTCCTTGCTTCTCTGGTCACAAACTGCAAACTGTGCAGTATTCTTGTTGTTCCTTGAGGGACATTGTTTATTTTTATTTTTGCAGATCAAATATAAACCAGGTGGTGAAAGACTAAATAGCCAAACTGTAGTCAGGAAGTGGTTAGAAACAAAGCAACAGTGGCCTGTTGATTCTCAGCCGGATGACCCGAGTGGGGGACCTGGTCCCAGTATCTATGTATATCTAAATTACTGAGCTGCTGTCTTTGGTCTAGCAATGCTGCCTTCTGTGGAGCAGCTGCCAGGAATGACTTTAGGACTTGAGGCTATGGTAAAAGATGATGTAGATGTGGGTGTAACTATGTTCCTGGTATTGTTCTTGGTTTGTTGATGAACATGGTAAAATGATATTTTTCTGAAATGTTATGTTTATACTATGAATTCTGTTTCTTCAGTTCGGCCAGTGTCCCACAGAGAGCTTGCATTCCTCTGTCCCTGTCTGCCGTTTAATCTTGAAAGCCTGGCTGAAGGTTTCACCACCAGCCACAGTCTTTGGTCAGTGCCATCCATCAGAGGTGATGGCGAACCACCCATAGTTCAGAACTGGCCTTGCCCTTTTCTCTTCTACTGATGCAACCTGGTGCAGCTGTATTCCCATGCTACTTGTTTTCCTATTTCATGTGCTCAAATGGTATTTTTAGAACACTGAACCTATATATAGTTTGTCTTTATCTCTCTGCTTCTCTGACTTTCCTAATTTCTTCCTTATTGATAAAGTATATATCTTTCTTAACAAAAAGCTTATTCTACCATTGTTACTGTGCTATGAAACTGAGGTTGAAGGCTTCTGGGGAAATATGTCTGCCAGTGCCTTCTAGTGAGGAAAACATCAGCATCCTTCTTAATCTGCAGGCAACCTTCTGGTATAATGTTGCAATGTGCAGAGTAGCAAATTTGGTAAACAGAAGTACTGTTATTTTATTAAAAAAATTATCTTGCAGTAGAATGACTTATTAAAGTAAAACCTTTTGCATAAGCCAGGTCATCTGGCTTTCAAACATACTTTGAAAAAAAGAGAGAGAAGTCCACCAGACTGTTACTTTTCCTGTAGAGAAAAATCTGCTGAATCTGCAAAAGCATAGTGTAGTCAGTGTAATTTCTGTCTCTTCCATTCCATAAGTGCTCCCTGACAAATGGGGAAACTGTCCATGTTGGGCATAATTTGCTTGGCTATGTGTTTTACCTAGACTTAATCCTTCTAGTACTGGCAAATTGAACTCACTATCCAAGCAATGGCAATTCCAGTAGACAATGTGTGTTATATTCCAGATCGCTATCTCATAGTTTGTATTATATCTCATGTATGTAGCCGTGAGATTAAGTGCTCTGTAATGTGCATATTATAGCTATTTTTTACTTCCTCTTGTGTTTTGTTTGATGTAAAGTAGAGATGAACAAAAGCAGATAATGATTTTAGAGCCAATGTATTGCACATGTACGTGCCTGGAAGCAGAAGCAAGAAAAATTTGGACCTAGAAATAAAGGAAAATTTTGGGCAGAGAGAAATAACTTCCTTACAGATGTGATTCATTCTTCACTTGAAATTTTTACATCAAAAAGCTCAACTTGAAGTTAAGGGTTTGTCAAGTAAATTATTGGGTGAAATTCTATATTCTTTATTATTCCAGGCACCCAACTAGATGGTTGTATTGAGAACATCATAGTCGAAGCCCTTCTGTTCTTTAAAATCTGTGAAAAGTGAAGGTTACTGGCATATGTTTTCATGTTACCATGCTTTGTTTCCTTAAGTGGTGTGCCCCGGTGAAGAGCAGCATTCTAAAGGCTGCTCAATAATACCCAGTATTCTTTTAAAACAGACAAATCCTGCTCCATTTAGCTCCAGCAGGTTTTTTTTAAGTTCCTAACAGAGAGTTTCACCAGCACAGAGGTGCTCTGTGTTTGCTGTGCATGTGTCAGATGCATAACCACATCTTCCTTTCCCTGCCGATCCACTGAAATGTCACTTTGGTGGTGCACTTTAGGGTTGTATGGCAGCAGCTGAAAGAATTCCACGTCCTTCTTATGCTTCTGAGGATGAGGACCTTCAATTTGGGCTTCGTCCAGAACTATGTGTTTAAAAAAACCTGACAAAACAAAAACAAACCCTCATTATTTCCTTTTGAAAATGAGCACCTGTTTTGCAAACCCTTACTGAGAAGTTTTTGCTCCATAGATTCCTGTTCTCTCCTTTATTCTGTGGGCAACACCACACAGAAATTAGTTTCCACCTTTTTCATTGAAATCTTCTCTATATCTTAAGAGCAGCTGAGGGCCAGAAGGGTGAGCGTGGGGGTTACAGCTCTCCTGGTCATCTCTCATAGGAGCTGGCAGAGCTGACTGTGCTCAGGACATGTGGAGACTCCAGTGCTGGCACTTGGTTTGCACATGTGCATGGAGGTACCTGATCCTGCCAGTGTGTTGATCATACCCATGTGGGACAGAACTTATGAGCCCCATGCTCTGTTCTGCCAAAACATGAGGGTAAAAATTGGGCATCTCAAATGGTGTTGATTCTTCCTCTCTTCAAATGATGCAATTTTCAGTACAGTCTTTTTACAGAACATTTACAATCGGGAAAGAATTTTTAGAGGTATCGAATTCACCCTGCTTTTTGAATTATGATTGTTCTTTGACGTGTGGCATTTTTATAAAGCTAACTGGTGGCAAAATCGTAGGGTTATTTTTTAAGTTTTATACCAGCCTCTAAGTTAGAAGTGCTTCCTTATGGACTGTTTTCCTAGTGGTGTATGTAGTTAAATGTCATAGCGTGGCTTTTGATTTTGAATAATTTTTTGATTCTCCAAGATTTCTCATCTAAAGTTACTTTTATCCAGGGAAAATCAATATGATTTTTTTTCCACTGAATGGAAATTAGTGGTGAATTAGTTTACATAAACTTTTTCACACAACTTCAGCGAATATCCCTGAGAAGCATGGATTGTAGGAAACCAAGCTTAAGGTGCATCCATTTTTGTTTAACATGAAGGAACTGGACATATTGAAATGGGGCATTTGGATTTATTGACCTAGAATATATCAAAATTACAATTTAAAATGCCTGGTTTGCATCCAGTTGTTTTGTATTGAACAAGAATACCTTTAATTTTCAGCCTGCTTTGAAACCTTATGTGATCCATGACTATTGATTATTGTTCTTATCTCCTCACCCTTGTTCAACCCCTACGGCCAGTTTTTCATGAAGAGAGATAAGCATCTCAAAAATATATAATTTCATGCAAATTTTGTAGAAGTTGCCGGATGGGTGTAAAGGAGAGGTTCAGATTACTAGGGGGAAGGCTCAAACAAGAATGAATTTAGGTTAGCAGTTGTGTTTCATATGAATTTGACTAAGAACAGCCTTACCTCAAAACCAGCCTAATTTGTGGTTCTTGCTTGGGAAGAAATGAGTAGGTGTGAAAGGTACTGTGTACTGTGAGGTGAGATGAGAGGAGACATAGGTGGCTTTAGCTGGGCAAACTGCAGGAGAGGAAGTATATAAATCTGACAAAAATTAGGAACAGGAGTCAGCATCGGAGTTTTTCATGTCTGCTGTTCTTCATAGCATTGCCGATCTGAAACTTAGTGAAAAGTTTATTTATTTGCTTTATTTCTATGTTTTGATATAGCAAATACCAATATTTTCCATAAAGCAAGCATTCCACTTCCAGAATTGAGTTGCAATTACAGACTTTGCATAGTTCCGAATATATATATATACACATATATATACATAGATATGTATATTTTTCCAGTACAAGTACTGAAAATCAGGCTTAAAAAAATTCTGATTTCATTGTTCTGGCCTCTCGGCACTTTAGTGTTGTATTCAGATCTCAGAAGAACTGCCTTTGCAAATTTAAGTGACAGTTCACTCCTTGGCAAACCAGATTTCAAAGAAAAAAGCTGGTTTTGCAGTCACTCCTAATTATAGTGTTTGATACCAACCATGAGCCAAATTTAGAAGTTTATTATGAAAATAGATAACTTGAAGTGGGAAGAATGAAAGACACTAGGAAGTTACCTGGTCTTTTTAATACTTCCAAGTGTTTCAAGTTGATTTATGGCCTTTTTTTTATCTCAACATGTTCAACAATCAGCAGGTTTACCATGTAAACCTCTGCTTTATCATCTTTGTTCTTCTTTCTCACTGTTACAATTCAACATAATGAGATGCAAGTTGTCTTTTTATCTTCTTCTTACTTTTAAGTTAGCAAAAAATGGATGTGGTAAAAGTTTTGTTACCAACTTGTAAATCTTTAATGGCTGTAAAAGATGATGCTATCTACTGTTTACAGTTTTAAAGAAAATGGTCTAAGGAGTGTCTTCCAGCTATCAGATCAAATATAAATAATGGTGATGGCGCAGAATTTGGCAGAATGAACATAAGTGTCTACATGATTACCCAATTATATATGACTGTATAGGTATATTTACACCATGGTAATAATGTTCTTTCTATGTTTTAATCTCAAGTATATTATCCTTTAAGTTTTCACCAGTAATGTAAGGAATTTGAAAAGAGCTGACTTTAGAAAGTTTTCTTTTTGCTTATGGATAATGTCTCTTCATTATGTAAAAATCATACAAGTACAGCACAGTTCACTAGGAAAATGAGCTTAGTGTTCTCAGTTTAGTCCAAGTTGGACAACACATTATTTGGCACAATCAAGTGGCCTCACTTTAAGAGTAGTATAAGACTGAATAAGCAGAGAGTTTTTATTATTTGAGTGAGCTGAACCGTACGCTTAGAACGATGAGAAACCCTTGTGCTTCATCCCACCTTCTTGCAATTACACTGATTTTATAAGCCCTGGATTTACAGTAAAAAAGTCTCCCAGAGAAATTCTGTTATTTCTTATTGTGTATAGATGAAAGGATGCATAGTTCTGCCTTTTATGTACTGTGTTTGTGTAGACAAGAAATGTTGTGTAAGTTTTTTAGAAACATTAATAAAAATATTACTGCATATTTTAAACAGAGGATATTTTTCAGAAAACCGATGTGACATGTTTTGTATTCAACAACAAAAAAATTCATTATGTTGTCTACTGCTCTTGTGCCTTGCCTGTTGAACAAAAAACTACTTTTAAGCAAAAATGCCTTTTTCTTTGTCCAATCTTAATGGCTCCTTGGTAAAATGTTCACTTCTGTTGGGGTACAAGTCTTAAATTACGCATTCAGTTCCTGTGAATTCTAATGTTAAGAAGGATGAGACTCATGCATTAAGAAAGAAGTCATTCCAGTCCATGGAAAGTGTGTCTTGTGCTGAAAGACTGTGACAGAATAGGCTGCCAGTCGTGAGCTTCCCATTATGGAGGTCTTCAGAAAGAGTCTCGGTTACCAGTTGGAAAGAACTAGCTCAAAGACAGGATTTAGTCAAAGCATGACAGAAGTCCTCAGTCTGATGTGTCTGATGCTTTGCTCAGAGGTATTGAGCACGGAGGCCTGCATTTTCAGACTATGATTGCAATATAAAGATAGGATTTTTAAATGATGGCCTTGCAGCTGACTCATGGGTTGAGGAGGAGCTAATGAATTTCATTTCAACCGGGAAATGAAAGAGACTGTGTTCTGTATGCAGTTCTGTCTTGGACCTAAAGTTAAAATGCACAGGGCATTTTAGATGGCTTGAGCTTGAGCTGAGGTTAAATAAATAAACTGTGAAGTTAAGTGCAGTTATCAACTACTCAGTCAAACAAAAAATAAGGCAGCCTTTTTCATTTACTTTTGGCCTTCTTGGAGGTGCCAGAGGAGGAACTTCAGTATTAAGGGTGTTGAAAATAGCTAGTAAAGCAGAAGCCAATGCTAATAAACAGTTTTGGAAGTACTATGAGTGGTTTAAGCATAGTCTGGATTATTGTTATTACTGTGTTAAATCACAGCAATCAAATGGCCAAGCATTGCTTTGAATGATTAAGTGGAACGGCCGTCAATGAAAAGCCTTCAGGCTGCAAAGCAGATGCAGGGATGGGTGTGGTCGTGGTCAGCTCTCCCAAACATTACTTTGGATGCTGTTGTAGATACAGGGCAGGGTGTTACATGATATTTTCAGGACCTGGCAGATTTTAGTTTGGTTTGGATGTTTTTTATGTGCCTTGGCAGGCATGTGTATCCCTGCAGCCATACAGCACTCTGCATTAATAGCTGAAGTAACACCTACTGGTGAGGCAGAGTCAATCAGCAACAGGCTGCTGTTGACTCATGACTTCAGTTGACTCATGATGCCATTGAGCTTTGAGGGTCACTTTTGTTCCCACCCTGAAGGCCAGTGCCGGTTCCTGTCATGAATTCGAGTACCCATTGATTAAGAAAGTAGATGATGTGCTTTGTGGACAAGTGAGCCAGGGCCTTTAAGGAAGATATGGCAGGGCCTTGTATTATTCCCATCAGTTAATTAAGTTAATTAAAATTATTTATTCATGTTTCTAATAGTCTACACCCAGGGTTTTAGATAGATTGTACTAATAATAGAGTTGTAGAACCATAGAATCGAATCATCTAAGTTGGAAAAGACTTTTAAGATCATCAAGTCCAAACCACTGAGCTCAGTCTGTCATTGAGTCCAATACAGAGCTCAGTGTATCAAAATGATGCATAAAGATCTCAGAAAGGAAGTGTTTTGTTTCAAACTGCATTCAGACTTTATAATCTTCCTTATATATTTTTGTCTCTCCTGGAAGAGCCTGGAAAAACAGACGAGGCTTGAAATATGCCAGATCTGGGTATTGTCACATGAGGGTGGCACCACATGCCAGATAAAGGAATTTTTAGATCAGATTTAAAGAAACAATAATGAAAGAGAGCATTTTGATCCTGGAAATCCTGGAATTTAGAAGGTAAAAAAGTATCAGAAGCATTTCTATGGTGTAATTTAAAACAGTCTTGACTGTTAAACTGGCTTGAAAGGGAAGGAATGTTGCAGCATCTTTAAAGATAGGTATCTCAGTATGATCCACTTTAGTTTTACAAATATTAAGTCATTTAGCTTATCATCCTATGCATGATGGTGATAGATATGAGAATAGCTCATTCTTTTTTAAATCTGTAACTTGTTAAAATGATTTGCCATCCTTTTCCAAGCTACTGTACAGGAACTCAGGCTGGTAAAAGCTATGAAATCTTTCAGGCAAACAATGATTTGCTAATACTAATATTAAATACAAATGCTGATGGCACAATTTGATTTCTCCTGTGTGGGTGCAGAAGATATGGCTGTGTTAAGCATATTCCACCATGCCTAAAGGAACCATCTGTCTTGAGCTGCTTGGTTGTCCATACAGCAACCAATTAAATTCGGATTCTAATATCTGGACCTATTTCAACAGTGCTTCAGTTTTATTGCCTTCAGAAAGGCACGAGAGAAGGGTAGGTACTACTTAAAACAGTGTATTTAAAATTTTGATACATGTTGTTGTTCATATGTTTTACTGTTTTCTTGTTCATCATCCACAGATTAAACTTCTCATCTTCACGCACTGTTGAACGAGTGGTTTTCACACGTTCGCAGTCATGCATTTCTGCTGGCCTGTTTCATTCAGGTGATCATATCTTTGCACCTTTAGCTGAAAATACTATGAGGATGATGTTTATTTTCTTGTTTAGTGTGATTTCATGGATGAGAGGCTGGAAAACACTCTTGCCATTCCAAGTAAGGATTAAACCAAAACTGGTCTATACCTTAACTCACAGCTCCTTTCGAAACGTTTCACATGTGAAGTATATTGCCCTTTTCCCAGCAATATCCCTGATTGCAGCAACAAGATCTGTAAACTGCAAATGCATTGGGAGAGAAGCAATAACATCCAGCTTGCTGCAAGGTCCTAGTAGAACAGATAATGGGCAGGCACAGTGGGAATATGTCTACATTTTGATAAATCTTCATCTACTGTACTTGGATTTCACTTTTGCTATAACAAAATGTCTCTCAGTAATATTTCTCTCACTATAATTTTGCCGAAACTATCACCTTGAGAGGCTCCAATGGAGCTTTTGGAGCTCTTTGTGAACTTTGATGTAAAGCTCTCCTGCAGTGAGAGATCAGAACTGCCATGTGTAAAAGTAGAGACTCCTTTGAGAGCACTTTTGTAGGAAACAGATGCTTTTCTGTCTCAAAAGTTTTAAACAAAATTGTATTGAGTTAAATGTAGTGTAGGACTTAGGTATTTCCTTGGGTGATGTCACCAGATTATTTTTGGACTTATAGCCTCCCACAAAAACCCCATATCAACATTACTTGCAAGTCATGGGCACAGTAAAATGTAAAAGATTAAAAAAAAAAATTCTCTTTGTTACTAAATGGATGTTATTATCAGGGAAACCTGAATTTCAAACTTCAAGAGATATCAATGTTTGCATTAATTAATAATATTTAATTGGTAATATTATACTACTCATTAGAATAAAAAGAGAAAACTGGTTGGCAGGTTAAAAGATTCTATAGTATGAAAATTAGGCTTGACTGCAAGCATTTACATGTGTGAGAATTCCTACAGGACTCCTTAAGTTCAGTTGAATTACTTATGCATAAACCACAGTAAGTGTTTACAGTACCTGACCTTAAATCAAGGATTGTTTTTTTTTTTTTAAGCTATCTGTGGTATACCCTTTAACTATGTCGGGATTTGGCACTTCATTTTAAAATGTGCCAAGCCACTGATGTTGTTTAAACTTCCTTCAGAGCTGGAAAGAAATGCACTGATTGATAAATTGAAACATTGCACAACAAAAGGTCTCCTTCTACTTGTACTTCAGTGTATTTTCTGGAACTTTTTATCACATTAGATCTTTTGGGATTGTTTTTTGATTTAGCATGTTTGCTTTCTTAGCTTTATTCAGGCACTTACCTGTTAATCAGTGAGCAAATAGTCAACGTTATATAACCACTTGCCCTTCCTAGCATCATTTGTATCCAGTTCTGTGAAAAGCCTGTGATCAAGGACTTGTGTTGCATTGTAAATTCACTCCATTTACATGACATAAATTTATTTTGAGTAGTGTCCTTGCAGAAAACAGTAATTTCAACATAACCTGCATTTGTTGTGGGAATCCCAGAGCAGTGACATTTCCTGAAAATTTGTAATACTGAATTGGCTGTCTATAAAAGTTGAGCATGTTTTCCCTAAAGTCACAAAAAATTATGAAAGCTATATTGGTTTCCTGCAGCCTGACTGTACTTAGTTTTTATTGCTTCCTGAGCCCATGAGAAAATCCATAATACACTTAAAACTGTTACTTTCATCATTCCAAGCCTTAGATGCTGGTGTGTTGGCTTCTGCTCTCTTTCTGGAGGTGATAAAAGGCTCAGTCCCATGAAGTGCTGCCCTTCTTGTGGTTCTGCTGATCGGTGTGAAGTTGGAGGGCACAGAAATTTCTAGTTGTTGTTCAGCTTTGGGCAATAAGGATCCTTAACTGGATCATCAAATCTGAGTAGCTTTACAGTTTTTGTTGTGAGCACTGAAATTCCCATTATAGTTACTATGGCCAAGATATACCTGGAAATACTCAGGGGTGTAGCAGAGGGTAACTCACTTCCATCTGTATGAGACAAGACTGTTAGCTGTGGGAATGTAGTGGATGTAAGGAGGTCTTTAGTATGTTGAGATATTAAGACAGTTTAGAATACATATCAGATAAAAATACAAAGTGCTTTTATTACAGGAGCTGGACTTGATGGACTTGATCCTTGTCCCTTCCAACTTTGGTTTAACTATGATTCTATGATACACTGCCCCTCCATCCGCCAAAAATCATCCCTTGCATTTGCAAATATAAGATTTTTTGAAAAGGGGAAATGGCACCAAAAAACCCCAAGTCAACAAGAAAAAGCAGATTCAGAGTGTTGGTGAGCAATAGAAAGGAGTTAAGTGTCCATTTATAAGTAATTTCATCTGTTACGTTAGTACAGGCTCTTTTTATTTTGTTCTGCTTTTAAGCCAACACTGAGACTTATCAAAAGATTGCATTGGGGAAAAATCTCCTGGAGCATTTTTCTCATATACTGTAGCTTAAAAAGAATGTGTGAAATTCAAGATTGGAAAGTATTATACAAAAGTAGTTTTTCCTTTTTTTTTTTTTTTTAAACACTTTTTTCCTCAAACCTACTTCTCTACCAAAGTGTTTTTTCCCACATGGCTCCAAAGGAAAAATGACATCAAATGGTAAAATCCTGTTGTATGTTATTTCCAGAAGAATCCGTGGAAATATTGAATATTATTTTATCATTTGCACTGTAATGTTCCATTTTAACAAGGAGCAACATACTGAAGAGTATTCAGTTGCTGAATACTTGATGGTAAGCAAAAGCTGATGTTTCTGTGAATATTACAAAGCGCTTAGGAATTTGTAGCACCTCAGATCTCTTGTACGATAATAGAAGTTAGAAATGGAAAACTCTTGTTGTATCAGCTTGACCATCTCCCTGACCACCAGATTTTAGTCTTCATTGTGGTACTGATTTGCAAATGTCATAAGCCATGTGGCTTCTCTCTCCAGGGAGAAGACATGGCATTAAGGCAGCCTTGAATATTCCTTTCCTTGACTTCATCTTCTTGATCCTCTTTCATATCTCTTTGTTTCACTGAACAATTCCTGATGTAGCTTTGCCTTTAGCTATTTTGTTTCTCTTTCTTCTGTTCTCTGCAAGATCACACAATTATTTATGCTGTTCTTTTTGGAATTTCTTCTATTTTGTTGTATCTTTCTGGTACTTAGGAGCCATGGGCTTCTGTGTACTGTAGGCTATAATGAACATGCTGGAAATCTCTACTGGAGAAACTGATGTTTATGTATGAAGGTACTGCGTTGTTTTGTGGCCCTACAAGTTAGACTCATACAAAAAGCACAGCACAGGCCCTAAGTACAAGTTTGTATGAGACTCTTTATTCATGAAAAAGTGAGGGTTTTTTTTTCCCCCTATAAACTTAGTAGACTTTTTATTCTGTGTTTTACTGAAGGTGGTGTTGGATAAAGCTGCCTGTACTTTGTATGGATGTATCAGATAAATTTGTTGAAAGCTTCATTCTAACAATGATATCATGCATATTAAGAGGACAACTGCACTATTTTGACTTAAGTTACAGGTACACACTAACAAGAGTAGAGGTCTGTGAATAACTGGTTGGTTTGGAGGTTTTTTTTGAAGTTTCTGACTTGAAGATAAAAGATTGGAAAATTTGTTTTTTGGGACAAGCTCCAATGACTTATTCAGGATTTTTTTTTTTCTCCTAAAAGAAGTATTTCACTTAGACTTCATATCAACTAACTTATTTTTTAAAAATATATTCAAGGAAGTTTATTTGCAATGCTTCAGTGTGAAATGAAAATTCAAAGGATTTTGAAAATATTAAAAATGCTGTATTTATTTAATTTTTAGCCAAATTGTTCTGATAAATTCAGCAGAAATTTGACTGATGATTTATTTAACCTGTACTTAGAGATTTCAAATGAAAATAATCTCAGTTGAAAAGTTTTCTCAGTATTAGCTCAAGTGACATTATGTAGATGAGGAATGTTGAATGTTTGTAGGTCTTCAAGATGTCAATTATGAGCTGCAGCCAACCTGTAGGAGTAGAAATTGACTGTAATATATACATAGTATCCGTGAAGGCTCTTAGATCTTCCTGCAGGCAGACACTGGGTGGTTGTCTCCAGGAGCAGGATTCACTGCCATTCATATGAAAATGGTGGAAAATCTTGCCCTAAAGCTAACCTACCCCTGGAGTTTTGTCTATCTGTCACGGTGATCGAAGATAAAGGATTTGTTAATAGTCAGCTGGCTGGTCGTCTGTCTGGGAAATCAACACAGCAGCACAACGAATCAGGCAGGCAAAAGACTGATTGCTATGGCATTGCTTCTCCCCAGGAAAAAGCCAAGAGCTATGTCTACACAAAAAAGACCCTGGTTTTAATATATTATAGTCTATTTAATCTCAAGGTACATGGTCCAAGTCGATTTTTTTTTCTGAAAGCAAATTCTTAAAGACCCAACATTTCTGAAAAGTTTAATAGGATTGTGGGTTGCAGTGAATGGGAAGATATAGGCATGATGAAGAATGAATTGAAGCAATGGCATTTGTATGGCCATAATTACTTAAATTTTAGGTTTGTATTGTGCATATTTGGCTTAGAAGCCACTGAATTAATTTACCACCCTGACAAAGGCTGATAGGTGATTAGAAAGAGGGCAGGTTTGGCCACTGAAAAGCAAACTCATTTGTAGGATTTACTTCCTGGCAAGAAATATCTGTTCCAGCTGAAATGTGTCATTTTTGACTTCTTGAGATCATCTCTAAATGAAAATAATCAATTTTCAAAACCTTTGCAAGATTTCCAAGAAAAATGCCCGGGATTTGGTAGATGATTGAGAGAAGTCAGATATTTGGAGAAAATGAGCATTTTTCATCCAAAATTTTGGCTTCATCAAAATTATGCTTCCTACAGTAGTGATCAAAGACATCATTTTAGATAGGTAACTGCTTTTTAAACAGCTTGTCATCCTACAAGCATATTCAGTTTGCCCTGTAATAATTTTTGGATTTTGGATTTTTTTGTTGTTGTTCCTAAGTGGAACTTAAAACACTGTTATTAGAGTGCTGTTCACAGAGGTCTACATTGCTTCTAATCAACTAACATCCCATTCCTCTTGATTTCCTTAATATCTATATATGTAAGCTGGATTTGGTGTTCTGACAGTTCCTTGGTTCTTAGAGAATGTGTTTATTCCAACTCCGTGTGTATGGGGAGTGTGTGTGTGTGTATTTATATGTACACATGTATGTAACTGGGTCATTAGAAGAAGTAGTTGTTCACCTTGGGAAATTTTAGTGATGCCACTGGATGTTTTTCCTATTGTTCAAATTTGATAACTTTACATGAGAAACTTTTCATGTGTCTTGGACATTTTCCAAATATGAATCAGAAGACCTAAAGAAAGCATACTGAGGGCTACTGAGGGCTAATGCCTAGAGACATGAATGCACAAGAACTTTGTAAGTTGTTTAAAACTTAATTTAAAAAACCCTATGTGGACACTTGGTAAATGTTGCCTTTGTCATTGTTACCTCCTTATTAACTCCATTGTGTTACATGGCTACTACATGTCAGAATGACAAAAGGAAGACTAACAAGGTTTTTGTGAGTTCTGTGGGAATAGACCCTTCTCTTTCCCCAAGGTCAGAGCTGCCCCTTCTACCCCTGCTATTTTGTGGCATTTAGAAACTTAGCAGTGGATACCTTCCTGTAGGTTGGATTTGTCATGTTAGTCACAGTTAGTGGGGGGCACATTTACAGTGATGGAAACGGTTGTTTCACATTATCCACCCTGTGATGTATATGGTCCCTCAGGACAAAGCAAAGTTCACTGAATGAAGCCCTTTCTCTCAGTCACACTAAATGAAAAACAAATTTATTTGTTTTACACAATTCTTTAATGAATGAGTCAGCCATGCTTCCCACTTATTCAGCTACCGTCACTCCACTTTCTGATACAAAAATCTGAGCATTTTTAAATTATGTGTGCAGTGGTCAGTGACTCACTGGTGACTTGGGGAGGCAATGCTGAGGCCCACTCTCAGCTTATTAGTCCATTAAAAGTGATACAGAATGCCCATAAAGTCCAGTTTCTCCCATTAAAGCAGTATAAGAAAGTTTGTAGCTTGTCGATTTTACAATAATCCATTTTGCACTCCTACTAAACTGTGTCTGCTTGATAAACAAGACTGTTGCTTTTCTCAACTTTTTGAAAAGCCCTTTGGATTGTGCTTACAGAACGGAGGTTAAATACTAAGAAAAAGGAAGCTGTATACATTTCCTCTAGGAGTTTATAATGATAAAGAAAATTATTAGTAATGAATAGATGGGCCTTCTTGGAAGAAGAATTATGATTTTCAGAAATTTGACTTAAAGGTGCTGGGAAAAATCTGTCATCTATTGTTAACAAAAAAGCAAAAAGCTATTAACTTTGGTCATTTGGAACATTTACTTTTGGATCCAAAATTTTATGAAAAACAGTTACTTTAAAGCTGTAGTTTGTTCTAAAGCTGTCTTATGTCAGGTCTAGAAATAGCAATACTAACCATTAGGCCATGAGACGGGGTGGGTTTTTTTTCCTCTTTTAGGTGGGAATAGCTGAAGAACAGGGTGCCTCCCTTTTCTAACTTAATCTGAACTCAAAATAACTTTTGTCTTGTTATAACAGCTCTTTTCTGAGTCATTGTATGAAAAAGAGACTGGAAGTATTGGATATCATAGATCAAACACTTCAAAGCCAACTTTGACTTAGCTTTATGCATGCTTTAGAGTAGACTAATGTACAATAGTATCCAGGAAACTGAGCCAGTAATTCATAAGGGTCCAAAATGTTTTCCTGAGGATGAATCATAGCAGCATAAATGATAGGATTGGAGAAGATCCTTTAGGTCATCCAATTCAAAACCTGTGTATCTTCCTTTTCAGTAATCCCCACTAGGATTTCATCTGCCCTATCTCTGCAAACTTCCCATATCCCTGACTCAGCCACCTCCCTGGGTAGTTTCTTCCATTGCCTAATTATTTAACCTGAACATCTTTAAACCTTATACCATCATGCCTAGTGTGAATAATTTATGACTACAGAAAATGATTCTTTCTCCTCCCTTCTGCCATCATGCTCAAATATCATCTCTCCCTTTAAATGTGTCATTGGTTTTTTTTTTTTTTTCTTGTAACTGCATGAATAATAATCCCAGGAAAGTTGGGGTTTTCAGCTGTTTTTGGTGCTTCTGTCACTGTAACTGATTTTCTTTGAACTTTTGGTTTTCAAGACTCAAAAACATTTTGATCTACAAATGAACTTTCTGTGACTCAATGATATGTGTGTATTAAGCCATGCTTTTGAAGAACATGACTGAAGTATTCTGTGTCTTTGTTTATAGAAGCTGCTTTCTTGAGGGTGCTAATTGACAAATACACAACATTTGAGGGGTTTAAGTGACTTTCTTGGTGTCAGCTATACTCAACCTCATGTTACTAATCAGGATATTCATATAATCATTTATGCTTACTCTGTTTTGAAAACTGAACTCCAAAAACTCTTGCAGTTGCTTGGAGTTGCCTACTGCCGAGTTAAAATTTATCATGATTATCTCCAAAAGCAGCTTCCCAGTTTGTAGCTGTGTTGATAAACAGAGGCATAAACCTTTCAGTGTACATTTCTCTAAGTGTATGTGCTCAGACCAGCATTATTGAGATAGGATTTTTGGATGCTCTATAAAATGAGACATTGAGAAATTCTTAATGGGGGATATGAAGATGAAAGGAAGCATTTTATTCCTGATGAAATGAGGTAAAGAAGCCCTAATCTTCAGAATTTCTATTTATACCCTGTATTTTTTAGGATCTGCCTAAGCTTGTCAGAATATGCTAATGAGAAACCTCTCTGATGTTAATTATCTCATCTGCTATAATGTAGAATGCGCCAATTAGATCAATGTGACATTTATGTTGTTCTCCTAGATGACTAATAAATACTGCATGTTGGAAAAAGTACAGGGTAGAGGCGGGAAGGCTGGTTATTGCAAGCTGTGTTTTCCTGATTCTGTATTGCCTCCCATTTTGGAGTTGCACAGTAAAAATAGCTGCAGTCTGTACCTCACCTGTCAGCTCACCTCTCCCACAGTTTACTCATGTAGTAGTTCTTTGATCCATGCAGAAGTATTCCAGGTTCCCTATAGCCATGTACAGTGCTGTGGTGCAAACTTGTGTGAAACCAAGGTAAAGCCTGCTCTGTGCCTTCAGTTCTGCCAGCCAGTAATTACAGTAAATGTGTTAGATTTAGTGGATCCACGGCTTTTCGTGAAAGTAACCCATTCATATGGTTCACTTTGGCATGGCAATTTGTAGAAATACACACAAGGGTTATTTGTAAGAAGTTAATGTCAGGGAAGTAACAGATTTTGAAGACAGTGTCTTGGGTGCCAGGCACTATTTTTTTGGCTCAAATAAATTTTTTTAATATTATAAGTTTATAATTACACTTTAACTTTTAACAGGCCATGTTTTCAGCCTAACAAAGGAAAAAATGCATTAGGATGTTATATCCTTCTCATTGAGAGGTTTTTTTCCCCCAGGTATTTTTGTAAACCTCCCTTCTTTAATTTCTGTTTTGTTATGCTTCTTAGAGGTCCTGTAGCCAGCCATTCCTCAGATGTCAAGAGGCTGAGGGCACTGTGCAGTGGCAGAGTCATGGCTTAAATGTGCAACACTAATGCACAGGTTGGTAGACTCTTGGTCTGTGGTAAATCTGCAGCCATTCTCTTCAGGTACAAAAAGCTGACCATAGTCATAACTCCTTTTTTCTGTTTCTCATTCAGATTATGTGTGTGCCCAGTTTTTATAGGGGTGTGTAGCAACCAGTTTCATAATTCTGGCACTATTTTCCTTGGCTATGGTCAGAAAGCAAGATATTCTCTGGTACTTTTTTTCATGCAGAGCTGTACACAGCTCAACAAAGCTATGTAGTCAGGAACAGTGTTAACTGTAGCTTTACGGTGGTTCTTACACTGCATTGAGCTATGGTGGGTGTTTCACTGCCAGTGCATAACTTAAACACAGATACTCGCTGAGGAACACCCTGCAGAAAGTGGAAAAAGTTAATTTTGTTATTTCCATGGTGCGTTTCAAGGGGTATCTCCTTTTATCTTCTCTCATATTTGTTAATCTCTTAGTCCGAGAGCAATATTTCTTTCTCCTCCCCAGTGTTTGTAGCTCATCTTGCCTTCCTATAATCTACAAGTTTCATTATCTTGCTACCTACCTCCTTCCCCATGACCATTAATGAAACCAGATGGGACCTGCTGCTGGTCCCTTTACCATCCCAGCGTGTGCTACATGACAAGAGCTTTGAACAAAAGAGTGGCCATTCAAGGGCTGACCTTTGGAATCCCAAGTCAGTTCTTAACATGGTACTTTTAACTGTCCTTAAAAAAAAAAGTAGCAACTTCAGTAAGGGGAACTTCTTAGGCCCTTGGGGCCTTGGGCTTCCAGCTGTTGCTGAAACTTTACTGCTTTAGTCTTTTGTATCTCAAGGCTTGAGATAACATTTGTTCCGTTTAGTACCATCACCCATGAAAACCACTGTAAATACTAAAATCCCTAAGCACCAAAAACACTGGAAGTGTAAAATAAAAGCTGGAAAATAAATCTAGATGGTTTTGATCGTGTGAAATTGCATGTATCTAAATGAAAGTGTATTGGTTTAAGTTTATGTAGGCTGTTGCTGCTAAATTCTGTGTGAACATGATTGTGAAAGCAGTTAGGCTGACAGGAGGCTGGTGGCTTTGGTTTAGAGCACTGGATGCTCAAATTTTATCCTGCTGACCTGCTGGATCATTTCATTGTGCATTGGGGGATTTCAGCCTTCTTCAGAGAAGAAGGAAAAAAAACATATTAACACAAACCTCATAAAATCTGTGTGTTATTATTACTCATATATCATTTGGAGATGAAACATATTAACACAAACCTCATAAAATCTGTGTTATTATTACTCATATATCATTTGGAGATAGTGCCAATTTATTTTGGTTTGCTTACATTAATTACAAAAGGATTTAAGTTAAATAATTTTCAATCTATAGTAAGAGTGCATATGTAAGAAACTGCTGGATGAAATAACCACTTTTAATTTTAGTCATTCAAGTATGTGTGTGTACAATTTTGTTGTGATTATCCACTGTTTTCTTTCCCCTAAGATATTTGAAGCAACTTCTTATGAGTCTCTACCCCCTTTTCCAATTCTGTCAGGTTCATTATTGCAAAGATTATTATCCTATCCAAGACTGATTAATATCTTTTCCTCTTGCCCAAGCTGATAGTCATATATATATACATATATATATATATACACATATATATATATGTAAAAGTGTATCCTAATGAGTGTATGCATTCAATTTTCTATTGTTTTGCAGCTTGTATTGTCATTTTTTTCCCAGAAAAAGGGACAGGATAAATGCAAGTAGATTGGAGTAACTGTGTCTCAGATCATATGCCCAGTTGTTCTCTGTAATTTTGTTCTGATGCAAAAGTAGTCCATGATTTTGTAATTTCAACTGTCATTGTCCATGATATGCATAGAAAAGCTGATGTGAAATTCCCTTTATTGCCTTAATTTTTTTTTATTTTCTGAACTTGCAAGTGCTTGAATTTGCAAGTTAAGCATTTTTATCTTAACTGTTTTGCATGTAATAAATTGTTTCCTCCAGCTATAACCAAGGCTTTCACAAACTGGTGGAATCAACAATGTAGTGCATGTAGTTGCCAACTACACTAAATTTTTAAGCATCTTGTTTTTGCTTTACAGGTTTGTCTGAGGATGCAGCAGAGGAAACAAAAAGCCATGAACTCTGAAGATTACCCTCAGGAGAAATTTCTATCTGATGCCAGATGCATTTATAATGCAGCAGTACCAATCCGTTTTACTCTGTATGGATTTTAGCTTCCAGAAGGAGAGGACTGTACTAATTTATATGAAAACAAAAAAGTTCCACTCTAATAATTTGGTTGGGTCTCCCTGCCGGCTACTATCATCCTTTCTGTGAGCAAAGTTTAAGCACTTACCCAACTGTGGTAGGGGTGTTGTGTTGTGTTTTGTGATATATCATCCCTTTCTAAGGATTCAGTTGATTGATCAAAGACTGTTTATACATAGTTAAAAGCAACCTTTGTTTCAGGATATGTTTTGTCCTTTTAAGAAAGATATTCTGAGCTGTACCTCCCTTTGAGATTATATTAACATTTGTTATATCACAGTTTTGACAAAAGATAACTATCTTGTTTCCTCCTGTACTAACATTCATGATTCCAGACAGCTGAATTCACCACCAGGAGAAAAACTGGTAATCCATCAACTCTTCC
>NW_008238330.1:8102019-8118609 GCF_000691975.1 Corvus brachyrhynchos | reverse complement strand
AGTAAAATATGGTTACTGGACATAAAGGGCAAACCCTTTTGCCATTAACTATGTCACTATGAATGGGAATAAAGTTTACACTGGAAGTACCTTGAGCGCAGCAACACATGGATCTTTTTATGGTTACCTGTGATTTCTGCTTTTCTTGTCAATCAGTCTGTTCTAGTTATGGGTAAGATTTTCAAAAGTGACTAACAATTTTTGAGTGCCTTAATTTTTATTAATCCAGTTGGAGGGTGCTTTGGGTGTTGTGTATTTAGAAAGTGCTGGGTATTAACCTTCTGCAGGTCAGACTCATGAAAAGGTGCCTGAAATGCACCCAACTGAGGCAAACTTTGGGACTACCTTGGCCTAGAGTTTGGAAGAGTCAGGCTCGTGTCTGGGTTTCTGAGAGTGAGTTATTACTAAAATACACTTGGAACTGAAAATAACTCAGACCGAGTTATGGTCAAGCATATAAACAGGCATTTGAACAAGGCCTCTCCTGGCTGTTGCTAGTTCATACCAAAATATAAGTTGCAGTCTCTTGGATGGCAGATACAAAACGCACTGATAGCCCCAGTTTAGTCTGTGGCACGTGCAGTCGCATGAGCCATCTCCACATCCCACACTCCCATTGGTTTCCTCAACAGGGGTTCACCAGCTCCTGTTCTAGCTGTAGTAAAGGTCCCTCCAACTCACTTTTGTGCTGTTTCAGAAGAAGTTGTAACAGTTGCTGTGGTCAATGCTAGCTTGATCTATGGATAATATGGAGACAAGATTTTTCAGAATGTCTTAAGCCATCAACCTTCATCATCTCTGTATCTACTTTCAACTTCCTTGCACCCCCTCCTAAAACAAAACCAGCTTTGCACAACTTGTGCATCTGCTGTTTAACCCTCTGGTCCTACTCTGGCTCAGTACACAATGTAACTGTTTCAAGAAGCCTTTTTCAACATGTTAGCTATTAAATAGAGCTCAGTAGCCACGGAACTGGGTAAAGCCTCTGATACCTCTAGGGCTGAAGTGAGCTCTAACTCCCAACAAAAATGACTCTGTCCCCCAGGAGACCTCAGATATATCTACAAGTTGTGGGGCCAGAAATCTTGCTTCTTTCCCAGGAAAGAAAAATCCTACCCCCTGCTTATTATGGAGTGATTCTACTCTCTGAGTTTTCTTCACTCTGATCCCTCCCCTGTGGTTTTTGTCAGGAGGGTGGTATCCAACCCATTGTCAAGGTACCCTGCTGCGCTGTGAAAATTACACAATAAAATAATCTCCTGTAGTCTCTGCACACACCTCAGTGACCAAAGAAAATCCATGGAGAACTAATCAATTACTGTAGCTATTAGGCTTAAACGTTAACTATAGATCTCAAATCTTCTTTTGTCCTCTTGTCAGCGGCTACTAGGGAATCTAGAAAAATCAAGCACAGTTACTACAGAAAGCCTGTACCATAACGGTGGAGAATGCTGGACCAAAGAATCCTAAACTATAAGGATATAATATAGCCGGAAAGTACGCTGCTATGAGACTTCTGTGAAATGTATTACTCTGTCATGATTCCCATTATTGAATGTGATCCCAGTACTCAGAGCTGCCTGCTTCGTTTGGACTTGAGGGTAAATGACAAGTAGGCACTCAGGTCAATTTTATAATCCACTCTTATTTAAGTTATTTTCTGTCATTTTAAGATGTAATGCTCAGAAGCACTCTTATTTGCCTTTTCTGCTCCATGCTTTGCAAACCAAGGTCTCATGAGAACAGTTTTACAAAAATGAGAAAATATACTGGTAATAAAGGGAGAGGGGGGAAGGAAGGAAAAGGTAGAACTGTCTATAGTAGTAAAGTATGACCTCTTTGTATACTGTGCTAAATTGAAGTATTTGACAGTATCATCAAGATTTAAAAGTTGCATTGAATAAAAATTACTTAGTTTCTCCCAATGCCAAATAGTCCATCTAATTCAGAGGAAGGAAGTAATTGAAATGTAGTCATTTATGCAGCAGCCTAAGAGGAAATATTGTAAAGTAATTCTTAGCAGTTCTCAAATGTAGTTTGAAATTTTAAGAAAGTTCTTTTTGACTGGAAAAAAATGAGGCCAATTACAGGAAGTTTGGAAGCTAGAGAGGTGTAAGGAATGTAAGGAAACCATGCTAGTTTGGGGGGACCATGTGTTTCGTTCTCATCAGTGATCCTTCTGAGGCTGAGAGAGGCACTGGTGGCCAGTCAAACTGTTCTGACCAGGATTTTAGAGTAATGCCTAAATGCCTGTCAGCTCTTCTGGTCAGCTTAAATATGCAGCCTATCTGCACGTTTAGCTATTCGAGTAGGGTTTTTTATGGTTAAGTGGCTCACAGAGTAAAATCAATTTTAAATGACAATTTTATTGGAAATAAATCTAAAAGGAATTTTGTGACATTTTGAAAATAACACTGTGAGTCATGGCATCTTTATTATCTAGAACTTTGAAATACATTTTCTAAAATAAGTCCTAAAATAAAGTTATATATTCTTCTGTTAAACAGGTAACTACTTCTAAAGTTTATTTTCATGGTTGAAGTTTATTTTCAGAATGTTATTGTCCAATGGCTTTTCTTTAATTTTGTTTTTCTGCCATTGCATTTTAGAAAAACAGATTAAAACAATTACTACTCTGATGACCAAAATCTGGAGGTCTGGATGCTGCTCATCTTTTGGGCTTTGTACACAATGCTGAGTTCAAACTAAGACAGTGGTTTCCAGCCCCAGATTCATTCTTCTGTCCAACTATTATTCAACTGTGACGCAGAAAAACATTTCTCTACTTTCAGGGGGTTGGGCTTTGCTTTATAATGTCTTGCTATTTTCTCTTCTTCAGCATTTACTGTCCAGAGAGAATTAGAGATAAGTTTCAATATTCTTTTATAAACTGAAATTTGTTGAGCAGAGGTTGTATTTCTATGTGAAGTTCTTCCAGCATTGGAAAAAAAAAAAAAAATTACAGGGTATGCATCATATTGAATAAGTATCTTTCCTTCTTACCAGAATCTTCTATTTATAAATAATCTATTAAAAAAAACCCTAGTGCAAAAATACTGTAAAATATATGACATACTCCTGAAACCAAGCTTCTGCATGACTTCTTAATTTGAAATTAGCCTTGAGTTTCCCACAGCTTAGTTTGCTGTCACCCCTTTACATCTCGTTTCTTTCTTCATTTACTCCTTTATAGAATAAGGTTGCTCCAGTGGTTATGTGGTATCTTCATGTGCTGTTGGCAGGTGACTCTAGCTCCTTTGCAGCTCAAAAGTAAAGTTTGCACAGCATTATGCTGCTTCATGAGCCTTGATCCTCTTGAGGGGACATGCCCACGGGGCCAGGCTTATAATTAACAAAATTCACCCAAGCTGGAAGTGGTTATGAATGCATTGTTTCAATGAGAATTTATCCTAATATTCTAGTAGATGAAGTTCAACTCAAGTTTGTTACTCATATAAACACTGAAAAAATTTGCTTGTTTTAGAGTCTTGGACTGCCTCTCTATTTTTTTTTGTCCCCTGTCTTGTAAATTCTTATAATAGTCAGCAGTATTAGGAATTATTATTTCTGTCCTCCTTTTCAAGACAGCTGGTTCTTGCTGCATAGAAGCTGCTAACTTGGAGGAATGTGCTTTTTCCAGGAGACCAGCAGATCACAGCAGAGATACTTAGCACTTCTATTTGCATTAAATGTATGGCAAGTGATGTAGTTAATTATGAAATGGAAGCACAACCCAGCTAATTGAATTTACCTGGTCTTCTCTGACAAGATGTCCTGACTGCTCCATCTTTACATCTCCCATATCAAGGAGTATGAACAAATGCAACATGAACATACATTTAAATAAGTATAATTGTTATTTTAAAATACTGTGGTATTTTTAAAGAGTTTCATGTTGTTGAAATCAGGAAAGGGAGTAAAATACCGATTTATTTTCATGTGCAGTTATTGTAGGCTGATGTTTCTTTTGCATGTATTGCTATGTGCCTGGATTTACTGTGTCTGTAAGAGGCATTCATGCTTGCAGATTTCCGTATCCATTCTTGTGCTTTAAATGACAGGATTGAGCAAAATCCTGCTTATGTATCAGGTAAAAATTTGTGAAAGTAAGCAGCAGCCCTGGAAGAGATCCCCACCCTGAGACTACACCATGTAAATTGATGTTAACTCTGATGGGAGTGTTTCCCATTTGGTATAGCATCAACATATTGTATCATTCATTTGTTTGCTAGCACCACTTCAACACTACACTGTCATCATAAAAAATGTTCCTTTGGGAGATTACTTTTTGCAAAACCAGTTAGTGCTCTAGAAAAATGTGATAACAGTGTTTGATAAGATATTTCAATTCATCTTTTTAAGCAGAATAGAGACTTGGAGTGCTTCCTAAGTGGGAATGATCAATGGCAATCGTAGCTTGCCCTCCACCACAGCTCCAGCAGACTGACAGTACATTCAGCTGCAGAAACAAGATAAAAGCTGTTCCAGTGGTGTAAGCTGCTGCCTGGCCTGAAATCTTGAAGGGAGGCCAGTCATCCTGAATCATTACTGTAACCTGATTAGAGGCCCAAATCTACTTTTGATAAATTTAAGTGACTATTTTGCCATTGATTTTGACAGGAGAGCATCCATAGTCTTCTAGTGGGGGCTACATGTCAAAATAAGGTGACATGTAAGCACCATTGAACTCCTAGTTAGATGATACAATAAATTATGAGAGTCTCTCCAAAAGGTACTATTCCCAAAATACAATATGTGTGAGGCTCAGCTAGTGGGTATTCATTAAATAGCTGCCACACTGCACCCTAGAAGTGATTGCTTCTCTGCGGAGAGTGATGCTGCATGTGAAATAGGCCCTGGCAAAATAAAACTCCAGAGCATTTTATTCCTGTTACTTCAGCCACTTATAGATGAAGTCACTCTTTGGATGATGATAGCAGCTTTTCAACAATCATAGCAACACTAATAAATAGTGTAGGAAATCAAGCAATGAGCACCATGCTCTCCCTCTGCTCCTCAACCAAGAGAATGGGAAAGGAAGTATTTCAGCACACACTGTATTAAGAAGAATGAACTTAATCTGAGGTTTGATCAGCACAAAGCTTGGCTCTCTGTCTTTTAAAAAGTTGCGATGGTGTCTCTAAATTGATGCTGTTATTATGATTACTATTTCCTGAATTTCACATACCGTTTAAAAATTGGAAGCTCCAGTGTCCTCTAATTATACTGAGACATTTTATCATTGTTAGTGAATGTAGCACAGGTGCTATTCTTAGGCAAGCTTAGGAACCAGCAAAGGTTTTGATCCAAGGATGACTTAGACCAGTCCTCCTTACTTTGTGAAATCTGACGAGACTGTATTGCAAAGTTTACAGTCTCTTTGAGAAAGAAAAGAGTTTTTATTCTATTGATTTTAATACTTCATTCATTTTAAAGGATAGATCAGTCCCACAACATCTTGGAAGTGTTAGAGAATATATGAAAAATTGGTCTATAACAGATGATATTCCAATTCATTGTGAAGCAAGCAGTCAGTAATTAATAGTTACTTCAAATGCTCACAATATTTTATAATCATGGTTGGATTCAATTACAAGAGACATAAAAGGGGATTATTGTACTTTTTCTTTTTTCCCTGATGGCATAATGAAGTCAAGATCCATAAATATTGGAGAACAGTCAAGTTACTGCACATATAACAGGAATTGCTCTTTTCAGATGCCTGGATGTGTAGTGTCTTCCTTCCATTTGAGCGGTGACTGGGCCTATGAACTTGTGAGAACACAGCTTGGTTAATATGGTGTGATTGCTTCTGATCCAGTAGAAACAGAGAGAATTTCTCTTGGCAGTGTATTTGAATGCCCTGTTCAGCATTAACTGGATATTTCATGGTGGTACAACATGATTCTTTCGTCATGACACTGGACTGCCTATTTCAGGGTGCAAGTTTCGAAAGCAGTCAGGAGGAATGTGACTTGTGAGGGGAGAATTTCCCCCATTGTTCTGGGCAACAATATTTCAAATTTAGCGGTTTGTCCCTTCTGGCTGCCATTTAGAAGGCCTGGAAGGAGGAAGAGGAGACCCAAAAAGCTGGATTCCCAGAAGAATTGTGTCCAAGTGCTCCCATGACAGCTGCTACAGAGAAATGGTTTTTTTTTCCTATTTTTGTCTCTTCTTTTATAAAAAACTCATTCCATGGTTAACATTTATTAGCTCATCTCATGGGGAGAGGAGTCTGTCCTTTGCTTTTACTCCATCTTCTCATCATCTGCATTTTTGTAGGTAGCAGTCAACTCTTGCAATCCTGTCATTCATTTCTTTTTCCTTTTGCCTTTTTTCCTACCAAATTCCACTGACTGTAAGTTGATGATTTTGCCCAGCAGCCACTTTGTAGGTGTGTTTTAAAAATCCTGAAAGAAGGGAAATTTGCAGCAAACTGTGTGTTTTGGTTAAACTTTTGAAATACAATGTATCTATTCTTCTCTGGGATGAATAACATTGCTTTCACCATCAGGAAAATAATGAATGGAAAACCAAATGTGCACTAAAGAAGCTGATGATTTTTTTTAAAGGGCTACTGCCCAAGTATGTCATCCAATGGAGGAAAGTTGGTAGCTGCATTGTTTTTCGTACGACAGCTACCCAGACGGTGATGTGATACCTTTTATTGGGCTAAGCAAAGTTAAAATTAGAACTGAGCAAATAAATCCCAATGACTAACAGAGCTTCATGTGTTTAACCTTTCTTGCTGCTCACCAAGATCAACTTTTTCAAGCCTAGCCACTGGTTTTTGGCTTCCAATTTACAGAATGCTGAGAGATGCTAAGCCTGGTGAACTTCCTACCTTCAGCTTGACAATTCGTTTGCGCAAAAATACAGTCTGGTCCTACTTGCTCAGGATCATTGCACTGGCCAGAAAAACAACTTCTACAAATGCTCTTCCACTTGCTTGTCATTGAGAGATATCCAGAACAGAAATCTGAACCCTGAAGTGTTTAGTGGAGTTAGGCTTCTTAGATCTCAAGCCAGTGGGCATGTCCATACCTTGGGGGCTGAGCTTGGAAGTGAATTCAGGCGTTTACCTGTATATTTGTTTACTTGGATCGCTGCTGTAGAGTTGTGGGAGGCTTTGTCATAACATTTATGGAAATCCACGTGCACTGTGATGTTTTGTATAGGAGTTCCTTACCAAAGAATTTCCAGGTTGACTTCTGGTTTGAAATTTGTTTGTCTCTTTCTGGTGATTGTCCTCACTACTGCAAATTTTATTCACCAAGTTTAAAGACAAATTATTCTTTCTCCATATCAATTTTACTCCTGGCTACCTATCCTTCAAATCTGGTTGTGCATAACTGCAAGCAGAGAGAGCAGCACAGCAGAGGTAAGTGGGTGAAACCTCCCATAAATAGCAAAGTTGTATAACTCTCCCTGATTCACCATCCCACGGGTGTGGCAGAACAGCTCCCAAAATGGTAAACTTACTCACCAATGTGGCCAGGGGACATTTTTGTTCAGAAAAACCCCCAGCCATAGGGTATAAGCCAAACGAGCACCCTTCTCCTTCTTAATTTTTTGCGCCTACTTCATCGTTGCTTGAGGCTAGACTGTTAGTCATGTGGCTTCTGAGGTGAACAGATTGTGGGTTTTACTCTCAGCTAGGACAAACCAAATCTGGGTTCAGTCAAGGCTCAGACAGTGTCCCTGTGGTGCCCCAGAGCTGTGCAGCAGCCCCTTCCCCATCTATGCACAGGCTCCTCTGTGCTCCTGAACAGAGCAGAAATGGGAATGGTCAGTTTCACTCCTCAAGGATAAATCTGCTGTTCCAGCACGCAGTCCCAGCAGAGGCTGTGCCAGCTTCCCTTAAAACTCATCGCAGATTCCTCCAGCTCTGTGCCTTCACCTGGTTCATGTCAGAGGTGTTTTCTGGCTCCCCTTTATGTGTTTTCCACCCATTGTAAACTATAGCACTGAGTGGTGCTTAGCAAATACTCATACACTGGTATTAGAGTTTTTTGCCTCTCCTTACAGTTTTCCACACCTCTCTTCATCTTCACTGTGTGCCTATGAGAATATTGTAGCATTACTGTACCACACTCTGTTAGGCTTGGGTCAGTCCCTGTCCTTCCCCTTGCTAAGGCCTGCATTATCAAAACTAACCAATAATTTTTTGGACTGCACTCATTTTTTAATTAAACTTGAGGCCTGTGTCTCAGTGTGGGAACCCAGAAAGTGAGACTCTAGATCTGGAGAAATGGGTTGTGGGAGAATAGAGCTATTGTTGTTTGGCTGCTCCCATGCTCATACCTTTGCAATCTGGCTGGATCCTGCTAGCTGTAAAAAAAAATACTTAGTTTGCATTACACCTCTTCTAGGACAAAACAAAGTATAGTTTTCAGAGCCATCTTTTCTGCCTGATTCTTCTAGTTTGCATCATGTAAATTCAAACTGTCTTGCCTTAATCTTTCTCTGCACTTGGGCCAGCAGCTGAAAGGCTGTGAAAGCATGTGCATTTTATTCTCTGTGTGCTCTGCAGAAACAGCTTTACAAACCACAAGGACTATTTTTAATTAAATGGCCATTTTTTGAAATCCTATCATTACAAAGCTGAGGCTTGATTGTTGTCCTCAGTGTGCTTCATGGCAGCGAAATTCCTGCATTTTGGGAAATGTGCTGTCTATTCGTTCAGCTGGAGTAGATCCAAAAGGAAAGCGTGGAACTGTTGTGAGCGCTGGCTAGTGCTCACAATATTACTTTCCCTAATAGATGGCCTGTATTGTCATTTTGTGAAATGCTCAAATGCCAAGTCATCATGATGTGGATTGTGAGGTGGATTTTTTTAAAATATGGATGCACAGAAATGGTCTTTTAAGAAGTCCAGTTGTTTTCATTACTGCTGGCGCAGCAGAACTGAAAGCAGCTCTACTGTGGGACAGAGAAGCCCTCAATTCTGTAATTTGTTATTTGATATTTTCATTCTTCATAGGAGAATTTATGAAAATAAACACCTACTTCAAAACAAATCTATCAAAGAAAGTAATTGTGGAAGTTAAGAAATGACATCCTGGGTGGTCTCTAGGGAAAGGCTGGGATTCTCCATCTTGCAGTTGTCCCACTCAAGCCATCCAAGTGATGCCAGTGGGCAGCCAAGTCATGCAGCTTTCATGGTGTAATCTGTAAGCACGGAGCAATCTCACATCTTTTCTCCAGAGGTTTCGAGTTGGACTTTTGGGTTTCTCTCCGTTTAGTTTCCATGAAACCACTGTGTCCCAGGGAGGCCTGGGAGACCCTAGGCACTAACAGCTGATTAGCTGAGTTTGTGGATTATTTTAGGTCTGTCACCAGTTGGAATGTGAGAGATAATTAAATGGGGTGGAATGTCCTCAGTAGCTTCTGGACCATGATCAGGTATACCCAGGCCAGAGGTGTGGTTGGCTGGCTGCACAGCACTCACTGCTGCCACTTTTATAAGGCTATGAACCCAAATTTCTGCTCTTGGTGGCTTCCAGAGGTGCAGCTCCCATGGAAGAGGAGACCCATTTCTTGGGTAATCCAACACAAAGTGAACCTTGAACATAGGGGCACTCTGATGCTGCAGTCACCCCACTTTTGAATGGAATTATCCTGGCTTCCTCTGGCCACCTGCTGCAACAAGTGCCTGCAGGAGAGGACCTCTTGCCCATGATGGGGTTAGTCACAATAAACTCCTTGGGACTACTCTAATGTGTGAATGTTTCCAGGGAAAAGGTCTAAATTATGTGGTCTATTAGGATGGTGAGCACTTTCCAAAATACTTTCAGCACCATAATTTTCTCTGTTTAATAATAGCTTTCTTATTTATTATCTGACTTCCATACTGATGCAAGCTACCCTACAGCCATACAGACTGACTTCAATTTAATCCAAACATAAGAATAATAAAGATAATTTGATCAATATTAAAATAATATTTAACAATATTAAAACCAATTAGAATTTTAAGTAACTTGGTAAAGAGGCAGCTCTGTGTTGTTTTTCAAGTTAGCTTAATTAAAACCCCAGATACCTTAAGCCACAAATTCTGTTCTGTCAGAAAATGGTTTATCACCAAGCAGCCTCTCACAAGACGTTTTGTATGTTGGAAGACCTGCCAGCTGCCACCTTAAGACTTCAGAGTCTAGGTTTAAAGATACCTAAAATAAATAGTGTACACCACATGTAAATACATATTGAAAATTCTGTGAAGCCTTAAAATTGTTGATTAATTGTTTTCTTTGGTCACAAGTAATTCAGCTGCCTCTCCTGGGTTTAACCTGCTAATATATACAGGACATGTGACTGATACTTTCCCAAAGTAAATACTATTCCCTGTCTCTGTTCACCTTATGCTTCTAAATGATGTATTTGGAGGTACGCTACTGTCAGACAACTTGGGGATTTGGCAGAAACTCCCTGCAGATTTGTGTAATGACACCAAAAGCCCACCTCTGGCACATTTAATGTTGCTCTCATCTCCTGAAAGAGCCTCAGATAGCTGAGAGGCAGGTAGATGAATTACACTGCCATGTGGAAGTACCTTTTTTTCTCTTGCCCAAGTGGCTCTGTGTTTTCTTTTTGGTGAAGGTCTGAGATTAATCTGACCTGGGTAAATCAGTAGCAAAATGAGATGGGTTTTTAATGAATTTCTGCTTAATTCCTAGTATACTTTCTTATTTCTGCCTTTTTTTTTTTTTCTCTGTGTGTGTATATGTCTCTACTTGGCTTAAGTGTATGCAGAATATCCAGGGTTTAATTAAGCCAGTAGGAGGGGTGGGCAGCTCAGTATAATTGTTAAATCTTGCAGTATTGCTTCTTTAACAATGGTTATATTACTCATTATGAAACTGCGTAACTTGCAAAAATTTAAACAGATCAGTGCATGATTACCCCAGTTTGCTCAGGTGCGTTATTTGAACATATCCTGATGGATGGAACTTTATAAACCTGCTTATGACTGTCGGATCATTGCTTTCTGTATGTGTGGTACTGTCAGTCAGCAGGACTGATCGGGTATTAATGTTTAATTGAGTGTGCTTCACTCAAATCAGAAGCCAAGAAGAAAGGGTAAGGAGGATTTAGTACCTGTACCAGCTGTAATGTTGTATAGCCAATATACTGAAGATAAAAAGTAATAAGTAAATTGATTAAGCTTTGTCTTTGGAAAAGAACAATAAATAGAAGTTCTTTGTAAACTGTCTTTTGTTTCTGGATAAAATAAGGTATGTTGCACTAATTGCAGGGACAGCAGAAGCGAATGTCCTGTACAGCCAAAGCCAGAAGAGTGAAAAGAAAAGCCACATTCTGAGAACAAACCAAGAGACCACTACGCTCGTGTGGGAGGGAGACATTGTGACTTGTGAATTCATTCGCTCGCTCCAAGCTCCGAGCCCGTGGCTCGGGCTAATCGTGGAAGCGGCTCCGGCTCGTCCCGCCCTGGATCCGCGCTCCCAACGCCGCCACCTGCCGGCGGCGGCGCCGCACTGCGCCCGGCCCTGCGCCCGGCCCGCCGGCCTCTCACAGCGGGCGCCTTAAAATTATGTCCCTGAGCCTCCTCTCGCTCCCTTGGCTGGGAATGAGGGCACTCATGTGAAGGAGAGGAGGCTCCGACTCGATGTATTTCGTTCCTCAGACCTCACCTCTGAGTTTTTAAGCGTTTGGTTGTTGTTCAAAAGAATAAACAGTCCTGGGAGAAATTCTGCTGTGAAAGGAGACCAGCAGCGAGGGGAATGAACTCATGGGGTACACTCTTAGGAGGTGAAGTGATGATCTTAGAGGATGCATGCCGTGGAGACTTGTCTTTTAGCAAAAATGCAAGCCTTTGCCTTTCTGTGCTGGATAGAGGCAGATGCTTCTCAACTGGATCCTGGCTGGAAGGAACAATCATCTGTCACAATAAGAATATCTTGTCTTTTGCAGGGGCAGGGGGTGGGATAAAAAATCTCTCTAGTACAGACAGGGTCTGCCCTCATCTGCAATCAGTCAGTCAATCAATCAATCAATCAGTCTTCCATTTTATAGAATGTTTCTTGAGTACTCTTTTTTTTGTTGCACTCATCAAGTAGTAGAACAGGCAGGCAAAATGCAGGGTTTGGTTTGTCTCACAAATCAAAAACAAAGCAGTACTTCATGTATGCCACTCTTCATGTGATTTCATTAGCTCTTATCCTTTATCAGACACAGCAGATGTTCAAGGGTAAATGTAACAAACCCCACATAACTCACACAAAATAATTTTTTTTTTATCTCTGGAAGGCAAGCTATTTACAGCAGTGAAATAACAGAAAGGAGTACCAGCATATGCTGCTTTACTCTGTTTGCTTGGCCTGTGGCCTCTGGAACAGCTTCTGCTGGGAATCCCATCATTAGAACAGCCTCGGCATTTCTGCTGTAATTTACTTCTTTTGTTGTTGTTTTAGCATATTTGATATGGACTATTACAGCAGTCTATTGTCTCCACATTGGAGCCATATTTTCTGCTGCACACAGGCATTTTTCAGTTTGAGGTATGGCTGGTGTTTGTATCCAGTTTAGTTTATGCTGTTTGGTTGGTTTGCTTTTGTATGAATACAGATGATGAGGATAATTTTGAACACTTTTGCAATCAGAAGCTCCCTTTCATAAATTTTTTTTTGAGTTCTTAGAAAATATAATTTAAACAATAGAAGTATGTAAGTATAACTGTGCCAGGACATTCTATGTTAATAAACTTCTAAAATGCTGCTCATTATCTTTATCTTGCCACAAATAAATTAAATGCTTTGCATGTTCCAGGGGTTTATGGAAAACTGTCAAAATTATTACTTGTTTGATAAAATTTATAAACATTTATGCAAGTAAGTCTCACTGTAAATTTTAGATACTTTCTTGTACTTTCCTTTTATTTAAAGACTTTGACCATATGTGATTTTTAATCCTGTTACAGTTTTAAAACCTCTTGGTGTGGTCTCCAGACCTTGCTTGCATCCATTTAAGTTTTCTGAATATTTTGCAGAAGGAGAACTTTGTCAGGAGCACCTCTTTGACGTAATCAGGCCAGTCTCAAGGTTTATTAGGAGAAGACGTGGCTGTGCAAGAAATACTGTTTGCCCCCACTGGCAGATACTCTTAACTTTAAAACAAGATTAAGCATTGAAATGAATGAACATGCAAAAGCATTTCAAAGGCTGCAGCCCACTCAGTACTGAGGAATGAACTGTAAACTCCCAGCTGCTCTCCTGCAGGAAAGTGCCATGTCTTCATCACAATCCTATGAGTTACTACTGAGTTTCTCAATTGCTGTGTGCTGATGCACCATGATAGTAAAACACTTTCCCAAATTACAGGTCTCTCTGCAAGAATTTTCAGGGCTGAAGCTTATCAGACCCATGCCTCCAACTACAGCAAATGTGTTCGCCCTGACCTTTGTTTTGATGGTGTAAGGTACTGGATAGAGAGTTCCTTATCTTTTGCAAGTTGTTAATAACAATAGAAATGTGTAAGCTTGATCAGATATGCAAACCAGCTTCAGTACCTTGTAAATGTATAATTGTTTAGCAAGCCAGAACTGGAAACAGCAAGTTGTGCCAATTTACAGAGCCTTCAATACAGTGTATATCTCGGTCATATTTTCTTCTTTATGCTTAGAGTCTCATAAACACAAATAAACTGTGTTAAAATAATGTATAACAACATAAAAGTAATAAAAGCAGGGACACTCGCAGTGCTGATGTACATGTCGCATGTTCATTGCACTCTTTCTTGCATGGTAGGGAAACCCTACGACAATCTATGCCCAAGACTTAGAAAAGCAACTTCCCAAAAAAAAGAAAAAAAAAAGGAAAAGATATGCGAATTCTAATGACTCATTGCCTTCTACCACTTCTGGAAGAATTCCCTAGCCCATGAAGAATGGCTCTCCTAGTGATTTTGACTTGCCAGTAAAAGATAATCATGAAGAGAGATGTGAATGTGATCCCTGTCTTCTTCACTGTTGCTGTTGTTAACCATAGAGCTTTGTTTTTCTTTTTTAGGTGGGTGCTGGGTGACCAGGTAATGTATGACATTCTCTTATGGCTGACCACTGGGAAAGCATCCCTGGAGAAGCAGCTGAGCTTCATACAAAGTGGTAATTGTGAACAGCTACTGCTCCATCAACTGGATGAGCCCAGGCCGACCACTGAACAGAACTAATGAATGTATCCTTTCAATAACAACTGATACCGTGTAATGCTTATACGAAAGAGGTAAGTGGTTTGATGACATGACTTCTGTTTTAGCTGCTGGCATACCACAAAATCTCTGTACGTATCTGATAGCAGGACACTGTTTTCAGTGTGACCCTCTGATTTTGCTAAAATGACCACAGCTTTGAATGTTGCTTGGAAAAATAAGTGCCTCTTCAAACAGGGATGCAAAAGGAAAAAACAATAAGTGTCCCACCTTGAAATTTAACACAACGTTACAACCAAAAAGGATGCTGATCCCTGATAAAGCAGGCTTGGGAGAGTGAGTAAGGGAGAGATAAAAAGCCAAGACAGACCTGTAGCACTGAGTGGGTAAAGCTAAGGTGGGGGAGGATTAAGATGGTATATTTCCCTCCCAGGCTGGGTTTTACTTCATGAGAGATTTAAATGAGAGAGTGATCTTCCCCTATGATATGTCATCATTATCAATATCAAGGAAGTAACAAAGGCTCCTGCTAAGGATGAGCGTTTCTCTCATCTCCCCTCTTCCCTGATGACAGAGGAGATAGGGAACCAGGAAAGACTCAGAGGAAGCACCAGTCCTCAGGAGGCTCTTCCACTGGACAGCAATAGACAGTGAAGTGTGGAGTAGGCATGGTACAGGGAGACCTTTCAGGAGGTGCTTCAAGCAAGGAAGACAGGCAAATTCCTTGCCTCAGCACTGCTGCTGCTACAGAAGATGCACAGATGGAGTGAGCTCACCCCATGGACAAGTTTTTCATGCTGCACATGTTCAGAGGTAAGTTTCAGGCCTAATCAGTGTGTTGAAGGTGCTTTAATGATGATCACAATAGTTTCTTTCCATGGGAAAAGGAAAACCAAGTAACGAATCTGTACATATTGCTTTGTGACTGCCCTGCCTTAGGTATGATTTCATGAAGTATTTGTCTTAAGTGAGTGAATTATGGCAGGAATTGAGTGTGATGCTCAGCTGTTGTCGCCTCTTGTCTTCATTTTATAAAGAACTTTCCTCTTTGCATTTTCCAGACTATTTTAGCAAGTTCCCTGCTGTTACTTGGATGCCTGGATTGTTATTTGATGCCCTCATTGTGATTTGTATGTTTCTCACACTGGGTGATGTTAATATTTAATGAATTTTAGACCAGCATAAAGAGAAGATTTGATGCAGTCGATAATATAAGTGCTCTCCTGTGGTAGTTGTCACTTAAGAAATTATTAGGGTAGATTTATTTTTCCTATGGCTGTTGCTTTAGAAGGGTTGTGGCTGCACTGTAATTAGAAAAGGGAAGTGTAACCCCTGATTACAGATAGAGAAGTATGAAAAAGCATTTGGATGTGTGAGAATCTATTCTGGAGTAGTGAATAATAATATGTACCTCTACAGGCTTATCTTTGTTTAAAATGCATGGAAATGTGAAAATGACATTTCCCAGAAAAAAACCAAAACAAACCCGGGATACATGCATTATATTTATATACTGAGCTTATAACGCATTCTACACAGCATGGAGAAAGTTTCGGATCTCACTTGTATTTTTAGGGAATATAAAATCCTTTTAATGGCATCTCACCCATTCTATGTTCCTACACAACTTCAACCTATACAGATTGAGGCTGGAAAAAAAAAGCAGGTTTCCCTTTCTCAGGGAGAGGGATTTTGCTACTGATGTCCAGAAGGTGATTGGTATCAGTTTTCTGTAGTCCCTCCCATAGGTGCAATTTCAGCTGTTTTAGGACTTTTGCTTTCTACCCTAAAGGTACGTGAAAAGTTCTGTTGGAAGTGAGGTGTACGTATCTTGGTTTTTAGAACAAAGGTGTAGACTTTCAGAGGTCTTGGCTTTTGGGTTTTACTCTCAAAATGAACTTGCAAATCTAATTGTCTTGCATCTTACTGGGCAGTAAATTGTATTTGAAGCAGTGCTGTATACAGTAGCCTGCCATGCACCTGATTTGCCATTACTTGTAAGCATTTTGGAAACCGCAGCTCACATGCAGCCCCCAAAGAAATAAATTAAGAACGTGAAATGCTTTAGAAATTAGAAATGTGAAAGCATTTTTCAGCTTGTTGTCAGATCAGTTTATTTCAGAGAGTGTTCATTTCCCCAAATGAAACATCACAGTTTGAAAGAAATCGATTTGTAAGACAGGCTCGGGAAGATCTGTCACAGAAGAGCCTCCTGCCTCACGCCACAAGTGTCATCCCGTCCAGACCCCGCGCCTACTCGTGAGCGCAAAAGCTGGGAGTCGGTGAGCATTGCCCGTGTTTACACCTGGGATAGCAAAGCGTGGACCTGCAAATGGCAAGTGTTAAGGAGGAGCTGCAAAGGCTACACCGGGAAGAGACGGGCCGAGGGACCCTCTCGGCGGGCCGGGCTCGGGGAGGGACAGCGCG